>NW_027202715.1:37170989-37770989 GCF_024711535.1 Dipodomys merriami | reverse complement strand
ATACATATCATAGAAAACTTGGCTGCAAATAAAAATGACACATGCCTTCCATCTTGAAGGGAAATTCAAATGGAACATATAAATCAGAGGGGTTCAAGGATACCCTAAAATTCAGTCTCATGATAGAGTATCTAACCTCTCTGTGATCATATAGTTATTAACTTTTACAGAGTTTAAGCCATGCCAACTCTATAAAACATTCTGAAGAATTTTATAGTTCAATTTTGTCATTTCTCCCCAGGCTACTTCATCATCTAGGATCACAGTGGAATCAGCAAACACTCTGATTCTACTCAGTGATTCCTAGTAGTTCCTATTGTTGCAAATATGCTTCCTTTCTGAGGAAAAATACTTTGGCTCAGTAATAGCATGAATATGAGATGACTGATTGGAAAACAAACCTGTAGGAAATGTAAGCTTTCAGTAAGCACCAGGATATCCCCTGATCCACTGGGCATCTATCAGGACCTGAACAAAGCAATTTATAGGAAAATCCATTTGGCATTTAATGGGAAATATCAAATTAATTGCTTGAGTTCATTAGCTTGAGTAAATCCTAAAGATTTAAACATCTTTCTCAGCTGATTACTTTATATTGTTTTTCTTCCATTTCTATTATTGTAGGTTAGCTGTCAAAGGTCTCATTTTGACATGTCCCTATATAAATAAAATGCATTTTTCCTTTTGGTGCCAGGAGCAGGGTTTGAACTCAGAGCCCCAGTCTTTTGCTTGGTTTTCTTGGTCATGACTGATTTTTGCTGACTATTTGGAAGATGGATTCTGTCAGACTTCTCTGCCCTGGCTGGCTCAAATCCTTGATCTTCCAGGTCTCACTCTCCTGAGTAACTAATGTTTATCTATGAGCCAACAAGGCCCAGCTATACAAAACATCTAGATGAGACAATAAATCTAGACTCCTCTGCTATTCTCTCATCATTTCCTTCCCTGCTTCCAAAACCAATTTCAACATGCTTCATTTTGGAACTGCAGAAAATGAACTAGACCTTATCTATTTTCCTGAAGTAATATCAATTGCAAATTGATCAAGGACCTTAATATAAAACCAGAAACTTTGGAGTTACTACAAAAATAGAGTAGAGAAAATGCTAGAATATGTGGCCATGGCAGTAACTACCTGAATGGCACTCTACCATTCTTTAGGTAGCATTGTTGGGTCCAAGTATTCACCTTACTAGTGGCTCTTTATTTAATTTGGGTCTGTTGAAAAAAAAAAAAGACAAGTGTTTTCTTAGGAAGAAAAGATCTTGGCTTCACCTGTATCCATGGTGAACTCGCAATCCCAACATTGTCATTGAATTTGTCCATCAAGTTCATGAAGTTCTGGTCTTTATATTCAAAACGATTCTGGAAAACAATGGAGCAGATGACATTGCAGGGGGCACAGCCCAGGATGAAGGTCGGGTCACAGGGTGAGCCTGAAGAGTTAGAAACAAATGAAATATACATATGAAATACTGTACTCAGCCTTTGTCATCTTTACCATTTTATTACTATTTTACTTGTAAATTCCTCTAACAACCTAATATCCCATTTGTCTTAAACCTGCTTATCTTTTACCTGGAGCTTGAGTTGGCCAGTACCCCAATTATAGCATAAAACAAACAAACAAAAAAAACAAAAACCCTACAGTCCTGATTTTTGATTGGAAAACATCCCATTTCTGAAACAGAAGGGACTTAATGGAGCCTTTAATATCCCCCTCTAAAATTGTGATATAGGGCTGGGAAAGTGGCTCAGTGGTAGAGTGCTTGCCTTGCATGCCTGAGGCCCTGGGTTCGATTCCTCAGCACCACATAAACAAAAAGAAAAAAGCCGAAAGTGGCACTGTGGCTCAAGTGGTAGAGCGCTGGCCTTGAGCTGAAGAGCTGAGGGACAGAGCCCAGGCCCAGAGTTCAGGCCCCACTACCGGACCCAAAAAATATATAAACAAATAAATAAAAATAGTGATATACAGCAGCTCCCACCCTTGGTTTTCCTCAACTCCTCCACGAGGCAGCATGCTTCCTCTTGAACACGCTCTTCAATGCTCCTCTTCCCCATCCCCAAATTCCGCAAGGTCATGAGTGAGAAGCGCCTCATCTCTCTCCATCTGTGTCCATTGCTGAAAACAATTCCTAAATGAAGGGAAGCAGAAACATGGATGAAGTCAAGCAAGGAAAAGGAAGCTGACAGATGGCAGGTACAGGGATGGCCAAGCTTTGGCTCTTTTCCCATCCTACTTATCTACACATCCTCTGCCCACACACAAATATACACACACATGGATATGTACACTTACCAAGGCCTCTGTTAGCTTTTTCAGCCCATGGGAGCCTGCCTCTTCCAGAGAACTCCTCCCCATGGTCAATCAGAGCTTCCTTCACTGCTTCATAGCCATACAACACCACAGTGGGCTTCATGCCCAAATACAGAGTGAACACAGGGCCATAGACTTTTGAGAACTGGAAAATGAAAAGAAAAAAAAATACTAGTGAAAGAAGTCATTATTTGTTCCTCAGAGTGAGCCTGAGCAAAACTGATATCATCTTTGTATTTTTTATGCTTCTTTATTTTGGCAAATACTGTTATACCCAAGTCCCAGAGACCCTCCGACGACCACCGAGAGACCAGGGAACCCAAACTGCAAAATGCAAGGCTTATTTAACAAGCCAAGGCTCAGGCCTCCTCCCGTACCCCCGACACAGCAGAGGAAGGAAGGGGGCCCCGAGTAACAGTATAGCTGTGCTTATAAAGGAAAAAACCCACAAAATTACAGCAATGATATGATTAAGGACAAGTTCGATTCTAATTGGTCAGGAACCAGATGTCTGCTTGAGCCATCAAGGCTGACATCTCCTGTGGTTAATCTTCTACTGACTGGGTTTCGAAACCATCTTGTTCTGGGGTGTTCTGCAAACTTTAAATAAAAGTTCCCAAAAATATTGCACAGACATGTTATTGTTTCACTCATTTTTGCAACCTTTGCAACATTAACTTAGAACAGGAATTAGGGACTGACACAAGTTAACTTTTAGAAGCTGTCATAAATTGGCTTTAGTTTGGTTCTTACAACATAACTTAAAATATTGCAAAGATCATATGTTATAAAGGAGGTTTATTATAGCTGTCACTTAGAAATGGCCTATAATTGGCCATGCAATGGATGAGGCAGTTGATGCACCATTGTCATTCATCCTCACATCAAAACACACAGAAGGCTTGTCATGATTCACAAAGAACAAAACAAAGGTCTGTGGATTCTAAATTCATTTCTAGGGCCCCATTGATAAGGCTTATTGGACATTCCATGCTTAAGATATGTTTAATTCTCATTTGTACTCCTAACCAGTGTCAGATTACTGCTTTCAGATAGCCTCTGAAGCTCTTACTGGTGAGAATATTACTTCCTTTGACAAACAAGAGAAACTGCAGTTTTAAGTCATCACAGGTGTTTCTATAGGCAAGTGCAGTTTGGGATCTACCGGTATTAGAAGCAGAGGGTGGGCCCCGCAGAGGCTGCCCTAGTACATGAAACATCCTCCCAAACAATTTCTCACCCAGCAGCATTTTTTACTCCAGACAAAGTTTTATGCAAAAATCCAGGTGGACTCTGATACCATCAGTATCCCCTAAATGGTCTCGTGTCTTTATGTTCTCAAATCCTAACAGATAGTTCCTTTCATTCACTCACAGCTTCTCAGAGAAGTTAGTTTTCATGATTTAAAAAAAAAATCAATGTCTAATATGCTATCTGAGTTTTTCAATCGAACTTTTATTCACAGAACTTTCCTAACCATGTAACTTCAGAAAAAAAAAACATCATAAATTTGACTGTCTAACTGAGATGGGGAGAACCATCCATAACATTTGCAACTTTGTAGCTGAGATTAAAATAGACAGTAACCCACTCACATAATACATTACTTTATTCCATGATTAATATACAAACTGGAAAAGTCAGAAGCATGTTACAATTTTTACAAGAATTTTGTTTTATGATAACAAATCATGCTATTCTACTTTCAGCTACATTTAAAATATGGTTTCATTCATATCTGTCAGAGAACACTGGCCAAACATGAAGAGTACTTACTTTGGTTAAAGATTTAGTGATGTCTTTAATATCAACCTGCAGTATATTTCCAATAATTGGGAAAGGAGTGGGACCTGGAGGGAGCTTCCTTCTCCCAGAGTTCTGTCTCCATACTGAAAAGAGAAGCAGACAGGAGAGACCCAGCACCAAGACAACTACTGGACCCATTGAGGTCTTCTCTTCTTCTGAGAGTACTGTGAGCTTGCACGGCAGACATTTTATAATGCTCCCTGAGACTGTAGGTGTGCCTCTTCAATGTTTTAGTCATGATTAGGTAGAAGTTTACTTTAACCTCTCTTCTGATTAGACTTTGTCCTGATGATAGACATAAAAGTAGAATGACCCGAGGGCACATAGGCAATTGTGATTTGGTTGCACTTGTTAGTGATCAAATACTGGTACTTAAAATACAAACCTCCCTGCTTTCAATGTTCAGTTATGGTTAAGAAGTATTAAAGTCAACAACTTAAACATTTTTCAAATATGGCATTCCTTTTTTATAAAAATTGTTGCTATTCTAAGGTAGATGTACAGAAGGGTTACAATTACATAAGTCAAAGAAAGAGTATTTTTCTTGATTCTCAGATTAGTGACACGTTGGGAAGTTTTGGAAATTAGGGTATTCTGTATTTTCCAGGAAATGTGTATTTAAACTTGTTTTTTTTTTTTTTTTTGCTCTATACAACACTTCCAGATGTACTGTCACTACTGAGACTCTTCAACAAGTTGGTAGACTTGTCCATTGTTATTTCTAACTCAATGTAAAATACCTAGCATCAGTCATGAATTTTGAAAAGCCAAATATATATTGAGTACTGACCAAAAGTTGCAGGTCCTTGACCATTATACAACGGAAAAATGGAAAGCTAAGATCTTTATTATTTTTCTTTTTCTAGTGAGGTAAGGGAGGAGCAGGAGTACAGAACTGTAGATGCCACATGGCTCATAGGTGGAAGAGCAAGGGTTTCAGGGAGATGTCTCATGGCCATTGCCATGCACCATGGCTTCCTGAAGAACAGTCCTGGAATTCTCTTCCCACCACTGCAGCATTGAAACTTGCTCAGTAAACTGAAGGGAAAGCCTTTGTCATGTGATTTAGTGGTGCGGTAAGAGGAATGACAACTTTTCTATTTTTCATTCAAAACCAGAAAAGCTGTTATGCTGATTTTGTTCTTTTTAAGGAAAAGAAAATAAAACAAGATACAATGTTTGCATAAATGAACATGTCAATATGAAAGTCTCTTGTATAACTCATTGATGCCAATAAATAATACACAGTAAAGAAGGGACAGTATAGAGAGTAATAGTTACTGAATTATGTGGATATAATTGAGTCATCATGGATCATAAGGACATCTAAACTCAAGTAAAATACAACCACAGGATGCAACACTGAAAGACTCAAATACTACTAAATTAACATATAATGTTCCAAAAGTAATGCTTAAGTAAAGGTATGTTTGTAAGGATATCATATTTGTTCTAAATTGACTAGAGCAGGTAGTTTTAATTTTAATTTTTGGTGGCACTGCGATTGAAACTCAGGCCTTGCACTTACAAGTACAAAGTGCTATAACACTTAAGACACACCTCTATCCTTGCTTTAGTTATTTATTTTAAATATAGAATATTATATTTATGCTCACTCAAGCTATCCTGGACTATAATCTTCCTACCTAGCCCTCCACCAAAGCTAAAACTACAAGCACACACCCCCATGCCTGAGGCAGGGTTTTGCTATTTGTGCAAGTTGGCTCATTGCAGTCCTCTGAATCTTTGCTTCCTAAATGGCAGTTGCGCCTAATGGGATTACAGGCCTGAGCCACTGTACTTGGTCTCTTATCTTCCTTTGTATGGAAAATTAAAACTTGTTAAAATCCAGATGCCTATCATTTTTTCAGCCTTGTATATAGGGATTTTGAGATCTTACGTAGTTATCATAACCATTTTTATTGTCTCATTTTTCCTAGCCTGCCATTAAATTGTTCCCTTTTAGTGCTTAGACACTGAATATTAGATATTGAGGACATTGGTCAAAGTCATAAATACCAGTTAGTTGAACTGAGCCTAAAACACACATTTCCTTAGATTCTATTTCTGTCTTACATTAGCTATGATGTCTACATTCCCTTCCTCCAGAGGAAGACATTCAGTTCAATTGTGTTTACAAAAAATTCTTGACTTTGTTCTTAATCAGTGACATTCCAATAAATACACCTTTAGTTAATAATTAACAGAGTTCAGAAAAATACGCATTTATAACCTTTAAAGTTTGAGTGACACCAGAGGCTGGAAAGCATGTTATGTAGAAAGACGAAGTGGTACTTGCTTGAACTACATAGCTATGGAAGAAAAAAGTATCACACCACCTTATTCTACATAAAACAAGCTCAAAAGTTTTGATGCATCTTTTTATACTGTGAGAAATAGATGCCCCTTCTTTGTTTGGTCTTCTTTCTGGTGAAATGAGGATCCCACATGACCCTTTTCCTCTTACAATAATATGAACAATCTTTGAGACCAACTAGTCAGAATTTTATTTTAAAAAAAAACATTTTTTTTTCCCAAAGATTGAGCACATGGTGACAAGGTAAGAATAGAACCAAATATCTGGGGCTGAGAAGGTGGCTTAGTGGTAGAGGGCTTGCCTTGTATGCCTGAGACCCTGGGTTTGATTTCTCAGCACCACATAAGCAGAAAAAAAAAGCTGGTAGTGGTGCTATGGCTCAAGTGGTAGCAGGCTAGCCTTGAGCTGAAGAGCTGAGGGGCAGCGCCCAGACCCAGAGTTCAGGCCCCATGACCAGACCAGAAAAAAAAAAAGAACCAAATGACTGGGTGGCTTTGCCACAGATCACTTTCACCTATTTGTGAAAATCTTCTCTTGGCCTTTATTCATTAACACTTCTCTATTCTACCATTATGACAAATACTTGAGTATGGTATATAAGACTTGAAGATAATTCCAGCCCTCTGACTTTCCTCTCCCTCAGTACACACACTCTGCCAGCCACAGGCTCAGTGCTTTGGATCTACTGTGACTTAGGGCTTCTGACCACTGCACCCTTCACTACTTGAGCCACTGAAACTTCACTATGGGTCCATGTCAGGCCTTCTTCCTGTCCACCACCAACTCTTGTATTCATATTTCACCTAAACACTGTTGCAAGCTATCCCAGGATTCCCTGAGCTATGACTGTTTTCAAGCTTGCAACAAACTCATTCTCAGCAGATTGCCCTTTGCTAGAAACCCCTGAGACAAGATTAGCAATGACACATTTTTCTTTAGAGAGGCCAGCCTTATACCTCAAGGTAGTCATTATTTCCTTAAATCCCCACCCTGGCTTTAAGGTTTGTGGAAGAGGTGTATTTAGTATGCTGGTAGAATTGTCAGTCTTGCCAGTGCCATCTGACTTACCTTGTGATTGTTTCTTGGGATTCATCTAACCCTCCTTTTGGATTGTTAACAGTTTCCAGAACTGTTTTCTAATTGTTTCTATTGAGACTGCCTCTCTGTGCTTCTCTTTTGTCAGTGAAAATGTGAACTCATGCCCCTAGTCTTCTACTTTTTATTTTCTCTCTTTGACTTGATCTTCCCTATTGGTAGGGCTTTCAACCAAGTATTTTCTTTTATTTGATCTATTGTTCTCTTCGCTTTTCAAACCCCCAATTAATTTTTTACCAGATTGCATCTCTTGAGTCATTCTTTGTGTCATAAATTGGCTTCTTAATATTATGTAGCTGCCTATTTTATTCTGTTTGATCTCATTCAAGTATTCCTAGTCCCTTGGATTTCATTGACAATAGTTACAATCATTTTCATTATGTTCAAATAGTTGTACAAAGGAGTTTTCATGAAACCTGTCCCTCTATGTATGTGATGCATTTGATCAGCTACCCATTCCTTCATTCTATCTCTCTTATCTGTCCAATTCCCATGATTCTTCTCCATCTTCCTGGTTCGACTCTCAGTGAATGATGTGACTTCATTCACTGGACATTCCTCTCTCCACATGACTGCTCCTCCCCTTAGATTGTACCCTGGCTCAGACCAGCCAGGTTTCAGGTTCCTAGTATTCACTTCATTGAACTATTAAATGTGTTCAAGGAGTTAAACCATGAAAACCAGGCTTTTTCAGTTTGACTGTGTATATACTCCTGTGTGTGCCGTAATATATGTTTATATTTTAAATGTAACTTCCATATATTAGATAAGTCATGCATTCCATCTCTCTCAGGCTGATTTAACTCAATATGAATTTTTTCTAGCTCCATCCATTTCTCTGTAAATGATGCAGTAGTATTATTCCTGATAGATTAATAATACATATATAATACATATGTGTGTCTATGTAAAGTGTACGTGTATGTTACATTAAGTCATTGTGGGCTCTTATGTATGCATTGTCTATTTTCTGCTGATTCTCTTGCTGGTTTCTGTACTGATTTAGAGGTGTCCAGGCTTGGAATGTTCTCAGGCTTCAGTGTCCACTGTGAGTTCCTTGGGCTTCTACTTCTACAGTCTATGGATCTGCATTTCCCTCAGTTTGCCCTCACCACTCTTGATGAAATCAAAATTACTTTTCCATCGCACTCACTTTCATAGCAGTTTTGTCTAGAATTAGGTGTGAGAATATAGAGCGTATATTGAGTGTGTCTCTAGGAAGAATAGTTAGCAATCACCCATCATCATCTTATCTCTTTTTTCTATATTTATCTTGTGCTAGCTCTGGGGCTGTAACTAGGACTTGGATGCTGTCACTGACTAATTGTGATCAAGGTTAGTGCCCTACCTGAAGACAAAGCTCTAGTTCCATTTTTTATTAGGAGATAGAGATAAGAGTCTAAGAGAATTTCCTTCCTAAGTTTTGAACAATAATTCTCAGATCTCAGCCTCCTAAGATATATATATATATATATGTATATAGATAGATAGATAGATAGATAGATAGATAGATAGATAGATAGATAGATAGATAGATAGATAGATAGATGTATATATATACTAACACTGGCTAGTGATCCATATACTCAATCCTCTTTAGATTTAGTTTTGAAACTAGGTCCTATAAGAGCTAATCCAAACAACAAAGATAATACCTTATCCTCCACCTAAGAATTGTTGATCACAATCAGAAAATAGATAACAAATGCTGGTGGTACTGTGGGTTAACTAGAGCTCTTGTGCATACTGGTGTAAATCTGAAGTAGTATAGACATTATGGAATATTGTCTGTGAGCTCTGCAAATTTTTTTTTAAAAACTATAGTAGGATCAATCAATACCAATGCTCCTAAATTTCCACAGAAAATTTAAACATTATGTTGATGACAAAACTGTAGCACATTTTACTACACCTAAGGCACAGACATGTTGCACAAGCACCCAAAAGGTAAAAAGGTAAACAATAGGCTACATGTTTACACTATAATACTAAACAGATACACAAATATAATCTTTTTTGTAAAACATGTTAAAGTAGAAATATTACACTATTGAAATAGTCCAACTATAAACATAATTATTGGATTATTGAACTCCTTGAAATTGAGCATAGAACAGATATTATCAGGCTTTGAGAAGAGTTTTGTCTAATGAGAATTTGGGAAGTTTGATTGATGCTATTAAGTTACAATTAGAGAGGAATCAAAGTATATGATGCTATCTGGGAGCCAGTGGTTCATACCTGTAATCCTAGCTACTCAGGATGTTGAGATCTGAGCATCATGGTTTCAAGTTAGCACAGGCAGGAAAGTCTGTCAGACTATTAACTGCAATTAACTACCAAAATCCCAGAAGTGGGCTCTGGTTCAAGTGGTAGAGCACTATCTGTGAGGAAAAAAATAAACTCCAGAAAAGCACCTAGGCCCTGAGTTCAAGCCCCTGGACCAGTACCAAAACAGAACAGATAAAACCCCATAATGTCTAATGTATAGAAGAGGAACTGGGTTATGATAATGTGTTATGCCAAGGTCGCAGGACTCCCCGCAAGATGACCACCGAGAGTCAGACTCTACAGCTGTTTTATTTAAACAGGCTTCAGTTCGGGCCTCATCCTACACTTTGACACAGCGGAGCCCAGGAGGAGAGCCCTGAGCTAGGATTTGTAGGTCTTATATAGGCACACAATCAACCAGGTGTTTTGATTACCACCACATGTTGCTTTGCTAGACAGAAACAAACAACAAGTGGTGGTCACTGCTTCAAACTTTAACCTTTCATTTTCCCCCCTTGACTTATGGTCCTGAGCCACAATCTTGTGGCTCTGGCCCAAAACTAAACTCCTACAGTTCTTGATGTTGAACAAGTATACCAATAACAATCAGTCCATTTTTCTTTTCTTGAGACATATGCGGAGTGGTTGGGTTGGGTAGGATGCTTGGAGACTTCCCATGTTTCCCCACAGTCATCCAGGGCAAAGGGGTCAGCTGGTCTGGCGTGGGAGCAGTGGATCCAAGCAGCAATGCCATCCATCTTAAGGGCAGTGGGTGTAGCCAGTAGCACCATGTAAGATTCCTTCCACCGTGGTTCCAGAGATCTCAAGTTGTGCCTTCAAACGTAACACCCCGTCCCCTGGTTGAAACAAATGGGGGGTAGGAATAGAAGCTGGGGCCACATACTCTTATGTACCAGCTGTAAATAGTAAAGCTTACACAGAAATTCAGTATCATCCAAATCAGCAAGCAATTTAGTCTGAAGGCTAGGGATAATGGGTGGAGGATGTCCATACATTATTTCAAAAGGAGTAAAGCCAAGCTGATAGGGTGAATTTCTTACTCTAAACAAGGCAAAAGGAAGGAGTGATACCCAGTCTGCGCCAGTCTCCAAGGCCAATTTAGTTAAGGTCTCTTTTAGAGCCTGATTCATTCTTTTGACCTGCCCTGAACGATGGGGTCTATAAGTACAGTGCAATTTCCAATCCATCCCAGTGCTGTGGCTATTCCCTGACTTACTTTTGAGACAAAGGCCGGTCCATTGTTCGACCCGATGGTGGATGGGAAGCCATACCTGGGTAGGATTTCTTCCAGGAGCTTCTTAGCCACAACGTTCGTGGTCTCATGCTTTGTTGGGTAGGCTTCAACCCATCCTGAAAAAGTGTCTACAATAACTAGCAAATATTTATATCCAAATTTTCCAGTTTTAATTTCTGTGAAGTCTACTTCCCAATACACACCTGGCCTATCTCTACAGAGTCAAGCTCCTTTTGTCACTGGTTGATTGGGGGCATTGGTGAGGTGACAGGCTTTACAATTTTTAACAATGTCCTCAATGAGTTGATTTCCTTGCCTAATTTTTACTTCTGAGTGTGGGAGCAAGTCTTGCATTCTTCGGATTCCCATGTGAGAGACCCAGTGGATTCTCTTAAGAATCCCCTTGCCCAATCTTTGTGGCAAGATAAGTTTCCCCTCACCAGTTTTCTACCAGTCTTTGTTTCCTTCTCTGTCCAGGGGTTTATAGGCCATGGGAATTTTCTTTATCCACTCCAAGTCTTCTTGGGAGTACTGAGGCTTAGGAGGCAAAGCTCCAGAGCTGTTTTACCTTTGGAGTCTGAGGTCTCGGGGGGTCTTTGGGGGGTATCCCGGATGAGCCCCCACTAATATGTTATCCAAAGTCGCAGGAACCCCACAAAAGGACCACCAAGAGTCAGAGAGTACAGCTGTTTTATTTAAATGGGCTGCAGCTTGGGCCTCGTCTTACAATCCGACACAGGGGAGCCTAGGAGGAGAGCCCTGAGTTAAACATTTGCAGGACTTATATAGGCACACAATCAACCAGGTGTATTGATTACCACCAGAAACAAGCAACAAGTGGCGGTCACTGCTTCAAACTTTCACCTTTCAAATAGTGTACACTATCATGGGATAATGACTTTAGATTCTTGCTATACTTATTTAGATTGAATGTAAAACTACATGGAAGGTAGAAAAATAATAGGAAAGGAGATGTTTTCTAGGACTTTTGTCTTGGGGAGAAAGAAGAAGACTCAACTCATATGAATAACACCCACAAATATGGAAACACACATTCCCACATGGATCTAGGTAGTCTAAATAGTATTTTAAGTTTTCTTATTTGTTCACAGTAACATCAAAACAAGATCATGATTTTTAACCTTAATTTATTTTCCTAAGTATGATTCATTCCCATTCTATTTCCCTATAGGCCGGATATGCTTTTAAGAATTGCCCATCTGTTTTTTGAAATAAAAGCTCTAGAAACACGGAGTGACACTCAGTTGACTCTGTTTTCTACCATCCTCCCCTTAAATTCTTTAGTTTTACATTGAGTGGAAAAGGAGCCTCTTTGCATTTCTGTTTTCTTTCATCTTACTTGACACAGAAAAGGAGATATAAGAATGGTCAGAACAATCAAGAATATTTGTATCAAGAACATACAGAGGAGAAATGGCTCCAAAATATCATCTGTGAATCATTTTGTCATTTTTCAGTGATAGCGTATGAACCACACAGATGCAGCTGTGCACTAGAAATTGGCATGGTCAAAACAACTGCAATAAAACACAAGGAATAGCAGGTGTGTTTGTGCAATGACACCCTTCCTCCCCACCCCCCCACTCTCACCCCCACCTTCCACTCAATGTACAAAGTGATGAATGTGTTTCCTGGATCTTGAGCACAGCAGGTGAAATGAGCATTGAGTGGAGGGAAGGCATCCTGCACAGGGAAAGAAGGAGCCAGGGTCTCAGAAGAAGTGCTGTCACAGTGCATCTACTCAGACAAGAATGAATCAGAGCTGGTAAGTGGGTGGAAAGACAGCAAATACATTGTCCCCTCACTGACATGATTGTCATACTATGCCATCTTCATTATGAATTATATCTGGAATCTAAACCATCAAAAACAATGACACAAAATCACCCTTTGGAACTTTGGAAATGCTGCTAGTTTGCTTCTTTGGGAAGGTCGAGATACCGAAAGAAACACTGAAAGATTCCTAATTTAGGAAAATAAAAAGTAGAAACATCAATCGGGGGCTGATGGCTCCTGCCTGTAATCCTAGCTACTCAGGGAGCTGAGATGTGAGGATGCCAGTTCAAAGCCAGATATTGAAGGAAAGTCTGTATATACTTTTCTCCCATAAGCTATCAAAAGAAAAGTCACATGTAGAGCTATGGCTCAAGTGGTAAAGCACAAGCTTTACTAAAAGAAGCTCAGGGATAGAGCCCAAAACCTGAGCTCCAACCCCATGGCTGGCACACAAACACAGAAACAAACAAACAAGTAAAGATATCTATAGTCAGTCAAAGATGGAAGCCTATAAAGTGTCTGAGGCAAGAGGACAGCTACTGGGGATCTGCTGGAATGAAGACTTTTGCATCACCCTTCTGTCAACTCCTTCCCAGATAGTTACATTACAAGCATGAGCCACCATTTTAATGACAAAATAACCCACAAATTTATCTCACATATTCCAGGCACCAGTGGCGCATGACTGTAATCCTAGCTACTCAGGAGGCTGAGATGTGAAGATCCAGGTTCAAAGCCAGCCCAGGTAGGAAAGTCGCTCAGACTCTTCAGCTAACCACCAGAAACCCAGAAGTGGCACTGTGGCTCAAGTGGTAGAGTGCTAGCCTTGAGCTGAAGAGGTCAGGGATAGTGCCCAGGCCCAGAGTTCAAACCCCACAACTGAGAAAAATACAAATTATCTGACTTTCATTTTCTGTCCTTAACCATTTTTCATAATTATTTGTGTCATATAGTAAATGATTTCTTACTTAGCCCTTGATACAAGGTTCACAAAGAAGTGAGATCATTCACATTCTAACACATCAACTTTTTTGACCTTTATTTTTGGACTTCAACTGTTTCTATAATTATATGAGTGATGCTGCAATTTACTGCTTACTTTGCCCTATAATCAAGGCTCAAAAATACTTGGGATTACTCAAGCTCTAATCTTATCAAACAAAACTTTCCTGACCTCCATTTTACTCACTGCTTCTATAACTATTAACTATGCTCATGTTTTTGCTAATTCACTGGTGAAGATGAATCACAAAATGTCGAACAACAATATTAAAGTTTATTTATTATTTGCAGCAAAGAAGAGTGAATATGGAAGAAATTATTCTTTCAGGAGATGCTTCCTTTCCTGAGGCTGCCTGGGGGGGAGGGACACTTCCGTGTTTGTCATATCATTATACTCCAAAATTATCTGGGCAGTAAAAGTCACCTGTTGTAGCAAGCCTTGAGCAAAAAGAAGTCAGGGAGGTTGCCCAGGCACAAAGCTGAAGCACAAGACCCTCCCCCTACCCTCCCAAAAAGAATACAATCAAAACACTCAGTATTTTGAAAAAGTGTATGAAAATGTCAGTAGTGGGAAATCTGAGACTCTTGGCCATGTCTCCTTCATTCTCAGTGTCTCCTCTGCCTCCTTGCATCACTGGTTTCTGCTTTGTTTTGATGTGGGTGTTTCCTAAGTTGAGTTTCTAGCAGCCTCAGTGACAGTCTCAGAGAACCCCATGACTTTTCTGTCCCTGTTTCTGGAGTCCATAATTTTCTTTGTCTTGGCTTTAGCTAACTGAATGAAATATGTTATATGGTATTTTGTGAAAAAAGAGAAAATGGGGTATGACTATTGTGTCTGATGTGGAAGTCTAATTCTTCCACCTTTTCTCACCAATACATAGGTAGTGGTTACGCTTAAGAATTCTGATGCAGTCTCCATCTTCTCTTTACATATGACTTAATTGTGTCTTTCTGGAAGTGGTGATGATCTTTCTTATCCTGGTATTCTGGAATGGTACAACCTTATAATGAGTGAATGTTCTTATTCCATCTATTCTTCTGGGTACTTGGAGAAAATTTTCTATCAAACTGGTAAAACATGAAGGTTCTTAATGTTCTTCACTCTGGAAGAATTCCAGGAAACAAGAGAGATAGAAAGCTGTGCATCACAAACAACGAGAGGGTTTTTTCTGACCTCTCTTTTTGTACTTCACTGTCTTTACTCAAATTTTCTGAGTACAGAGTTTTCCAGGTTCAAATTTCTCTGTAGAGAGAGCCTTTCTTTTCACCTGATGAGTGGAGGTGTGGGGAGAATTTGTGCATAGAGAATCTGTTTGCTAAGTTCTTTTTCTATCTTCTTTCACACTTGCTATTTCTAAATAGTAAACTCTATGGGAGCTTGGGAGACATAGCTTGTTTTTTCTTCCTTCAGAATTTTTTCTGTTGCCACATTTAGGTGAAAACATCATGTGTCTGGTTCCGTTATTTTTTTTTTTATCACAAGTATATCTAATCTGAGGGTCGGATTTTTGGTAAACAATTCTTATCTGTTTACTATTCTCTCCTTTTTTCCCTTAGAGGACTAATTCTCATTTAAAATTATTTTATCATTATTTATTAAATCTTAACACAGTGTTTTCAAAAGTACAACTCTTTAAATATAAAATAACATTGTAAAGGATAAAAATTATGACTGTCTTTGTAAAATTCTTTTTTTTATTGTGAAAATACGATACAAATGGGTTACAAACACCTGGGCAAGATAAGCAGGGGGAAAAATAGCCAGAAGTGGCTCTGTGACTTCTGTGGTAGAGCGCTAGCCTTGAGCTGAAGAGCTGAGGGACAACACCCTGCCAGAGTTCAGGCCCCACGACCTGACCCCGCCCCCCCCAAAAAAATCACAAACATATTGTGATTATCATGGTCTATACAGTTTGTGAATTCTATGAGCTTTCACAATACAAATTATTTTTTCTACATCAGGTGATGTTTACCTTTCTTTCCTCTTGCTTAGTGTAAGCTGTTCCCTCTTTCCCTCTTCTTCCTTCCTTCCCATGGCTGTCTTTTGGTTGCTTAGTCCTTTTTCTTCTATGTCCGGTGCAGCTGATGGGCCCCTTTGAGTATGTTGTTCCCTTTCCCACTTATTCAGTGACCTCATCCCGGCTTCCCTCCATTGGGTGCATATATCTACCATATATATTTTCAAAAACATGGGGTCATTTAGTAATGATATGACAAAATGAGTGGCTGTCCTTTGTTTCTCAAATCCTGTTTACTTTGTCATATCCTCTTGCATTTGGCTTTACCACCACATATCAGGGAGACTGTGAGCCATTTGTCTCTTTGTTGTTGTCTTAACTCACTCAAAATAATTTCCTTTAGTTCCATCCATTTCCCTGCAAATGCCATTATTTTGTCCTTTCTAATGTCAGTCATTATTTCTTCAAATATATTCTGCCCTTTGCCTTCTCTCTGTCTGGCACTCTAGTGACAAGATATTGTTGTCCTTCTGTTCTGTCATATATTTGTTGCTAGTGTCTGCTGGTAATTTTTCTCCTTTCATTTATTCTATTTTTGTTGGCAAGCCATACATCCATGCATTCCTAGGAAAAAGACAATAAACAGTCACAATTTACTTATGAAAACTTGGTAATCTGTGCTACTGATCTGTTTGCAGCTGGCACAGAGACCACAAGCATGGCCCTGAGGTACGGTCTGCTACTCCTGATGAAACACCTGCAGGTTGCAGGTACAACCACAGATGAGAATTAAGTGATTTCCAGAAAACAAATGTTGTCAAGACACTGCTAATATCCTTCATTTTATTTGTTAACAACAGCTTACTGTTTAACCATCTGTGCCACCAACTAAAGATAACTGGGGAAGACAGCTGAGAGAAGGAAGGATAGCAGGGCGGTAAGAAAGGCAGGGCAATACACTCTGTTGCTGTAACTGTTTTTCTTGGAAGGTGATTTTTGGCAGGAGTTGTGACAAACTGGATCACATACTGGTCTTAATACCAAAAGCCAAGTTGAGGATGCATATAAAGTCTCACCCCTGTAATTCTAGTTACTAAGGACTTGGAGATCAGGAGGTTGATAGTTCAAGACCAGCCCAGGCAGAAAATTTGCAAAATGCCATCTGATGGACAGGCCATCAGATGTCATGTTACAAATCTATAATTATAGCTAACCAGATGGCTATGATGAGGAAGATGGCAGTGTTTGCCCAACTGCCAAAATTGCAAGATGCTACCTGTAAAATAAAAAGTAAATAAGAATGGGAGCCAAGGCTTGAGTGGAAGAGCAGCTGTCAAGCTATAGCAAGGCTCTGAGTTCCAAACACAGTACCACAAAAAGTAAAATTCATTTGAATAATAAGTCTATTGTGGATTGATATCTTTTCAGATAATTCTAATGAGGAGAAAGAGAGGGAGACAGAGATAGGCGATCTGTTTTCCTTCAAGATCTAACAAATTTTTGTTTTTACATAACAGATGTCAGAGAAGATAGGGCACAAGGCTGACAATGGAGGCTGCCCTTCCCAACCTTCCTCCGTGTCTCCATTCATCAGGGAACTGGTTTTCCTCCACAAGGAGAGGGTCACTTAGGAGAGGACCTGAGCCTGAAAAGTCCTGCACACTAGATTTTGGCTAGCAGAGAAAGTTGTACATTGGGCTATATAGGAATGTTTGTTACTTACCTTCAATTTTGACAAATCATCTCTTTTTCCCTCACTCCTAACTCCTGAATGTAGCAACCAGATATATTTCTATATAGTTTAAAAAAACAAGCAGGAATCCCTCTATATTTTTATCGTCTAACTTAAAACTTTTCTCCAAGAATGAGGGAGAGTAACAGAGGAGGTGAGTCTCATCTAGATATATTGCACAGCTGGGCCCTGTTGGCTCATGCCTAAAATGCTAGTTACCCGGGAGACAGACCTGGAAGATCAAGGATTGGAGCTAGGCAGGACAGAGAAGTCTGACATAATCCATATCCCAAATAGTCACCAAAATCAGGGCAGGAAATATGGCTCAAATAGCAGAGCACCAGCCATGAGCAAGAAAGCCAAGCAAGAGCCTGAAACCTTGAGTTCAAACCCCAGTACTGGCACTAATAGGAAAAAAGCATTCCATTTGTATGTGGACATGTCATAATGAAAGCCTTTGAGAGCTAACTGATGCTAATAGAAAGGATAGAAACCAAGTATACAGTAATCAGCTGAGAAAGATATCTAAGCCTATAGGATTGACTCAAGCTAATGAACTCAAGCAACTACTTTGATATTTCCCATTAAATCCCAAAGGATTTGCTTCTAAATTGCATTGTTCAGTTCCAGAGAGATGCCTAATGGATCAGTGGATATCCAGGTCCTTAGTGAAGCTTTACATTTCCCACAGGTTTGTTTTCCACTAAGACATCTCATATTCATGCTATTCTGAGTAGAAGTATTTTTTCTTACAGAAGAAGCATATTTGGGACAATGGAAGCTGCTAGAAATCACTGAGTAGAGTCAGTGTGTTTGCTGATTCCACTGTGATCCTAGATGATGAAGTATCCTGGGGAGAAATGAGAAAACTGAACTATAAAAGTTCCTCAAAATGTCTTCCTTTGTACTAATTTGGCAAGCCCTAAACTCTATAAAAAGTAATAATTATGTGATCATGGAGAAGTCAGTTAGATGGTCTGGCCTGAGGCTGAGTGTTAGAGCATCCTTGAACCCCTCCCACTTTATATGTTCTATCAAACTTCCCTTCAAACTGGGCACCAGTGACTTATGCCTGTAATCCTAGCTACTTAGGAGGTGAAGATCTGGGGCTTCCAGTTCAAAGATAGCCCAGGCATAAAAATTTGTGAAACTATGATCTCCTAAAGAAACTACTCAGAAAAAGCCAGAAGTGGACTGTGGCTCAAGTGGTAGAGCACTAGACTTGAGCACAGAGAGGCTCAGAGACAGAGGCTAGGCCATGAGTTCAAGCCCCAGGAAAGGCCAAAGAAAAAAATTTTCCTTCAAGATGGTTGCCATATAACATTGCTATTTACAGCCTACTTTTATATAATATGTATAGTATCACTATACAAATGAAATTTCTTTAGTAAATTATTGTTTTTACTTTTAGATCTATAATATATCCCCTGATCTCACTTATTATGTACCAGGGAGTCATAACACAGCAATGAAAAATGTTGCTTATATACAAAATTATTTTTTGGAGAACGTAAAAGACCATGAAGTATCACTGGGTGTTAAAAATCCAAGAGATTAAACGAAACAGGTAAAATGTTAAAATATTTGCACAGTTATTGAATCCTTGAGCATTTTATGATACAATGAGTAGTTGGTGTTATGAGAGATGTTTAAACTATCAGACCAGCAGTGCTTGAAAAACTAAATAGCAATTAAGTAAACTACACTATTCATCCTAGGAAACTTAAAATTAATTTATTAAATAATTAGAATACATATGTTGTTTTTCTTCATATAAAAATCTAATTAAGGGGGCTGGGAAAGTGGCTCAGTGGTAGAGTGCTTGCCTTGCATCCATGAGGCCTTGGGTTTGATTCCTCAGCACCACATAAGCAGAAGAGGCTGGAAGTGGGGCTGTGGCTCAAGTGGTAGAGTGTTAGCCTTGAGCTGAAGAGCTGAGGGACACATCCAGGCCCAGAGTTCAGGCCCTACAACCGACAAAAAAAATCTAATTAAGGAGAAGCAGAATCTGAGGGCAGGTGAAATAAAAACAATTGCCATGCAAACAATAGTGTCATTATATAAAGATGTGTGTCATTATTTCACATTGTATAGAATAGAAGACCTAATCAGTGTGCATTTATCATCTTTTACAATGATTTATTGTGATATTTTATAGATGCACATAATTTATTTCAGTCAATTTCACCTCTTATATTATGTTTCCTAATCCCTCTTCTCTCCTTGTATATAAATTTCAGTGGGTTTAATTATGATGCATTCACATGAATATATACCTAATATATATGTAGCCTATATGTTCAATAAACATAGATAATGCATAGATTATATATGTATATATAATTTATAATGTGCTGCAATCAACTAAGCATAGTTGACTCCTTATAGGGTACCATTGGGATTACTGTAACAAACATATGGCAGTCTAGTGTGAAATTACAGCAAATTAGCTTCTGACTACACATTTAATCCTCCTCCCCTCCAATTACATCCTACTTCAGTTGTTTTGGTTACAAAGTACATCTTTAATATATTGGTACCCATAGCATTCATCCATGATTATTGCCTCATGTATTATCTTTAAAAAGTGCATATAAACTAAATAGAGGTTGCATATAAAAATATAGTATTAACATTCCTGTTCATCTGTAGGGTGATATATAACAAGGATATGTATTTCTTCATATGGCATGGATTTGTTGTTCAATATGTTTTAGTTTCTACTCAAAACCTGATTCAGCTTAGCACTTCTTGTATTATAAATCTATTCGTGACAGACTCTGTTTTGTTTATCTTAGGATTATTAATTTCTCTTGCATGATAGCAGGATATGATATGAAATTGTTTTAGTCCATGACATGGAATCATTTCCACCTCTTAGATTTTTATTAATTTTTTCAACATTTATACAGCTTTGATTATAATAGGCTATTTGCTCTGTGACTATTAAATCTTCAAATTCATTTAAACAAATGGAAATTTTAGTATTGGTGTTTGAGCACACTATCTAGAGTAATTTTACCGTAAGAGTAGAGTAATTGTAATTTGATGATCATAGAAAGGTACATAAAGTGGATATTACTTAGGTTGGTTTCACTTGATGAGCTTAGAAAGCACATGAAGTTGATATAGTCAAAGGAAATAGCTCTTTTCCTAGCAAGTACAAATGTTGAGAGGTTTTGTATATTTTAATTATTTTAATTACATATTATTAGACACATTACAAGTCATCTGTAGAATATAAAAGCGTAATGGATTTAATGTTGGCCCAAGACCAGCTAGAATATGATGTATTTTAACCACTTAATGATTTCCTCATTCAACATTTAAAACTACAACCTTGTTGACAACTTAGTTTCGCACCATCTTCTCAATCCTTGGCACTGCTTTATGCATCCTCTCTCCTTCGTACCAATGACAAGTTAATGTGAACACTTTTTGTCTTCATGATTACTGTCTCTTCACCTCATGCATTCCTAATCATTCCTTCTCAGGTTCCCTAGACCACCTGACTTGGTGCTTCCCATCTGCTGGACCATCTTGTTTTGATGAACCCATTCTGAATCCTTGTGACTCCTAAGTTTTGCTGCCTTTTAGCATTTTCACATGAAATATTTAGCATGTGCAAATTTTTGATACAAGAAGTTAAATTGGAACAAGAAGCTCAGTCCTATAATCCTACTACTCATGAGAATGTGATCTGAGGATCGAAGTTTGAAGCCAGCCTGGGCACAAAAGGCTTTGAGACTTTTATATCCACTTACCAGCAAAAGTGGGAAGTGGAGTTCTGGTTCTAGTGGTATCACACTAGTCTTGAGCAAAAATGCTCAATGACCACACCCAGGCCCTGAGTTCAAGCCCTAGGACCAACAACAGCATCAATAAGAAAGATGATTGCAGAATTTTCTTTGGACTTGTAATAGCCATGTCCCTAATTTTCCTACTTGTTTTGTTGTTGTTGTTATTGTTGTTGTTGGACATAGGGCTTGAACTCTGGGCCTTGGCATGATCCCTGAGCTCTTCAGCTCAAGACAAACAGACTTCCACTTGAGCCACAGCAACATTAACAGTTTTCTTGTGGTTAATTGGAATCTCATGGACTTTCCCACCCAGCCTGGCTTCAAACTGCACTCCTCAGATCTCAGCCTCAAGATTAGGTAGGATTAAAGTTGTGAGCCACCAGCGCCTGGCTAATTTTCCTACTTCTATTACTCAATTTTCTTACCCATTAAAAAATTAGAGAAAATATAGTTATTAGTGGCTTAAATGAGTGGTGAGTTTCATGGTTTCAAATACAGAGTCACAGTATCATATCAGTTGGAGTAGAGACAACACAGTAGCCCTAAAGCCTTGGACTCAACTAGGGTCACCCCTGCAATGACATTGTGCTCTTAGTGCTTTACTCTCCAGGTTTATGTAAGATAGTGTAGATTCACTACAATCACTTCTACTGGTAAATAATGTATCAGATAATTATAATAATCCTAAGAGCAGGAAAATCAGAAGTAGCCGCTGGAACTTAGTAATGAAAGTTTGATTGCATACTGAAAGTTGCATCTGCTTTATTTGGTGCTGAGACAGAAATGAAAAACAAAACACTGAGATACTCCCTGCTACTTCTGATGAATCACTCCTACATCACAAGTAGTCACATTTCAGGAAAACATGGGTAAGATGCTGCTAGAGATTTGCAGATATGTCTCACAATTCAGCATCCTGTGCCACCAACTGTAATCAAAGAGAAATGATGAGAAAAAGCAGTAGGAAAAGCAAAGAGATTCTCCTCTGGTGTCTGGATTTTATGGAATGTAATTATTGGAAAACTGCCCCAGCACGATATACAATTTTACGTGAATTTTACACCAAAAATGCCAGTTTTTATAATAGGTAAGTTCTTCTATATACCTTTCCTCATTCTAACGCTGCCATAAGCCAAGATAATTCTTGTCATCAATGCATAAATAGAAGACCTAGAAATTAATGAGGATGTCTGAGATAAAGTCCATTCTTGGACATGTTCTAAAAACAGAGACTCATTAGAAAGGTACTATTGAGGCAGGAGGCATACATGAAGGAATTATAAAATTTCAGAAGTCAATTTCCATAAAACTTACATTGGATAAAGTGAGAATTTTATGGAAAGACATAGAAAAAATTATATTAGGTGAAGTCATCCAGGCCCAAAGAAACATAGGCCCATGGTTTCCCTTATTTGTAATAACTGGTATATGTCTGAGACAAGCAGAAAAAGTCAGATAAGTTGATGTTAGGTGAAATGAACCCCAAGATAAGTATTCAAATGTTCTTGCTTTCATGCAATTGTTTCTAACATATATATATATATATATATATATATATATATATATATATGATGATTTCTTTGTTGCTTTGTATGTCCCTCCCCCACAGTTTAACCCCTGCTTTCACTGTATGTGATGTTGGTATAATTTGTAGAGGGGAAGGGAAGAACAAATCATTTAAATAGGGATAGAGGTGGACCCATTGCAACAATGAGATGTACAAATCATTATGTGGAAAAACGAACTTTACTACTTTTGAGGGGCCTTTGCACAGCCGGTGGTGAGAGAACAGACTTTCATTCAATAAGATCCTGCTGACAGCTGAGAGCAGAACAGTGAATTATGTACCCTTAAGATAATATAATTTCTGAGATGCAATTGGTCTTACTTTCTATGGTGGTAATCAATCTGTGATTGGCATGTCTACTTAGAAGTCTTGGTATGTACAACATGATAGCATTCTATCACAGCATTATAGCCTAAAATAATTTTTAGCAACAGTAAAAGAGAAACATAATATTTTTATAGATAATTCAATTTACCTTGCTGCCAGTATTCCTTGCATGAAGGAATGGTATTATTCGGGGTAGAATATCACCGCTGGATGTATGAATATACTGCTCTATTGGTTTTATGGTGTCTCCCAAGACCTCAGTATTTCTGCTGTAATTATTTGATGATTTTTCAAATTGGTAAAGATAGATTATTGTTTGTGTATATTTTTATTATATTCATTACACCATGTATTTTAAGCAGACAGATTTATGTTTTGATGAAAACATTTTTTTCTGCTCCTTTTTCCAACAGAGGTAATTCATAATGAGATAGAATAATCAGAAAACCAGGCTGGGAAGGGGCTCAGTGGTAGAGCACTTGCCATGGGCAGATTTATTTCTACAAATAAGTATCAAATATGTCTGTCTGTAGCCATTAGAGTGTCCGTGGGAACCCTGAAAGCAGCTCTCCTGGATTTCTGTCAGAAATCCTCCAGAAAGTCAGGCAGCTGTAAAGATGGAGGCTTCAGCGACCTTAATAACCCGCTCCATGCCCCATTCTGAGGCCTAGCTATAGGCTGTGGCTACAGTAGGCTTCTGGAACGTGGTGCTGCTCTCAAAGTAACTGCTCTGTTCAGGTCATCTGTCCTAGACTCAGGTGTATCTTTTACATTTTGAGTTGTATGCAGCAACTCCAAATCAACTTCCACCAGACTTGGGTCTGCCCCGTAGGACAAGGCTGGGAGCGAAGCATTTCTTTGCATGGTTCTTTTTCTGTGTTCCACAGGAAGGCCTTATTGCTTTGACTTGGAATGAGGCCTTTTGACCGTGCACATTAGAACTGTGACCTGTCGGCGAATTCGCCAGTCTCGAATGGAACCAAATAGCCTCCCTACCAAAGGGCGCAGTGCAAGGGGGCGCAGGACGAGGGGGCGCCCTCCTGGAATCTGGACCGAGGTGTGTGGCGCATGCGCTGAAGGAGCTGGCATCTGCATGGAAAGTGCCCGCGTACCCGGGCCTGTCCTGAGCCCTTCAGAGCGGCTCTCTGCCAGTGGCTCTCTGCTCTCTGCTCGTGGCTCGCGGCTCCCTGAAAAGGTTCTGGGTGTTCTGTAGGCACCATGGTTGTCTAACCAGCTCTGCTAACCCCCTTTGCTGAGTCTGCGCCGTGTTCATCAGAGAGTAGGGTGACACATGCAGGGCTTTTGTGCTAATTCTCCTTCTTCTTCCGGACCACACAAGTGTGTATCCAGCTGACTGGATTTCCCTGCGCTTGAGCGGCAAGGCTCCGAAGTGGGGTGTGGATTCAGCATGGCAGGCCTGCAGTGGGACGCCGGGTCCTCCGCCAGCTGGTTGTGATGCATTGCAAGTGCGAGACCTGGCTCCTGGGCTGGCCTCTGGGCAGCAATGCTAGCTTTAGGTGAGATGGTCATTCATGCATTCAGACCAAGTCCCATCTCTCTGTCAAGCACACAGACAAAGCAGCACTAAGAGGGATGGTAATCAATTAGTGGGTACCTGGAACATTTTATGTTCAATTAACGATTCAAAGAATCTTGCTAAAGTGTTCTATGTGATTTTTTTTTTTTTGGTTTGATTCTTTTGTGTGTTCTCCTCCCATGTTATAACCCCTGTCTTCACTGTATTTGGTTCTGGTGCCCTGCATCTTGTATATACGTTTTTCTGATTGGGGAGGGGAAGGGAAATAACAAAATGCTGAAATAAGGATACTGGTTGACCCATTGTAACAATGAGATTTACAAGACACTATGTTGAAAACGAACTTTACAACTTCTGAGGAGAGGAGTTAGGAGTTGGGGAGGTGGGAGAGGGAAAGGACAGTAGGGGAAAAACAAAGGAGGGGGTAACAATGCTCCATAGGAAATGTACTCATTACCTTACTCATGTAACTGCAAACTCTCTGTACAGTATCCCTACAATAAAAATATATATACAAAAAAGAAAGCTAAAGTGAGAAAAAGTAGGTTAACTTAAGAGTTGGAAGAAATAAAGATGAAAAGCAGAGCACACTTAAACTATGCGAGTTGAAAGAGTAATGTGAAGAATAGAAAATATAATATGGAATTTTTAGTGTAAACAAATAAAAGTTTTTTACTCAAGGTAAAGGAAACAACAGAAGAATTATAAAATGGTGCCTGAGTGTGATGTTTTGTATCCCTAATCTGTATTTAAGAGGCAAAATAGGGTAAAAACAATCCAAGGCCAGATTGGGGCAAAAAAAAGCCCTAAGAGAACAATAATTAATGACATTGGATAGTAGAAAGGAATTAAAAGGAAAGGAAGGAAGGAAGAGAAAGAGAAAGAAGAAATAAAGGAAAAAGAGAAGGAAGGAAAGAAAGAAGGAAAAAGGGAGGATAAAGAAGGAAAATGAGAGAAAGGAAGAAAGAACTAAAAAGAAAAAAGAACGAAAGAAAAGAAAGAAAGAAAGAAAGAGGGAAGGAGGGAGGAAGGAAGGAAAGAATAAAGCTACAAGAGAAAGGAAGGAAAGGGAAAAGAAGGGAAGAGAGGGGAAGAGAAGGCAGACTTTTTTCTCAATGGTTAAAATGGTACATATCCATCCTGAGGGAGTAAATGCACACCAACTCCAATAAAATCCAAATATTAATTAACTTAGACATAGTTGACTTTTGTGGATTTTGGGATACTGTTCTACACAGTTACCAATTGAACAAAATGCTTAGTTTCTGGTGGTTAGTTGAAGAGTCTGATGGACTTTCCTACCTGGGCTGGCTTTGAACCTGGATCCTCACATCTCAGCCTCAAGAGTAGCTAGGATTACAGTCATGAGCCACTGGTGCCTGGCATATGTGAGAGAAATTTGTGGGCTCTTCTGTCATTAAAATTAGAGATTTTATGTAGGTTCTGGTGGCTTATGCCAGTAAGGCAACTATCTTGGGAAGGAGTTGACCGAAGGGTGACACAGAAGTCTTCATTCCAGCAGATCCGAAGTAGCTCTCCTCTTGCATCAGACACTTGATAGGCTTCCATACTTGACTGACTATAGATATCTTTACTTTTTTGTTTGTTTGTTTGTGTGCCAGCCATGGGGTTGGAGCTCAGGTCTTGGGCTCTATCCCTGAGTTTCTTTTAGTAAAGCTTGTGCTTTACCACTTGAGCCATAGCTCTACATGTGACTTTTCTTTTGGTAGCTTATTGGAGAAAACTGTATACAGACTTTCCTCCAAGATCTGGCTTTGAACTGGCATCCTCAGATCTCAGCTCCCTGAGTAGCTAGGATTATAGGCAGGAGCCATCAGCCCCCAATTGATGTTTCTACTTTTTATTTTCCTAAATTAGGAATCTTTCAGTGTTTCTTTCAGTATCTCGACCTTCCCAAAGAAGCAAACTAGCAGCATTTCCCAAGTTCCAAAGGGTGATTTTTGTGTCATTGTTTTTGATGGTTTAGATTCCAGAAATAATTCATAATGAAGATGGCTTGGTATGACAATCATGTCAGTGAGGGGGACAATAACTTCACCTAATAAAATACCATGTATGCTGACTCCTTCATTTAATAAGATGGTATCTGTCAGATCCCTCTCTTGTGGATGTTTGCATTTTACATGTTATTATGCAAAATGGCAAAATACTTAACACTGGATAAAAATAACTAAGTTACCTTCTTTGCTTTTGTTTCCATTAATGACCCTTGCTTGACTCAATGATCCTGACCTGAAAGCCTAAACAGGATGAAATTTCTAATTCTATCCTCACTTTGGTTTTCTCAAAGGTTTACTGTTTCTTAAAGAGTTTTTTGTATTGAAACAAACTGAATTATGACAGGTGTTAGGCCTGCTTTTTGAACTTGTTTTTATTTTAGAAGAACACATCTGATGTTTTTATTAAAATGTTTTTATTGTTATTATAAAGGTAATATAGAGAGAGGTTACAGTTGCATGTCAGGTAGAGTATATTCCTTTTTGGACAAAGTCTCCCTTTCCCTTTTTCTCTCCAATTTTGTTCCCTCCCATCTTCACCCATAAGATGATTCATTTTCATTCATAATTCATGACTTCATTCATGATTCATTCATAAGATGGTTCATTTTCACCATAGAGTCTAGGGAGTACCATTGCTTTCTTTGTTCACCCTTTTGATGTTTATTTTTAAAATCCTTAATCCTGTGCTCTGAGAATTCACCCTTAAATCTATCATTTGAATCCTTAATCCACATGAGTTGTTTGGAATGTTCAGTGACAAACTGGAGTGAGAGGTGGGACAGGCACAAGAGCCCACTCTGGAAGAAAGCATGAAAGGCTCAGAAGTTTTTGCAATACTAGAGTGATTGGAACTTCAAATGCTTTTTGAGGGCACATTATTCTTCTCTTTGTCCCTATTCTCAGAAACAGTCCCATTGATTGCAACATCTGTTTCAATGGAAATGTCATTGCTCTTTTTTTGAAAAATAGAACTAATTTGTTCCAAATGTAATTCTCAACTTCATGAATTTTTTTTATTAGTCTGATGTTCTGTACATGTAATTTCCAGTGCACAACCATTTTGATGTCTGTGCTATATGATAACAAGGAATTCCCTAACACAGAAATGTTTGAACCTGGCCACTTTCTAGATAAGAGTGGCAACTTTAAGAAGAGTGACTACTTCATGCCTTTCTCAACAGGTATCAGTCTACCATTAGTCCATTTGCCTGTGTATCACCCATTCCAAAGTCCATCCAACAAGCATATTCTCTGGGGCAGATGCAAACACAGGGCTTAATATTGTAATAATTACATACCAGGAATAACTACACGCTAGTGGATTTTTTTGTTTCTCTAGGAAAATGGACTGGTGTTGGAGAGGGTTGGGCCCATATGGAGCTGTTTTTATTGCTGACTACCATTTTACAGAACTTTAAACTAAAATCTCTAGTTGACTCAAAGGACATCCATACCATCCCAGCGGCCAATGTATTTGCTGTCTTTCCACCCACTTACCAGCTCTGATTCATTCTTGTCTGAGTAGGTACACTGTGACAGCACTTCTTCTGAGACCCTGGCTCCTTCTTTCCCTGTGCAGGATGCCTTCCCTCCACTCAATGCTCATTTCACCTGCTGTGCTCAAGATCCAGGAAACACATTCATCACTTTGTACAGTGAGTGGAAGGTGGGGTGAGAGTGGGGGGGGTGGGGAGGAAGGGTGTCATTGCACAAACACACCTGATATTCCTTGTATTTTATTGCAGTTGTTTTGACCATGCCAATTTCCAGTGCACAGCTGCATCTATGTGGTTCGTATGCTATCACTGAAAAATGACAAAATGATTCACAGATGATATTTTGGAGCCATTTCTCCTCTGTATGTTCTTGATACAAATATTCTTGATTGTTCTGACCATTCTTATATCTCTGTTTCTGTGTCAAGTAAGATGAAAGAAAACAAATGCAAAGAGGCTCCTTTTCCACTCAATGAAAAACTAAAGAATTTAAGGGGAGGATGGTAAAAAACAGAGTCAACTGAGTGTCACTCAGTGTTTCTAGAGCTTTTATTTTAAAACAGATGGACAATTCTTAAAAGCATATCCGGCCTATAGGGAAATAGAATGGAAATGAATCATAGTTAGGAAACTAATTTAAGGTTAAAAATCATGATCCTGTTTTGATGTTTCTGTGAACATATAAGAAAACTTGAAATACTATTTAGACAACCTAGATCCAGGAGAATAGACACTATTTGAAAGGTTAAAGTTTGAAGCAGTGACCACCACTTGTTGCTTGTTTCTTTCTAGGAAAGCAACACGTGGTGGTCATCAAAACACTTGGCTGATTGAGTGCCTATATAAGACCTGCAAATCTTGGGCTCTCCTCCTGGGCTCCACTGTGTAGGAGTATAAGACGAGGCCCAAGCTGCAGCCCATTTAAATAAAACAGCTGTAGTGTCTGGGGGCTCGACCGGGATACCCCCAAAGACCCCCAAGACCTCAGACTCCAAAGGTAAAACAGCGCTGTCTTTGTTAATTTGTCTTGTCCTGTTGTCTATTTAACTTTCGCTTTCCTTTGTGAGGACAGCTGCTCTGATTCCTAAAGGGTTGTCGAAGCAGACGCGCTTGTATGACAACCCTGGAGGAACTGGGAGACGTCCCAGACCCTCTTGTGGGTTGGGGGTAACCCTGCCATGTGAAGCGGGGGTCTTTGGAACCCCGCCATGTGGGAAGGGGGGTCCTTGGAACCCTGCCGTGTGGGGTGGGGGTCCTTGGAACCCCGCCATGTGGCACTAGGGTCCTTTGAACCCTGCCATGTGGCATGGGGGTCCTTGGAACCCTGCCATGTGGGGTGTGGGTCCTTGGAACCTCGCCCGTGTGAATTGTGGGGAAGGAGTCAGTTCAGTGTTGGTCCAGAACTGACCAAGAGGGCCTCCTAACCGAGGACCAACTCGCCCACTGTGGGTCTGCTCCTTCTGCTGTGGGGCATGGGTGTCCCATTACAGGACTTAGCAGACCAATTTGGGAGATCTCCACTTCGTAAGCTTGTTTTTCATAACTGTCAGGCCTGCATGTGTCTTGTTTGTACTGTTTATTGTTTTTTGGACTGAGTGACTGACAGGACTGGAAACCATGGGCACCACTCCATCTAGCCCCCTAGACTTACAAAAAGAAACTGAGAAAGAGGGGAAAAAAGGTACCCCCTGGTTTTTCAGGGAGATAACTTGGAAGAAGAAATGTTTCCTCCCCCATACTCCCCTTTCCAGGTTCCTTTTGCAGAACCAGAGAATGATCAAGGGGAGGAGGGAGGTATACAACCCTCGGCACCTGCCCTTAATATTTCTGAGGGGTCAGTCACTCGACGACACTGTGGTATCAACCCCCATTCTAGTGCAGCTATTTTTCCTTACGCACTGTAGGTCCTGTAGATGTGAATGGTCAACAGCAGCTCCAATATTGGCCATTTTCTACCAGTGATCTATACAATTGGTGCACCCAAAATGCCCCCTTTTCTGAGAAACCCCAGGATTTAATTCATTTGCTTGAAACTATTCTCTTACTCATCAGCCCTCTTGGGATGATTGCAGTCAGCTTTTACAGGTCCTTTTTACCACTGAAGAGAGAGACCATATTGGAGAGGCGGCCCGTAAACATATCCCTGGCCCCACAGGAGCGCCCATCAAGGATCCTGCCCTGATCGCTGCCTATTTTCCTGAGATCCAACCAACATGGGGCTACAATACAGTTGAAGGTAGGGAGCAACACTTTGTCTACTGCCAGGCTCTGTTGGCAGGTCTCAAGGCAGCGGCTCGCCGACCTACTAATATGGCCAAAGTTTATGATGTTAGACAGGGAGGAAGTGAAAGTCTGGCAGCATATCTTGAGCAGCTCATGGAAACTTTTAGTCAATATACCCCATATGATCTTGACCCCCAAGGGTCGGCTCAGATGATTATGTTTGCCTCACCAGACATAAAGCAAAAGTTGCAGGCTCTAGACAGATTTGGTGAAAAGTCTATTAGGGATCTAATAGCCACGGTGGAAAAAGTTTACAATAAGAGAGAGACAGAGGAGCAAAGACAGGAAAGGAAGGACAGAGGACATGAAATTGAGCGTGAAAAAAGAGACCGGGAAAAGAAAAAGGGGCCAGACTTGTTGGACTTACCACTATCCCATGGTTAGCATACCTGGTTCACAGACAGCAGCAGTTTCATTCGAGATGGAAAAAGGTACGCGGGCACAGCACTCACCACGGACACTGAGATAGTGTGGGCAGAAGCACTCCCCCACGGAACGTCTGCACAAAGAGCAGAACTAGTGGCACTAACAAAAGCCCTACAGATGGGAAAAGGGAAGAGACTAAACATTTACACGGACAGTCGGTATGCTTTTGCCACCATATCCATGGAGCCATTTACCAAGAGAGGGAGCTGCTGACAGCTGAGGGAAAGACTATTAAAAACAAACAAGAAATTTTAAGCCTCATCCGGGCCATATGGGAACCAGCAAATATTGCCATTATGCACTGCCCTGGCCAACAAAAGGGACCTGATTCTATAACCAAAGGAGATAACTTGGCTGATCAGGCAGCTAAGGAGACAGCCCTCCAGCCCAGAGCGGAAGTACTGACCCAGGACCAGGAGCTTTGCCTCTTGAGCCTAGGTACTCCCAAGAAGACTTGGAGTGGATAAAGAAAATTCCCATGGCCTCTAAACCCCCGGACAGAGAAGGAAACAAAGACTGGTAGAAAACTGGTGAGGGGAAACTTATCTTGCCACAAAGATTGGGCAAGGGGATTCTTAAGAGAATCCATTGGGTGTCTCACATGGGAACCCGAAGAATGCAAGACTTGCTCCCACACTCACAAGTAAAAATTAGGCAAGGAAATCAACTCATTGAGGACATTGTTAAAAATTGTAAAGCCTGTCAGCTCACCAATGCCCCCAATCAACAGGTTACAAAAGGAGCTGGACTCTGTGGAGATAGGCCAGGTGTGTATTGGGAAGTAGACTTCACAGAAATTAAAACTGGAAAATTTGGATATAAATATTTGCTAGTTATTGTAGACACTTTTTCAGGATGGGTTGAAGCCTACCCAACAAAGCATGAGACCTCGAATGCTGTGGCTAAGAAGCTCCTGGAAGAAATCCTACCCAGGTATGGCTTCCCATCCACCATCGGGTCGGACAATGGGCCGGCTTTTGTCTCAAAAGTAAGTCAGGGAATAGCCACAGCACTGGGATGGATTGGAAATTGCACTGTGCTTATAGACCCCAGCGTTCAGGGCAGGTAGAAAGAATCAATCGGACTCTAAAAGAGACCTTAACTAAATTGGACTTGGAGACTGGTGCAGACTGGGTATCACTCCTTCCTTTTGCCTTGTTTAGAGTAAGAAATTCACCATATCGGCTTGGCTTTACTCCTTTTGAAATAATGTATGGACATCCTCCACCCATTATCCCTAGCCTTCAGACTAAATTGCTTGCTGATTTGGATGATACTGAATTTCTGTGTAAGCTTTACTATTTACAGCTGGTACATAAGAGTATGTGGCCCCAGCTTAGAGTATTATATGATTCTGCTTCTATTCCTACCCCCCATTTGTTTAAACCAGGGGACTGAGTGTTACATTTGAAGGCACAACTTGCGATCTCTGGAACCACGGTGGAAGGAACCTTACATGGTGCTACTGGCTACACCCACTGCCCTTAAGATAGATGGCATTGCTGCTTGGATCCACTGTTCCCACACCAGAGCAGCTGACCCCTAGCCCTGGATGACTGTGGGGAAACATGGGAAGTCTCCAAGCATCCTACCCAACCACTCCGCATATGCCTCAAGAAAAGAAAAATGAACTGATTGTTATTGGTATATTTGTTCAACATCAAGAACTGTAGGAGTTTAGTTTTGGACCAGAGCCACAAGATTGTGGCTCAGGACCATAAGTCAAGGGGGGGGGGGAATGAAAGATTAAAGTTTGAAGCAGTGACCACCACTTGTTGCTTGTTTCTGTCGAGCAAAGCAACATGTGGTTGTAATCAAAACACCTGGTTGATTGTGTGCCTATATAAGACCTACATATCCTAGCTCGGGGCTCTCCTCCTGGGCTCCGCTGTGTCAGAGTGTAGGATGAGGCCCGAACTGAAGCCTGTTTAAATAAAACAGCTGTAGAGTCTGACTCTCAGTGGTCTTCTTGCGGGGGGTCCTGCGACCTTGGCATAACACATTATCATAACCCAGTTCCTCTTCTATACATTAGACATTATGGGGTTTTATCTGTTCTGTTTTGGTACTGGTCCAGGGGCTTGAACTCAGGGCCTAGGTGCTTTTCTGGAGTTTATTTTTTTCCTCACAGATAGTGCTCTACCACTTGAACCAGAGCCCACTTCTGGGATTTTGGTAGTTAATTGCAGTTAATAGTCTGACAGACTTTCCTGCCTGTGCTAACTTGAAACCATGATGCTCAGATCTCAACATCCTGAGTAGCTAGGATTACAGGTATAAACCACTGGCTCCCAGATAGCATCATATACTTTGATTCCTCTCTAATTGTAACTTAATAGCATCAATCAAACTTTCCAAATTCTCATTAGACAAAACTCTCCTCAAAGCCTGATAATATCTGTTCTATGCTCAATTTCAAGGAGTTCAATAATCCAATAATTATGTTTATAGTTGGACTATTTCAATAGTGTGATATTTCTACTTCAACATGTTTTACAAAAAAGATTATATTTGTGTATCTGCTTAGTATTATAGTGTAAACATGTAGCCTATTGTTTACCTTTTTACCTTTTGGGTGCTTGTGCAACATGTCTGTGCCTTAGGTGTAGTAAAATGTGCTACAGTTTTGTCATCAACATAATGTTTAAATTTTCTGTGGAAATTTAGAAGCACTGGGATTGATTGATCCTACTATAGTTTTTTTAAAAAAAAATTTGCAGAGCTCACAGACAATATTCCATAATGTCTATACTACTTCAGATTTACACCAGTATGCACAAGAACTCTAGTTAACCCATCTTACCACCAGCATTTGTTATCTATTTTCTGATTGTGATCAACAATTCTTAGGTGGAGGATAAGGTATTATCTTTGTTGTTTGGATTAGCTCTTATAGGACCTAGTCTCAAAACTAAATCTAAAGAGGGTTGAGTATATGGATCACTAGCCAGTGTGAGTATATATATACATATCTATCTATCTATCTATCTATCTATCTATCTATCTATCTATCTATCTATCTATCTATCTATCTATCTATCTATACACACACACACATATATATATATATATATATCTTAGGAGGCTGAGATCTGAGAATTATTGTTCAAAACTTAGGAAGGAAATTCTCTGAGACTCTTTTATTTTGTCAGTGGTGGGGCTTGAATTCTGGGCCTGGGCGCTGTCCCTCAGCTCTTCAGCTCAAGGCGAGTGCTCTACCACTTGAGCTACAGTGCCACTTCTGGTTTGCTGGTGGTTTATTGGAGATAGGAGTCTCACAGTCTTTCCTGCCCGGGCTGGCCAGGGGCCACACATTGCACTTACCTCTCCTCAGACCCCGTCCATACAAAGATGGTCGAAGACCCAACATCTGGCGCCCAATATGGGGCATGAAAGGAAAAGATTCCGGCTGAGGCTAAGCGGTCTTTTGGGGTAAGTAAAACCCTAAGTATGGGTAATGCTATATCACAAAAGAAGGAAGAGGAGGAAACATTAGGCCTAGAAAGGGTACAGGAGGACTTGGAAAGTGAGAAGAAAAAGGAACAGGTCAAATTTGACCAGGAATGCACTATCTGTGCATGCAGGGGCGGAGGCAGCTACTCAGGTGCCCCTGACTGTCCTAGGACCCCTCCCTATTCCCCTGATTGGAAGGGAGGTAGGGAGCCCAATGAGACCTGCGAGAGGGACTAGCAAGACTCAGACCCTTACCCCATGGAGGGGCCGAGGGCTGGGGAAGTAACCTACTCGGAGACCTCCTCTGGAAAGGAAGGGCCACCCAAGAGCCCAGACTCTCGGCCACAGGATTCGCTTACCCAAGCTTATCGGGTCAATGTGGAACCAGGGGCTAACAGGCCCTCGGAATGATATCCATGGAAAGCTAAGGATCTTAAAGAGCTCCACCAGGAGGTGACGGAGGATGGCCCAAACTCTCCCTGGGCCACAGCACATACAGGAAAAAGGACTAAACATTCACAAGCACACTTTCTTCAATGCTTTGCCACCTTGGGTCTACTAACACAAGTTAAAACCTATAATGGACCTTGTTTTGTCAGTAAAAGAAATGTCAAAGTTTTTGACAAATGGCATATTAATCATACTACAGGAATTCCCTATAATCCCCAAGGCCAAACAATTATTTTAAAAAATCACCAATGTCTTAAGGAGCAATTAAAACAAAAAGAGAGAGTTAGCGTCCTTTATACAGTTAACATTTTCAATTTTTCAAAAGGGGCAATTGATGGGGACAACTAAACCCTAAGCCCCGAGTGAAAGTCAGGTGGAAGGACCCACTGACACAACAATGGAGAGGACCTGACCCCCTAGTTACCATTGTCAGGGGATTTGGATGCATTTTTCCCATAGGGGAGACAGCCCCCATTTGGATTACTGCCAGGAACCTTAAGTTTGTACCCATTTCCTCTATACAGGAGGATGCCTAAGGATAAACTAACCATCCCCCAAGGGCAACCAGCCCTTGAGAAGCTCTTGTGTTCTTTAACAATTGCAGATGGTGATACTCTGGCTGATGGCTGTCCTGACCTTCCCAGTCCTGGCAATGGCTATGGAATCCACATCAACCTCAACGAGTGACCTGGGCAGTGACCAGCACTGGCAATGCAGAAATCATCAATAACATCACAAGAGAAGCTGTCCCTTCGAACTGGTGGCCTGACCTTCATTTTGGTCACCACCCTATGTCATTACCTATGGACTGTTTAAAACATATTTTTGTAGAAGCTATATATTTTAATGTTACCTGTTTCAATTGTTCTTTTACTAATTGCATATACAACCATCTTTTCTTATGCGTCCTGTAAATATGTCTAAAACCTGCTCTAGAACAAGCCCCACCTCTGGACTCGAAAGTGGCAAAGACTGCTATCCCATCCCTGACTAAAGTTAAAGGGCTAATGACATTGCTTGGCCTGGGAATCCTTTTGCTGATGCTTTTTCTATGCCTTTCTTACATTATACGTGCACTACAAAACTCTTATGAGCCAGCCAGTTACATAAGATCAAGCTCCAAGTAAATAAATTTCCCCCGAGAGGAACAGCAGCCAGAGACAGGTAAGAGGGGGTGCCAGTCTGACCAACCTAAGACAGGGCCTTCAGCTGTGCTCTGAAGAAGTACCCGATGACCGGTAAGACAGACAAGGCAATCTACCCAACCTAAGACAGGCAGGTTCACTTCTTTAAACAGAGACAGGGTGTTGGGAGCTAACAGTAAAGTTTAAAGGTCATCTTGACCCCTGTGCTTGCTTGAAGACAAGCGAACTGGCTTTACTTGGAACTGGCTTACAAGGAACTGGCTTACTTGAAAGACACCAGGTGGCCGGGATTGCTTTGCTATGTCTACAGAGTTTGTTTTAATTTTACTGCTTGGGACATTTCTAACTGTGGTGGGGCTAATGTTTATTATTGTGCTAGGTGGGGATGAGAGGTAACTGGGATGGGCTCTTATGCACAAGGGCCTTCCTTCCCCCCAGACTTGCCTCCAAGCCCCTGTGTGGCCAAATGTAATCCTGTTAAAATAACCTTTACAGAGGGGGGAGAAAAGATAACTAACTGGGAGGTGGATCTACTATTAAAACAAAAAGGGTGAATATGTGGGGAAATCTTTGGGGAAGCCAGGTAGCAAAGATGGCCTCTCCTCGGACCCCGTCCATCCAAAGACAGACGAAGACCCAACAACCATGTGCTCAATCTTTGGAAAAAAAACATTTTTTTTTAATAAAATTCAGACTACTTGGTCTGAAAGAATGTTCATATCATTGTAAGAGGAAAAGGGTCATGTGGGATCCTCATTTCACCAGAAAGAAGACCAAACAAAGAAGGGGCATCTATTTCTCACAGTATAAAAAGATGCATCAAAACTACTGAGGTTGTTTTATGCAGAATAAGGTGGTGTGATACTTTTTTCGTCTATAGCTATGTAGGTCAAGCAGTGACCACTTCCTCTTTCTACATAACGTGTTTTCCAGCATCTGGGTTCACTCAAACTCTAAAGGTTATAAATGCATACTTTTCTGAACTCTATTAATTATTAACTAAAGGTATATTTATTGGAATGTCACTTATTAAGAACAAAGTCAAGAATTTTTTGTAAACACAATTGAACTGAATGTTTTCATCTGGAGGAAGGGAATGTAGACATCATAGCTAATGTAAGACTAATAGAATCTAAGCAAATGTATGTTTTAGGTTCAGTTCAACTAACTGGTATTTATAACTTTGATCAATGTCCTCAATATCTAATATTCAGTTTCTAAACATTAAAAGGAAACAATTTAATGGCAGGCAAGGAAAAAGGAGAGAATAAAAATGGTTATGAAAACTATGTAAGAACTCAAAATCCCTATATACCAGGCTGAAACAATAGTAGGCGACTGGATTTTAACAAGCATTAATTTTCCATACAAAGGAAGATAAGAGACCAAGTACAGTGGCTCAGGCCTGTAATTCCATTAGGGGCAACTACCATTTAGGAAGCAAAGTTTCAGAAGATTGCAATGAGCCAACTTGCACAAATAGCAAAACCCTGCCTCAGGCATGGGGGTGTGTGCTTGTAGTTTTAGTTTTGGTGGAGGGCTAGGTAGGAAGATTATAGTCCAGGATAGCTTGAGTGAGCATAAATATAAAATTCTATATTTAAAATAAATAACTAAAGCAAGGATGGAGGTGTGTCTTAAGTGTTATAGCACTTTGCACTTGTAAGTGCAAGGCTTGAGTTTCAATCCCAGTACCACTAAAAATTAAAATTAAAACTATCTGCTCTAGTCAACTTAGAACAAATATGATATCCTTACAAACATACCTTTACTTAAGCATTACTTTTGGAACATTATATGTTAATTTAGTAGTATATGAGTCTTTCAGTGTTGCATCCTGTGGTTGTATTTTACTTGAGTTTAGATGTCCTTATGATCCATGATGACTCAATTATGTCCACATAATTCAGTAACTATTACTCTCTACACTGTCCCTTCTTTACTGTGTATTATTTATTGGCATCAATGAGTTATACAAGAAGCTTTCATATTGACATGTTCACTTATGCAAACATTGTATCTTGTTTTATTTTCCTGTCCTTATAAAGAGACCAAAATCAGGGGCTGGGAAGGTGGCTCAGTGGTAGAGCGCTTGCCTTGCATGCTCAAAGCCCTGGGTTCGATTCCTCAGCACCACATAAGCAAAAGGAAAAAAGCCGGAAGTGGCACTGTGGCTCAAGTGGTAGAGCGCTAGCCTTGAGCTGAAGAGCTGAGGGACAGTGCCCAGGCCCAGAGTTCAGGCCCCATGACAGGACCAAAAAAAAAAAAAAAAAAAAAAAAAAAAGAGACCAAAATCAGCATAACAGCTTTTCTGGTTTTGAATGAAAAATAGAAAAGATGTCAGTCCTCCTACTGTACAACTAAATCATATGACGAAGGCTTGCTCTTCAGTTATACTGAGCAAGTTTCAATGCTGCAGTGATGGGAAGAGAATTCCAGGACAGTTCTTCAGGAAGCCACGGTGCACGGCAATGGCCATGAGACATCTCCCTGAAACCTAGCTCTTCCATCTATGAGCCACGTGGCATCCACAGCTCTGTACTCCTGCTCCTCCCTTACCTCACTAGAAAAAGAAAAATAATAAAGATCTTAGCTATCCATTTTTCTGTTGTGTAATGGTCAAGGACCTGCAACTTTTGCTCAGTACTCAATATATATTTGGCTTTTCAAAATGCATGACTGATGCTAGGTAGTTTACATTGAGTTAGAAATAGCAATGGACAAGTCTACCAACTTGTTGAAGAGTCTCAGTAGTGAAAACACATCTGGAAGTTTTATATAGAGCAAAAAACAAGTTTAAGTACAAATTTTCTGGAAAATACAGAATATCCTGAATTCCAAAACTTCCCAACGTGTCACTAATCTGAGAATCAAGAAATATACTCTTTATTTGACTTATGTAATTGTAACCCCTCTGTTCATCTACCTTAGAATAGCAACAAAAATTTTTTAAAAAATGAATACCATGTTTGAATAATGTTCAAGTTGTTGACTTAATACTTCTCAACCATAGCTGAACATTGAGAGCAGGTAGGTTTGTATTTTAAGTAGCAGTATTTGATCGCTAACAAGTGCAACTAAATCACAATTGCCTCTATGGCCTCTGGAAAGAGGGACCATGTGTACAGGTCATTCTACTTTTATCTCTATCATCAGGACAAAGTCTAATCAGAAGAGAGGTTAAAGTAAACTTCTACCTAATCATGACTAAAACATTGAAGAGGCACACCTACAGTCTCAGGGAGCATTATAAAAGGTCTGCCCTGCAAGCTCACAGTACTCTCAGAAGAAGAGAAGGCCTCAATGGGTCCAGTAGTTGTCCTGGTGCTGGGTCTCTCCTGTCTTCTTCTCTTTTCCATATGGAGACAGAACTCTGGGAGAAAGAAGCTCCCTCCAGGTCCCACTCCTATCCCAATTATTGGAAATATACTGCAGGTTGATATTAAAGACATCACTAAATCTTTAACCAAAGTAAGTACTCTTCATGTTTGGCCAATGTTCTCTGACAGATATGAATGAAACCATATTTTAAATGTAGTGCTGAAGGTAGAATAGCATGATTTGTTATCATAAAACAAAATCCTTGTATAAAGTGTAACATGCTTGTGACTTTTCCAGTTTGTATTTTAATCATGGAATGAACTAATGTATTATGTGAGTGGGTTACTGTCTATTTTAGTCTCAGCCACAACATTGCAAAGGTTATGGATGGCTCTCCCAATATATTTAGATAGTCAAATTTATGATGTTTTTATTCCTGAAGCTCCATGGTAAGGAAAGTTCTGTGATTAAAAGTTCATTTGAAAAACTCATATAGTGGGCTGGGAAGGTGGCTCAGTGGTAGAGTGCTAGCCTTGTATGCCTGAGGCCCTGGGTTCGATTCCCCAGCACCACATAAGCAAAAAGAAAAAAGCCAGAAGTGGTGCTATGGCTCAAGTGGTAGAGCACTAGCCTTGAGCTGAAGAGCTGAGTTACAGCGCCCAGGCCCACAGTTCAGGCCCCACGACCGGACCAAAAAAAAAAGGAAAGAAAAACTCATATAGCATATTAGACATTGATTTTTTTTTTAATCATGAAAGCTAACTTCTCTGAGAAGCTGTGATTGATTGAAAGGAACTATCTGTGAGGATGAGAGAACATAAAGACACGAGACCATTTAGGGGATACTGATGGTATCAGAGTCCACCTGGATTTTTGCATAAAACTTTGTCTGGAGCAAAAAATGCTGCTGGGTGAGAAATTGTTTGGGAGGATGTTTCATGTACTAGGGCAGCCTCTGCGGGGCCCACCCTCTGCTTCTAATACCGATAGATCCCAAACTGCACTTGCCTATAGAAACACCTGTGATGACTTAAAACTGCAGTTTCTCTTGTTTGTCAAAGAAGTACTATTCTCATCAGTAAGAGCTTCAAAGGTTATCTGAAAGCAGTAATCTTGGAAGTGGCGCTGTAGCTCAAATGGTAGAGCACTCGCCTTGAGGTGAAGAGCTGAAGGACAGTGCCCAGGGCCAGAGTTCAAGCCCCCGACAGACAAAAAACAAAAAACAAAACAAAACAAAAAAATATCTTCCTCTGAAAGCAGTAATCTGACACTGGTTAGGAGTACAAATGAGAATTAAACATATACCAAGCATGGAATGTCCAATAAGCCTTATCATTGCGGCTCTAGAAATGAATTTAGAATCCACAGACCTTTGTTTTGTTCTTTGTGAATCATGACAAGCCTTCTGTGTGTTTTGATTTGAAGATGAATGATAATGGTGCTTCAACTGCCTTGTCCAATGCATGGCCAATTATAGGCCATTTCTACGTGACAGCTATAATAAACCTCCTTTATAACATATGATCTTTGCAATATCTTAAGTTATGTTGTAAGAACCAAACTAAAGCCAATGTATGACAGCTTCTAAAAGTTAACTTGTGTCAGTCCCTAATTCCTGTTCTAAGTTAATGTTGCGAAGGTTGCAAAAATGTGTTAAACAATAACATGTCTGTGCAAAATGTTTGGGAACTGTTATTTAAAGTTTGCAGAACACCCCAGAACAGGATGGTTTCGAAACCCAGTCAGTAGAAGATTAACCACGGGAGACGTCAGCCTCGATGGTTCAAGCAGACATCGGGTTCCTGACCAATTACAATCAAACTTGTCCTTAATCATATCATTGCTGTAATTTTGTCATTTTTGCCTTTATAAGCCCAGCTATACTGTTACTCGGGGCCCCCTCCCTTCCTCTGCTGTGTCGGGGGGTACCCGACGAGGCCTGAGCCTTGGCTTGTTAAATAAGCCTTACATTTTGCAGTTCGGTTTCCCTGGTCTCTCGGTGGTGGTTGGAGGGTCTCTGGGACTTCGGTATAACAGTGTTTGACAAAATAAAGAAGCATAAAAATATAAAGATGATATCAGTTTTGCTCAGGCTCACTATTAGGAACAAATAATGACTTCTTTCACGAGTATTTGTTTTCTTTTCATTTTCCAGTTCTCAAAAGTCTATGGCCCTGTGTTCACTCTGTATTTGGGCATGAAGCCCACTGTGGTGTTGTATGGCTATGAAGCAGTGAAGGAAGCTCTGATTGACCATGGGGAGGAGTTCTCTGGAAGAGGCAGGCTCCCATGGGCTGAAAAAGCTAACAGAGGCCTTGGTTAGTGTACATATCTATGTACACTTTTGTGTGGGTGGCAGAGGATGTGTCGATAAGGAGGATGGGAAAAGAGCCAAAGCTTGGCCATCCCTGTACCTGCCATCTGTCAGCTTCCTTTTCCTTGCTTGACTTCTCCATCCATGTTTCTGCTTCCCTCCATTTAGGAATTGTTTTCAGCAATGGACACAGATGGAGAGAGATGAGGCGCTTCTCACTCATGACCTTGCGGAATTTTGGGATGGGGAAGAGGAGCATTGAAGAGCGTGTTCAAGAGGAAGCCCGCTGCCTCGTGGAGGAGTTGAGGAAAACCAAGGGTGGGAGCTGCTTTATATCACTATTTTTATTTATTTTTTTTGTGCAGGGGGAGTCCAGTCCTGGGGCCTGAACTCTGGGCCTGGGCGCTGTCCCTCAGCTCTTCAGCTCAAGGCCAGTGCTCTACTACTTGAGCCACAGCGCCACTTTCGGCTTTTTTCTTTTTGCTTATGTGGTGCTGAGGAATCAAACCCAGGGCCTCAGGCATGCAAGGCAAGCACTCTACCACTGAGCCACTTTCCCAGCCCTGTATCACTATTTTAGAGAGGGATATTAAAGGCTCTAATAAGTCCCTTCTGTTTCAGAAATGGGTTGTTTTCCAATCAAAAATTAGGACTGTAGGGGTTTTTTTGCTTGTTTTATGCTATAATTGGGGTACTGGCTAACTCTGGCTCCAGGTAAAAGATATGCAGGTTTAATGCAAATGGGATATTTGGCTGGCTGTTAGAGGAATTTACAAGTAAAATAGTAATAAAATGGTAAAGATGACAAAGGTTAAGTACAGTATTTCATATGTATATTTCATTTGTTTCTAAATCTTCAGGCTCACCCTGTGACCCTACCTTCATCCTGGGCTGTGCCCCCTGCAATGTCATCTGCTCCATTGTTTTCCAGAATCGTTTTGATTATAAAGACCAGAACCTCCTGAACTTGATGGAGAAATTCAATGACAATGTCAAGATTTTGAGCTCACCATGGATGCAGGTGAAGCCAAGATCTTTTCTTCCTAAGAAAACACTTGTCTTTTTTTTTTTTCAACAGACCCAAATTAAATAAAGAGCCAACAGTAAGGTGAACACTTGGACCCAACAGTGCTACCTAAAGAATGGTAGAGTGCCATTCAGGTAGTTACTGACTATGGCCACACAGTCTAGCATTTCGTCTATTCTATTTTTGTAGTAGCTTCAATATTTCTGGTTTTATCTTAAGGTCCTTGATCAACTTGCAATTGATATTACTTCAGGGAAATAGATATGGGTCTAGTTCATTTTCTGCAGTTCCAAAATGAAGCATGTTGAAATTGTTTTTAGAAGCAGGGAAGGAAATGATGAGGGAGAATAGAAGAAGAGTCTAGATATATTATCTCATCTAGATGTATTGTATACCTGGGCCTTGTTGGCTCATAAACGTTAGTTACTCAGGAGAGTGAGACCTGGAAGATCAAGGATTTGAGCCAGCCAGGGCAGAGAAGTCTGACAGAATCCATCTCCCAAATAGTCAGCAAAAACCAGTCATGACCAAAAAAGCCAAGCAAGAGTCTGGGGCTCTGAATTCAAACCCTGGTCCTGGCACTAAAAGGAAAAATGCATTTTATTTATATAGGGACATGTCAAAATGAGAACCTTTGACAGCTAACCTATAATAATAGAAATGGAAGAAAAACAATATAAAGTAATCAGCTCAGAAAGATGTTTAAATCTTTAGGATTTACTCAAGCTAATGAACTTAAGCAATTAATTTGATATTTCCCAATAAATCCCAAAGGGATTTTCCTATAAATTGCTTTGTTCAGGTCCTGATAGATGCCTGGTGGATCAGTGGATATCCAGGTGCTTACTGAAAGCTTACATTTCCCACAGGTTTGTTTTCCAATCAGACATCTCATATTCATGCTATTACTGAGCAGAAGTATTTTTCCTCAGAAAAGAAGCATATTTGCAACAATAGAAACTACTAGGAATCACTGAGTAACGTCAGAGTGTTTGCTGATTTTACTGTGAACCTAGATGATGAAGTAGAATGGGGAGAAATGACAAAATTGAACTATAAAATTCTTCAGAATGTTTTATAGAGTTTGGCATGGCTTAAACTCTGTAAAATTAATAACTCTATGATCACAGGGAGGCTAGATACTCTATCATGAGACTGAATTTTAGGGTATCCTTGAACCCCTCTGATTTATATGTTCCTTTTGAATTTCCCTTCAAGACAGAAGGCATGTGTCATTTTTATTTGCAGCCAAGTTTTCTATAATATGTATATAGTATGTATATGCAAATATATTTAATAAGTTATTACTTTTGCTTTTAGATCTACAACCTTTTCCCTGGTCTCACTGATTATCTACCAGGAAGTCATAAAACATTATTAAAAAATTTTGATGATATAAATAATTACATTTTGAAGAAAATAAATGACCATGAAGAATCACTGGATGTTAACAATCCAAGAGACTTGATTGATTGTTTCCTTATTAAAAAGAAACAGGTAAAAATGACAAAAATCACATTTATTTGAATCCTTGAGCATTCTGTGACATATCAATTAGTCTGTGTTACTGGAGATGTTTAAACAGAGCAGCAGTGCTTGAAAAGTAAGTTACCAGTTATATAAAGGAAGCTACACTAAGCATCCTGGGAAACTTAAAATTAATTTCTCAAATAATTAGGATACATTTACTCTTTTTACATAAAATAATATAATAAGGAGAAGCAGAATGCACATAGCAGGTGAATAGAAACAATTTTCCTGCTAAATATGTGTCATTATGTAAAGATGGGTTTCATTATTATATAATGTATAGAATAGAATATGTGAATATTATGTAATTTCTCTAAGTCAGAATTGGTTTTGAAGAAATAATTCTGGAATTATCCTTAATTGGTCATAGTTAATCTTCCTTATAAAGGATTTTCAGTTGTGGTATTGAAAAAAATATATATATCACAATATCATTTTATTATGCTTTTCACATTTTTATTAACAAATTTATTGTGCAAAGGCTTCTATTATGATATGTTAAAGATGCATATAATGTAATTTAATCAAATTCACCTCTTCTGTTTACTAATTCATCTTCTTTATATAGATTTTAGAGGTTTTCCTTATGTTTTATCACATAAACATATAATGAGTATGTTATATATGGAATATATATGTAAAGTACATATAGATAATGCATAGATAATATAGATATTATATACATATATAAAATACTGCAATCAACTAAGCAAAGTTTTAATCCTTATAATGTACCATCGGATGACTATAACACACTTACCACAGTTAGTGTGAAATTAGAATGAATTATTGTCTGACTATAATTTTAATCTTCCCCCCTCCAATTGCATCCTTCCCTGGTTGTTTTTGTCATATATTACATATTTAATACATTGGGTATCCACAGAATTCATCTATGATTATTGCCTCCTATATTTCCCTTAAAAAAAAAATATGTAGCGGTGCCGGTGGGTCACGCCTGTAATCCTAGCTACTCAGGAGGCTGAGATCTGAGGACCGAGGTTCAAAGCCAGCTCGAGCTGGAAAGTTCGTGAGACTCTTATCTCCAATAAACCACTAGAAAACCAGAATTGGTGCTGTGGCTCAAGTGCTATATTGCTCGCCTTGAGCTGAAGAGCACAAGGACAGCGCCCAAGCCCAGAGTTCAAGCCCCACAACAGACAAAAAAATGTATATAATCTAAAAATAGGTTGACTAAAAAAATAGTATAATTAACATTCATATTTTCTGTTTGGTTATATTTAACAAGGATATGTATTTCTTGACTTGGTGTGAATTTATTGTTGAATATGCTTTAGTTTCTACTTGAAAGTTGATTCCCCTTAGCACTTCTTGTATGGTAGATCTGTTCATGACAGACTCTCTTCTCTTTTATTTATCATAGTCATATTAACTTTTCCTTAATGATGATAGCATATGAGATAAAATTAGTGCTTTAGTCCATGACATGGAATCATTCGATTTTTGTTCATTTAGAATTCCATTAATTTTTCAACATTGATATAGCCTATAGTATAATAGTCTATGTGACCTGCAACTATTAAATCTCCAAATTTATTGTGACAGATGGAAGCTTTAATATTGGTGTTTGAACATATTATTCTAGAGTAAGTCGACCTCAAGATTTAAGATTACCTGTAGTTTGATGATCATAGAAAAGTACATAAAGTAGATATTACCAAAGTTTGTTTAACTTGACCAGCTTTCAAAGCATGTGATGTTGATATAGTCAAAGGAGATGACTCTTTTCCAAGAAAGTACAAATGTTGAGAGGATCCGTTCATTTTCATTGCTTTAATTACATATTATTAGACATACTGTAAGTTATCTGGAGATTACAAAAGCATGATGGACTTAATGTTGGCCCAGAGACCAGTTAGAAAATGATGTATTTTGACCATTTAATGATTTCCTCATTCAACATCTAAACCTGCAACCTTGTTGACAAGTTGGTTTTGGGCCATCTTCTCAGTCCTTGGCACTGCTTCATCCATCCTCTCTCCTTTGTTCCAATGATAAGTTAATGTGAACACTTTTTGTCTTCATGATTAGTGTCTCTTCAGCTCATGCATTCCTAGTCATTCCTACTCAGGTTCCCTAGACCACCTGACTTGGTGCTTCCCATCTGCTAACTCATCGTATTTTGATGAACCCATTCTCATTCCTTGTGACTCCTAAGTTTTGCTGCCTTTTAGCATTTTCACAAGCAATATTGAGCATATGCAAATGTGTGATACAAGAAGTTAAATTGCAATTAGGAGCCATGCTTGTAAAGCTACTATCAAGGGGCTGAGATCTAAGGATCAAAGTTTGAAGGCAGTCTGGACATAAAAGTCTTTGAGACTCTTATCTCCAAATTAAACAGAAAATAGTGGGAAGTGGAGCTGTGGTTCAAGTGGTATAGCACTAGCCTTGAGAAAAGAAGCTCAAGGACAATGCCCACACACTGTTCAATAACATCAACTACAAAAAAATTTTAATTGCAGATTTTTGCTTCAGGCTTACAACACCTATGTCCCTAACTTTCCTACTTGCAGTATTCAATTTTCTGATCTTTCAATATTTAGAGAAAATTCAGTTATTAGTAGCTTAAATGAATGATGAGTTTCATAACCTCAAATACAGTCACAGCACCAGATCAGTTAGAGTCAGGACAGCCCAGGAAGCCTGAAGCCTTACTTAGTCTAAACTAGTCACCATCCCACTGTCAATTGTGCATTGCCCTTATTCCTTTACTCTCCAACTTCATACCACTGTGAGTTATTGTGAATTCACTGTCATCAAATGTGCTGGAAAATAATATAATTGCATCAAATCTTAGGAGCAGGAAAATCACAAGGAATCATCGGAATTTACTAATGAAAATTTGACGATGGTTGCATCGGATTTATTTGGTGCTGGGACAGAAACGACGAGCACAACACTGAGATACTCCCTGCTGCTCCTGATGAAGCACTCTCACGTCACAGGTAGGAGCACAGGGGGAGACCTAGGTGAAACTTCGGAAAATATAGGAAAGATGCTGCTAGTGATATGCCTTGTCAGATATGTCTCACAGCTCATCATCCTGTGCCACCAGCTGAAATCAGAGACAAGTGATGAGAACAATGTAGTAGGAAAAGCAGCAAGACTGTCTTGTGTCTGGGTTTTTTGGCAGGTAATCATTCGAAAACTGCTCTAGCATAAATTGACATACAATAACATATTGATTTTACACCAAAAACTCCAGCGTTTACAGTGGATTCTTCTATATATTTTTCCTCATTCTGACTATTCTTATGCTGCCATAGGCCCAAGAGATCTCTTGTCACCAACGCATAAGTACAAGTCCTAAAAATTAATGAGGATGTATGAGATAAATTCCATTCCTGAATATTTTCTCATTAGAAATGTACAGATGCCATACCAGAAGGTATTTTACAATTACAGAAGTCTAAGTCCATAAAACTTATGTTTGGTAAAGTTAGAATTTTACAAGGGCATCTGTAAATTTTATCTTTTTCAATGTTGTTTTGTATTTATAGAGTTTTAGGTGTAGAAACACTATGTAAAGTTTTAGGAGATATTATAAAATAATTTAAATGAGAATTAGACCTCTCACCACAAAAAAGAGAAGAGAATACTAACTGTATAAGATGTCTACCAAACTTCTGATACTCAGAGTAGATGTAACTGTGATAAAATAACTGAGCCAGACACATGTTGCTTTCACCTAAATGTGATAACAGGAATAGTTCTGAGGGAAGAAAAACCAAGCTATGTCTCCAAAATTCCCATAAAGTTTTTCCCTTTTTATTTTGCCATTCCTGAGCTTGAACTCAGGGGCTGGGTACTGTCACTGAGCTTCTTTTGCTCAAGGCTGGCACTCTACACTTGAGCCACACCCTACTTCTGCCTTCTTCTGTGTATGTGGTACTGAGGAATAAAACCCAGGGCTTCATGCATGGTAGGCAAGCACTCTACCACTAGGCCACATCCCCAACCTCATAAAGTTTCCTATTTAGACGTAACAATATCAAAGAAAATAGAAAAGAATTTAGCAAACAGACTCTCCGTGTTCAAATTCTTATCACACCTCCACTCTTTAGGTGAAAAGAAAAACTCTCTGCACACCAGGAAGACTCTCTCTCTCTCCCTCCCTCCCTCTCTCTCCCTCTCTCTCTCTCTCTCTCTCTCTCTCTCTCTCTCTCTCTCTCTCTCTCTCTCTCTCTCTCTCTCTCTCTCTCTCTCTCTCTCTCTTTTCCCTGTACAAAGAACTCTGTACTCAGAAATTGTGGGTAAATACAGTGAAGTATAAAGTTGAGAGGCCTGGCCAAGCCCTCTTGTTTTTGATGCATAATTTTTTGTATATATCTTTTATTGTAAAGGCACAGTTACAGTTACAGTTACATGAAAAAGGTAATGAGTAAATTTCCTATGGAACATTGTTACCTCCTCCTTTGTTTTTCCCCTACCATTCCTTTCCTCCTCACCTCAACTTCCTCCCTCCCCAACCCACAATGTTGTAAAGTTGGTTTCAACATAGTGTCTTGTACATCTCATTGTTACAATGGGTCAACCTGTATCCTATTTCAGCATTTTGTTATTTCCCTTCCCCTCCCCAAATTAGAAAAATGTTTATACAAGATGCAGGGCACTGGAATCAAATACAGTGAAGACAGTGGTTATACTATAGGGGAAGAACATAACAAAGAAATAAAAATATCACATAGTATATTATAAATACGTTGAAAACAACAGCAAAAAAGGTAAAACTTCTTGTGTCTCTATCTTTGGGGTCATTTCACTTAGCATCACCTTGTATGTTCATATGTACATAGCTTTTGACCTTTTGTGCTAGTCATAGACATATACTAGTTTTATGTATATATATTTTATATATATATATATATATATATATATATTATATACCAAATGTTCTTGATCCATTCATCTACGGAGGTTCATCTAGGTTGGTTCCATGTCTTTGCTATGGTGAATAATGCTGCGATAAACATAGTTGTGCTGGTAGATTTAGTATAGACTTGTTTGTGATTGTTTGGGTAAATGTCCAAAACGGGGATTGCTTGGTCATAGTGGAGCTCTATGTGTAATCATTTGAGGAACCTCCATACTGCTTTCCAAAGTGGTTGAACAAGTTTATACTCACACCAACAATGCATAGGTTTCCTCTTTGACCACATCCCCTGCAGGTGATGCATAACTTACTATCTGTCTTTTTTCCTGAAATTTGTCCATAATGAAGAACTCTAAGAACCTCCATATTTTACCAATTTGATAGAAAATTCTCTCTAAGTGTCCAGCAGAATAAAGGGATAAAAGCCTTCACTCAGCATAAAGTTGTAGCATTCCAGAATACCAGGGTTAGAAAGATCATCACAAGTTTCAGAAAGACACAACTAGGTCAGATATCAAGAGATGATGGGATTGCATCATAATTCTTAAGGGTGGGCTGGGAAGGTGGCTCCGTGGTAGAGCACTTGCCTTGCATGCATGAGGCCCTGAGTTTGATTCCTCAGCACCACATAAGCAGGAAAAAAGCCTGAAGTGGCACGTGGCTGAAGTGGTAGAGCACTAGCCTTGAGCTGAAGAGCTGAGGGGCGATGCCCTGGCCCACAGTTCAGGCCCCAATACAGGCCCCCCCCCCAAAAAAATATTATTGAGAGTAAAAAGAAAAGATGGGAGAGTAGACTTCCATATCAGCCATAAACTTGATACCCCATTTTCTCTTTTTTCACACAATATGGTATAATATTGTGTAATGCATTTTGTTCAGTTATCTCAAACCAAGTTAAGGAAAAAGGAAATCATGAATTCCAGAAACCAGGACAGAAGGTTATGGTGTAATCTGAAACTCACTGAGGCTGCTCAGATAACACCCACATAAAAACAAACCAGAAACCAATGATGCAAGGAGGGAAGAAAGACACTGAGAATGAAGGAGACATGGACAAGAGTCTCAGAATTCTCAATTACTGATCATGTATTTCTAGGTGTTTTACACACGAATTGCTGCATGAACGGACTGATAAGAAAGAAATGGGAAGTACAATAAATGGAATGCATTTCTAATTTCCACCCAGGGAATAATATTGCTGAGCCAGAATGATTGAAACTGAATACTGGTTCAAAAACTGATGTTTTAAGACCACACTAAAGCTACCAGCATGACTATGTTTATTGCAGCATTATTTACTATAGCTAAGATATGGAACCAACCCAGATGCCCCTCAGTAGATGAATGGATCAAGAAAATGTGGTATATACACACAATGGAATTCTATGCCTCCATCAGAAAGAATCACATTGCCCCATTTGTTAGGAAATGGAAAGGCTTGGAAAAAATTATATGAAGTGAAGTAAGCCAGGCCCAAAGAAACATAGTTCCCATGGTTTCTTTTATTTGCAATACTAGTATATGTCTGAGTCAAGCAGAAAAGGTCAGATAAGGTGATGTTAGGGAAATGAACCCTAAGATATGTATTCAAATGTTTTTTTTTCTTTCATGTGATTGTTTCTAACACATTTATAAGATTATTTCTTTATTGCTATGTATGTCCCTCCCCCACAGTATAACTTCAGTTTTCACTGTATTTGATATCGGTATAATTTGTGGAGGGGAAGGAGAAAAACAAATCATTTAAATAGGGATACAGGTGGTCCCAGTGCAACAATGAGATGTACAAGTCGTTATGTCGAAAATGAACTTCACAACTTTGGTGGGGGGAGGGGTGGCGGGGTGGATTGGGGGATGGCCTCTTGAGGATGGGAAGAGATGGGAAATGGAAACAAAGGAGGAGGATACAATGCTTGATAAGAAATGTACTCATTATCTTGTCCATGTAATTGTAACCCCTCTGTACAGTGTTTTCAAATAAAAAAAACTGATGTTTTATCTAGTATATTGTTGTGAATGAAGTAAAGGGAAACATACATGTTTATCTTTATGTGCCTAGTTGTAGATGTGGGTAAATATATAAGACAGATATGTGAATGCACATTTTACCCTCCCATGCTAGGATATCAATCTCTAAAATGATTAAAAAATCAACTGGGCATCGGGCACCGGTGGCTCACACCTGGCTTCCTATTTACTCAAGAGGCTGAGAACTGAGGATTGATATTTGAAGTCAGGCCAGGTATTAAAGTCGATGAAATTCTTTTCTCCAATAAACTACTCAGAAAAAGCCAGAAGTGGTTGTGTTGGCTCAAGTAGTAGAGCACAAAGTACATATTATTGAGCACAAAGAAGCTCAAGGACTGCAGCCAGGCCCTGATTCAAGCTGCAGGTCCAGTAAAAGAAAAAAGAAAGCATCATTGTTTAGAAAATGAACATAATTTTCCAAAGCAGATTCTACGATGTCCAATATGGATATCATCAGGAAGTGGTTCAATAATGGGAGTAGTACTGTACATTGTACACATGCATACACAAAGATATACACTATTTGTGTTTTTTTGTTTTTGAGTTCGGTCGTGGGCCTGAACTCTGGGCTTAGGCCTTGTCCCTCAGCTTTTCAGCTCAAGGCTAGTGCTCTACCATTTGAGCCACAGCACCACTTCCAGCTTTTTTGTTCTGCTTATGTGGTGCTGAGGAATAGAAAACCCAGGGTCTCATGCATGCAAGGCAAGTGCTCCACTTTGAGCCACCTTCCCAGCCCATACACTGTTTATTTAATGCTTAAATATTAATTATTTGAAAATAAAAATAATGTTTATTTTTGTTTTTCTTTGAGGACTATCATTTCTTCTTCTGCATTTTATTAGTTTACATGTATTGTACAAAAGTATTTAATGCTGACACTTCCATAGATGCATACAAAGGTTTTCATTTTTATTATTAAATAGCTGTACAATTAAATAGCTGTTTCAATTCAGCAAGCCTTTCATGCATTACAATGTGTCTGGACCAAAGTCGATCCCTATAATATACATTCATTCATAGTTTCACTTAATTATGTCCTAGTTTGTGAAATATATTCTTCTCTTCATATCAGCTATAGAAAAAACTAAAGTCCTTTTTAAAAAGACATATTATTTACTTAGTATCCATAAACTAATAGAATTTGAAAGGCATTTTATTTTAAAATTATCTCTTTTATCAACAAAAATATTTCTGAATTTGAACAAAATGGGACTATTTTATTAACATCTTAAAAGTGATACTTAGAACAATTTATGTTGGCTAGGCCATGAATTACCATTCATATTTGTGGAGATTTGTGAAATCTGGAGATATAAGTGAAGATAATAGTGTCCTCAAAATTTACTTTTATTGTCAATATTTTATTCCCTTTATTTTAAAAGTTTTAGTATTGCAGTTTTATAAGAATATCATTCCTATGATAATATACTTCTTACATATTAAATAAAGTTGTACTAAATAAATTTTACTTCAATATATAAACAATATTAAATGTACATTAATAGTCTTTTTTGTGTGTTTTTCTTAACAAGAAGCTAACCTCTATGCCTTGATTAACTCATTATAAGGCTACTAAGCAGGAGGATGATGTGTGTACATGCTGAAGTCTTAATACTCCATGGGATATGAATTTTTTACTTCAAATCTTGTTAAGATTCACTATCACAATTTATTTAGCACTGACTTACTATAATCAATGTGTCTCTTTCTTCCTGTTTCTGCATTTCTTTTTTTTGTGTGTGTGAAAATACTGTACAGAGGGGTTACAATTACATGGGCAACATAGTGAGTACATATCTTATCAAGCATTGTAGCCTCCTCCTTTGTTTACCCATCCCATCCTTTCCCAGAATTCCCCCACCCCCTCAACCCAATCCTCCCCACACACCCCCCCACCAAAGTTGTAAAGTTCATTTTCAACATGACAACTTGTACTTCTCATTGTTGCAACGGGTCCACCTGTATCCTTATTTAAATGACTTGTTTTTCCCATTCCCCTCCACAAATTATACCGACATCAAATACAGTGAAAGCAGGAGTTATACTGTGGGGAAAAGACATACAAAGCAACAAAGAAATAATCTTATAAATGCTTTAGAAACAAATGCATGAAAGAAAAAAAAACCATTTAAATACATATCTTAGGGTTCATTTCCCTAACATCACCTTATCTGACCTTTTCTGCTTGACTCATATATATACTAGATATTGCAAATAAGGGAAACCATGGGACCTATGTTTCTTTGGGCTTGGCTTACTTCACTTAATATAATTTTTTCCAAGTCTTTCCATTTCCTCACAAATGGGGCAATGTCATTCTTTCTGATGGAGGCAAAGAATTCCATTGTGTGTATATACCACATTTTCTTGATTCATTCATCTACTGAGGGGCACCTTGTTTGGTTCCAAATCTTAGCTATGGTAAATAATGTTGCAATAAACATAATTGTGCTGGTAGCTTTAGTGCGGTCTTGTTTATAAGCATTTGGGTAAATGCCCAAAAGTGGGATTGCTGGGTTACAGGGGAGCTCTATGTGGAGTCTTTTGAGGAACCTCCATACTGCTTTCCAAAGTGGTTGAACAAGTTTACACTCCCACCAAAACTGAAGTAACCTTACTTCATTGAACCTTACTTCACCATTTCTTATTATGTCTCACCAGCTAAAGTGAAGGAAGAGATTGACCATGTGATTGGCAGGCACCGCAGCCCCTGCATGCAGGACAGGAGCCAAATGCCCTACACAGATGCTGTGCTGCATGAGATCCAGAGATACATTGATCTCCTACCAATGAACGTGCCCCATGCAGTGACCCGTGACATTAAGTTCAGAGACTACATCATTCCCAAGGTGAGCTTGTTTCTTTTCTGCTGAGCCTCCGTAGAAAGCCTGAGTTCTTGAGGTCACTGCAGGATTCCTCTCCTCCGTACCACCTGAGAGAGCTGCAAAAGTCTCACAGTTGGCTGCTCAGGAGAGGTTGTGGTATAGCAAGTTTGGGGTTGTATATACATGCAAAATAATCCCTGGTTTCCCACACTGTGAATCCCAACTTTGTTCTGCCCCTTAAATTCTTTTTGTTTTGGGGACTTCCCCTTGGTCTTGTTGTCTTTTTTTTCTTCTAGTTCCTCCTCCTCATCTTCCTGCTGTTGCTCCTCCTCCTCCTCTTCCTCCTGCTGTTCCTACTGCTGTTCCTCCTCCTCTTCTTCCTACTCCTTCTATTCCTCTTTCTTCTCCTTGTCCTCCTCCTTGATCTTTTGGCTATGCTTAGTTTTTGTATTACCAAATGAGTACATAAACTTATTACTTATCAATTTCCCAAGATGTTGTGCTGGGATATATATTATACCTCCAGTAAAGTTATAGATAACTTTGGGAGAAAATGTTACCTTGATTTCCTCAATTCATGAATGAGTCATGCTTCCAATTTACCTATGCCTTACTTTATTTTCCAAGTAATATTTTATTTTCAATAGAGTCGTTTACAAATATATTCATAGACTTTGTTTAAATGCATAGTGCTTTACCTATTACTACTTTAATTTTTCATTGCCTTGGTGCTTGTTGGCCTGGGCACTGTCCATGAGCTCATTTGCTCAAGCTAGTGCTCTACCAGTTTGCACCACAGTTCCACTTCCAGTTATCTGGTGGTTAACTGGAGATAAGAGACTCATGGACTTTGTTGCCTGGGCTGGCTTTGAACCATGATGCTTAGATCTCAACCTCCTGAGCAGCTAAGATTACAAACATGAGCCACCAGTGCCTGGCTTGATTGTTATTATTTTTATGATGCCTTTGCTATCATTTGTACCTGATATATAGAAACATAATTGCTTTAATCATTCTGATGACCTCATGAAATGTAGACTCATGAAATTTACTAGTCATTGCTAATGAATTCTCTGTAGATTTGTTCGGAAGTGTAGGGTGTGTTACCATAATATCTGGTTTAATAGATTCTACTTGCTTTTCCCATTCTTGTGCCTATAATTGTGCTTTGTTGAATTTTTGTACTGGTAGCCAGGATGGTATGAACAAAATAGATTTTAGTGGTCATCTTTGTTTCATTATGATTGGCAGAAAAGATTTCTAGCTTGGTATTTCACAGTCAATTCTGGTATCTTAAGTAGATTTGTTTTTTTTAAATAACATTAGGGAAGTTTGCCCTGTGTTCTTACATATGTATGAATTCTGAACATAAACATGGTAATATTTTGAATCAGATCTATTCTCTGTAATGATTCTTCTTCTTTGAAAAGTTTTAATTATACAGGTGATGTGCAGAGGGGTTACAGTTACATAATTCAGGTAGAGTAGGTTACTTCTTGGACACTGCCACCCCTTCCTTGGCTCTCTCCCAGTTTTTCCTTCCCATCGCCATCCATAAGTTGTACAGTTCATTTTGAACATAGTGTCTGGTGATTGCCACTGCTACATTTGTTCACCCTTTGTCCCTCCATTTCTGTGCCTCCCCTTACACTCCCAAAGACAGATAAATGAACAAACAAAACAAAGAGGAAGAAAACAAAAAACAGCAAAAGAAGGAAAAAACCCTCATTTGCATTTCCTGGAGTTCATTCCAATAAATATTTCTTTGTATGATCAGATGCACCTAGGCATTGAACCTTTGTGTTCTCTCCAAAGTATCCTCCTGTGGTCTCACAGTGTGAATGCCTAGGTTTCTTCTTTTTATGTGTTTAAAATTTTAGTGTGGTGCTGTCTTAGGCAGCACATATAATAATAAGAAACAATACAGAGAAGATTAGCACGCCCCTGCTTAAGGGTGACTCTCAAATTTGTGAATCATTCCGTATTTTTATCAAAATGGAAACCAGGCAATGGAAACACTGGAGGAGGGACATTAGGGGCACAGGAATGGAGGAAGGACTGATAAGCAAATGCAGTCATTGTATTCTAGATGGGTAGTTGTTGACCTTCTATTGCTTTATGCCCTTCTTGCTTTTAAGGTTTGTGCTGTTGAGAAATCTGGTATTATGCTGATGGGCCTGACACCATAGATGACTCATTGCTTTTCTTTGGCAGCTGTCAGTACTGTTTACTGTTTCTGAATATTTAATGTATAACTATAATATGTCTTGGAGTGAGTCTTTTTGGATATGATCTCTATTGGCTGTTCTAAAAACCTCGTGTACCTGGATTGTTAAAGATTTAGGAAATAGTCTCACATCGTTTTATTGACTATGTTTTGTATTGTTTTAGCATGGGCCTTTTCTTCAGCCTCTATGTCTATGTTCCATAGGTTTGACCTTTCAAGTTCCTGAGGTGGGCTTGTATAATCTTTTCATACTTTTCACCTAGTTCTTCATCTGACTAATCTATCTACTTTTTCGTTGATCCCTGATATTCTGTTTCAATTTGATTCACTCTTTTCTATGGAGTTGTTTTTATTCAATTATTCTATTGAGTTCTTTTCATTTTCAAAATTTTAGTTTAACTATTTTTAAAATTTCTGTATCTTTATTGAAATCCTCATTTATATATTGCATTGTTTGTCTTACTTCATGTTGCTGTTTATTTGTATCCATTTCAAATTCACTCATTTTTATACTTGTTCTTTTTATTGTATTGAAATCATTTTGTTGTAATAATTTTTTTCTTTTATTTTTAATTTTTATTGTGAAAATATTGTAGAGAGGTGTTACAATTACATGGGCAAGATAATGAGTACATTTCTTATCAAGCATTGTAGCCTCCTCCTTTGTTTCCCCTTCCCATCCCGTCCCATCCTCCCTCCGCCCCCCCATCTAATTTTTCCCCCCACTAAAGTTGTAAATTTCATTTTTCTATATAAAGACTAGTACATCTCCTTGTTGAAAGGGATCCACCTGTATCCCTATTTAAACGATTTGTTTTTTCCCTTCCCCTCCACAAATTATGCCTACATCAAATACAGTGAAAGAAAGGGTTATACCATGTAGGTGGGGGGGTAACATACAAAGCAACAAAGAAATAATCTTATAAATATGTTAAAAACAATTGCCTGAAAGAAAAAAACATTTGAATACATATCTTAGAGTTCATTTCCCTAACATCAACTTATCGGGGCTTTTCTGCTTGACTCAGACATATACTAGTTATGGCAAATAAGGGAAACCATGGGACCTAAGTTTTTTTGGGTCTGGCTTACTTCACTTAATATAATTTTTTCCAAGTATTTCCATTTCCTAACAAATGTGGCAATGTCATTCTTTCTGATGGAGACATTTTCGTGATCCATTCACCTACTGAGGGGCATCTGTGTTGGTTCCATATCTTAGCTATGGTAAATAATGCTGCAATAAACATAGTGATACTGGTAGCTTTAGTGTGGTCTTGTTTGTGATCATTTAGGTAAATGCCCAAAAGTGGGATTGCTGGGTCATAGGAGAGTTCTATGTGGAGTCTTTTGAGGAACCTCCATACTACTTTCCAAAGTGGTTGAACAAGTTTACACTCCCACCAACATACAGTAAGGTTCCCTTCTGTCCACATCCCCTCCAGCATCTGTTGTTATTAGAGTTCATGGGTGAGGTGGTATCTCAATGTTGTTTGGATTTGCATTTCTTTTATGGCTAGAGAGGTTGAACATTTCTTCATGTGTCTATTGGCCATCTTTCTTTCCTCTTCACAGAAGTTTCCTTTAAGTCTTTAGCCCACTTATTTATTGGTCAGTTTTTTCTTGGAAGATTTGTTGTTGGGGGATTTAAGTTTTTGGGTTCCAGGTATATTTTACATATGAGACCCTTATCCATTGTAAGGCTAGTGAACATCTTCTCCCAATCCTGTGCTTTCTATTAATCTTGCTAGCTATGTCCTTTCGCATAGAGAAGCTCTGCAATTTCATGCAATCCCATTTGTCCAACCTTTCTTTTATTTGTTGTGTTTCTGGGTCTTTATTAAGAAAATTTTGGCCTGTGCCAAGGAGTCCTAGGGTGTCTCCTCTTCCATCCAGTAATGTTTTCAGGGTGTCTGCTTTGACTCCGAGGTCTTTGATCCAATTGGAGTTGATTCTGCTGCAGAGTGATATATAAGGATCTAGCTTTAGTTTTCTGCAAGTAGTTAACCAATTTTGCCAGCACCATTTACTGAAGGGGCTGTCTTTCTTCCATTCTACTTTTTTAGCTCCCGTATTGAAAATTAGATGGCTATAGGTCTGTAGGTTCATTTCTGGGTTTTCAATTCTATTCCATTGGTCCTGAGTTCTGTTCTTGTGCCAGTACCAAGCTGTTTTGATTACTATGGCTTTGTAGTAGAGTTTGAAATTTGGTATTGATATTCCTCCAGCACTGTTCTTTCTGTTGAGGATTGTTTTAGCTATTCGGGGTCTTTTATTTTTCCATATGAATTTTTGGATTGCCTCTTCTATTTCCTTGAGGAATGAGGATGGAATATTGATAGGTATCGCATTGAATTTGTAGATAGCCTTGGGAAGTATTGCCATTTTCACGATGTTGATCTTTCCAATCCAGGAACATAGGAGTTTTTGCCACTTGAAATAATTTTTCTTGCAATCATACATTTGAGTTCTTTGTGCTTTAATCTTTTTCAATATCCTTTGTGTCTATTGCTATAGAATTGTTAAACTTTGGAGATACTTGCCTTTTTCCACACATTCTGTGTTGATATATTTTGGTTCTGAGGCTAGTACATTGGTTGGAAGTCTTCATTACCTATAGACCAGAAGATTGAACTAAGTGATTCTCATTGTATCTGTAACCGTTTTAACTGTTTGTGTTCTGTGTTTTTTTGGTGAGGGTCATGGGAGGGGGAGTCATAAGGCTTGAACTCTGAGCCTGAGCACTGTCCCTGACCTTTTTTGTTCAAGTGGTTTACCACTCTGAGCCACAGTTGCAAATTGGAGATAACAGCATCATGGGCTTTCCTACCTGAACTGTTTTTGAACTGTAGTCCTAAGATCTCAGCCTCCTAAGTATCTAGGACTATAGGTGTGAGCCTCTATTTACATATATATACATATATGTATAGTTTATATATATGCATAGGTTTATACAGATCTAGGTATATATATGTATCAATCTATGTAGATCTATAGTTCTATCTATCTATCTATCTACCTAATTAGCTTATGTTATCTGTGTGTATTGTTCCCAGGGCACATCCATACTGACATCACTGACATCTGTGCTGTATGACCCCAAGGAATTCCCCAATCCAGACAAGTTTGACCCTGGCCACTTTCTGGATGAAAGTGGTAACTTAAAGAAAAGTAACTACTTTATGCCTTTCTCAGCAGGTAATACAATTTCATTTCCATACCTCAGCATAACTTTGGGGGGGATGTCAGTTGGAACTTACATAAAGCCTCCTTGGGGCTGGCGTATTTCCTGGAAGCTCCGGATTAGGAGCAGCACTCTCAATGCCCTAGCACTTTTCTGTTCATGATGCATCTCCACTGTTTGATCATATTAGCGAGACCTCAGTTTCTCTGTGCATTTCTTCCAAGATCAACAAGGTAAAGCAAGCAATTCTGGCTTTCTTTCTTTACATATATCGTAATGATCTCTTCCTAAACAGTAAAACTCATTTAGACTGCCCTCACTCACAATGAAAAAGATGATCTCATCAGAGGTCCTTCCCACATCTTTTTGTGGCATTTGTCACTCCCCAGGCTTCTATATAGAATGAATCTCTCCCATAAGTCACAGAAGAACACCAAAGGGCAGTGAGGGAAGATCATCACAGATGACAAGACATGAGGAATTGTGGGTGGAGTATTAACTCATTTGTCATGTTCTTGAACTTGATTATTAAACAGAAAATAGCATAAGCAACATTTAAGGACATTTAAGGTACTTCAACAGGGACAGATAGTAGATAGAAGACAGAGCAGAACATTAGAAAGAAAGTCAAGAACCACAAGAACAGAACACTTTTTTCAAAACTGTCAGAAACTGTCAAATATTGGTAGATTTCCCACAATGATCACAGAGCACTCAGCTCTTCTTTCAGTCTAAGACATGTGTCTGGATATTGTATCCCCACACCTGCAGTATGTGTGCTATGTGTCTGACCAGGGAGCAGCCTTCCTTCACTGACACTATGACTTTTTGTCTTTTTTGTTTGTTTCTTTATTTGTCTGGTTTTGGGGTTATTTTTATTGTCAGTTGTGGGGCTTGAAATCAGGGTTTGGGCCCTGTTCCTGACCTTTGTTGCTCAATGCTAGCATTCTCCCACTTTGAGCCACAGCAATACTTCTGCTTTTTGGTGGATAATTGCATGTAAGAGTCTCAGGGACTTTCTTTCCCCAGGTTCACTTCTAATCATGATCCTGTGATCTCAGCTTCCCGAATAGTTGAATTGTAGACATGAGCCACTGGCACCCAACTAATGACCTGACCTTTGATATCTGCTTTACATCTGTCATATATATACCATGGGGAAAGGCAGTGATCTCTCTTCAAAAATTCACTTCTTTTTTACACAAAGGGAAACATTTTAAATAATGAGAAAATTATGGTTTCAAATGATTTGAGTGTCAGTGAAAATCTGAATATGATATTTGGGAAGCTGAATGAGGGGAGGATTTTATGGCTTGAAGGGACACAAAGAGCACAAGAAAGGACATGAAATGTGGTCTGTGTCTTGATGTCTGTAGGAAATGTATCATAGCCAAAAGGAATTTCATGATGTAGTACTTAAACTTTGTAATTTAATGTAGGCTGATAAAATGGACAGTTGGGCTGTCAATATTAAAATGCAAAAAGTGTTCATCATTTTTCTGGGGACAGTGCACATGAGCAATATGAATGGGTTTTCTTAGAAAAATATAGATGTCTCTAGAACATACAAAGGGTATCATTGAAACCTGAGACTCAAACTTTTTATAAATAAATAATGAAATTTTGATTAAAATCATAATAAATCCTAATCTATTCTTATTTTAATTTCTCAGCAACATTTCATGAAGGAATTATTAGCATCCCCATTTAATATTAGGAGAAAATAAGACTCAGATATTTTACTAATGTACCCCACATGGGTGGTTAATGACAGTGTCAAGATTTGACTTCTGTGTTGACTTGGAAAGCAGTATTTCCTACCACTAATTTTACATGTGATGAATTCCACTTAGAGTCATGGATAGGTCTATGTCCTGCACTCCTACATATTTACTATTCTATAGATACAAAGGTTAAGAGGAAATCCCAAAACACATGATCACATTCCTTTCTGATTAGTAGGGATAATACTAAAAGAGAAGGATGGGAGTAGGTCTTAAGGTTGAGGACAGAATGTATTAAATCCTTATCTCAACCACAGGAAAAAAGTACAATTGGAAGCCAAAAGATCTTCTGGAATTATGAGCCTTTCCTTTAGCAGGGAACATATTAGAGTAATGACATAATAATTTGGCAACCCACAACCTGGCATAGAGAAAGAGAAAAGAGGGAAGAGAAGACAAAAGTGGTTATCACCTCGAGATTCTTCTGCATTAATCTCCTATGTTAGACTTACAAGTTTGTGTGTGCTTGTGCTACCATTCTCAGATTTTAAAAACAAACAAACAAATGTATTAGTGAAGATTACATATTCCCAGGTGTCTGTACAGATCTCTTGCTCTCTGTGCATTCGGTAATTCACTAAAGGCACATTGACACATTGGTTTTTTTTGCTGGTATATTTCGTATGGCCTTGTCAATTTTATTTTCCAAGAACAGTTTTTAGATTTATAGAGAAATCGAGAAGGAAGTCCCTAGAGTTCTTACATGCTTACTCCTCTTTTCCCCTAACTGTGCCATATATTAGTATGGTACATTCACTATAATAAGGAAATCAATAATGGCACATTACTATTAACTAAAGTTCAAAGTTTCCCTTCATCCCTCCCTTCCTTCCTTCCTGCCTTCCTTCCTTTCTTCCTTTCCTTCTTTCCCTTCCTTCCTTCCTTCCTTCCTTCCTTCCCTTCTGTCTTTTTGTTACTTCCCTTCCTTTTCTTTCTTTCTTTCTTTCTTTTTTTCTTTCTTTCTTTCTTTCTTTCTTTCATTGTTTTGTTCTTTCTTTTCTTTCTTTCTCTCTCTTTCTTTTCTTTCTTTCTCTCTTTCTTTCTTTTCTTTCTTTCGTCTTTCTCTTTCTATCACCCTCCCTCCTTCCCTCCCTCCCTCCCTCCTTCCTTGATTCCTTCCTTCCTTCCTTCCTTCCTTCCTTCCTTCTTTCCTTCCTTCCTTCCTTGCTTCCTTCCTTCCTTTCTACCTTTCTTGGTTGTTGGGCTTGAATTCAGGGCCTGGGCACTGTGCTTGAGCCTATTTGTATTCAAAGCGAGCACTCTACCACTTGAGTCACAGTACTCCTTCCAGTTTGGAGTAGGTAATTAGAGATAAGAGTCTCATGGGCGCTTTCCTGACTGGGCTAGCTTCCAAACGTGATCCTCAGATCTCAGCCTCCTGAGTGGCTAGGATTAAAGGCTTGAGGGACTAGTGCTCAGTCAAAGTTTCTTTTTAAAAAAGATTTGCATTACTGGAGTTTGAACTCAAGGCGTTCAGTACATTGACACATTCTTTTATCAGTTACAAACACACTCTCACACTTATATACATTAAGTCATTTCTTGCTTTGACTTATTTTTTGTTTTTGGGGGGTTTTCTTACAAAATTTTCAGGGAAACGGATTTGTGTTGGAGAAGGCCTGGCCCGCATGGAGCTGTTTTTATTCCTAACCACCATTTTACAGAACTTCAACCTGAAACCTCTCGTGGATGCACGGGACCTCGATACCACTCCTGTTCTGAATGGGTTTGCCTCTTTGCCACCAGCATACAAGCTCTGCTTTATTCCAGTGTAAAGAAGAGCTCTGCTGTCTGGCTCCAGCTGTGCAGCAATCTGCAGTTCCCTCCTCTGAGCCACCACTCACCTCCTTCTCCTGCCACATCTCCCCTCTCCCTCCAGATCCAGGAAGATCCCTTCTTTATTTTGGAGGGATTGCTGTGTAATTGCACTATGACATCTAAAATCTCTTATGCTTTGTAATAGTTTTATTCACCACTCCACGTGCCAATACTTCTCTAATGCTGTTGACTAATATGCTAGTATGACAAAAGCAAATAACAATTACCGTGTGACAGGTCAGACTGCTTTCTTTGTATATCATCCATAATAAATATTATTTTTCATGCCTTTGGTCATTCTTGGACTGTCCTCCTTTGTTCAAAATTCAGTGAAGCAATGAAACAAACTAGAGTCCCATGTTGACAACATTATAGCAAGCACTGGGAATGGGAAGGGGGAGACTGTAGGAAAACCCTTTAGCTACATCACTTGTCATATCTGGAGATGTGGATTTAACGTACAAAAGCAATGTGCAGAATATCTCCTCCTGGAGGAAAATAGTTGAGACAGACTTGGACAGAATAAACATTAAAGGCTAGTGTTCACATCTTTATTTTGGTGTTAGTGTGAACAAAAAATAAAATCAAAGTATTCTAGTCAATTGATCTTTGCAACTGAAAGCCAGATATTATAATCATTTGCTCTATTATTTGTATTTATGCACATCAATTGTACATTATAAGATGTTTCATAGCTGCATACAATTTAGTTTGAGCATACCAGTTTTTCCTTCACTTTTGGCAGTACTAAGTTTTAAATTCAGGGCTTTGTTCTTCCTACACAAGAACTCTACCGATTGGACCATTTCCTGCATCTATTTTTTCTACTTTGTACACATTGTTTTACACTCAACATCAATGTAATGTCAATTATAATAAGGGCACTGAAATCACTCCTCCCATTTCATTCTTCAAACTTTCACAATTGTGCATTAACACACAATTTTCCCTTCCTTCTACCTTGCCATGTATCACATGAAAAGTACCGTCATTCATTATCTGTGGTGGACTCTTTCCTAAAAGGAAGCCCCTTGATGCAGGATTTTATTTTAAATTTTATTTTATTGTAAAGTTTCTTACAGAGAGGTTACTGTTACATTAGGAAGGTAATGAGACAAGAACAATGTTCTTGTCGACCATTGTTAACCCATTCTTTGATATTTTCCTACTATTCCTTCTCTCTCCCACCTCCCCCAATCCTCCCTTCCACAGAAGTTGTAAAGTTCATTTCCAACAGTGTCTTGTGTCATTGTTGCTGTGGGTTACCCTGTGTCCTCGTTTCAGCATCTTATCATTTCCCATTCCCTCCCAAAATTATATAAAAGTATATACAAGATGCAGGGAACCAAAATCAAATACACTGACAACAGGGGATATATCATAGTGGGAAGAACATACCAAAGAAACAAAAAAATTACAGGTGAACCCATTGCAACAATGAGATGTACAAGTCATTATGTCGAAAAACGAACTTTACAACTTTGGTGGGGGGAGGAGGATCGGGTGTGGGAAGGTGGGGGCAGTATGGGAAGGAAGGGGAAGGGGAAACAAAGAAGAGGCAATAATGCTTGAGAAGAAATGTACACCTTATCTTGCCCATGTAATTGTAACTCATCTGTATGGTATTTTCACAATTAAAAAAATATATATATATTTAAAAAACACAAAAAGAGAAATGTACTCATTACCTTGCTAATGTAATTGTTAAAAAAAAAAAGCCAAAAAAACAAAAACACCACCAACAAAGAAAAACTTCTTGTGCCCATGTCTTGGGGTTCATTTTGCTTAGCATCATCTTATATGGTCATATGTACATAGCAATTATTAATCTCATATATTTGGGCCTAGATGCATACACAATCTGTACATGTATCAGTGGATCGTTATGCCTGTTTATATATACAAGATGTATTTATACAGGACATAAGCATGCATTATATATGGTTTTCATAAAATTGGCTCAATATAAGGTACTGCTAGTTCATGCCTGTAGTCCTAGTTACTCCGGAGGCTGATATCCGAGGATTGGGGTTCCAAGCCAGCCCAGGCAGGAAAGTCCATGAGAATCTTACCTTCAATTCATCACGAAAATGCCAGAAGTGGTGTTGTGGCTCAACTGATAAAGCAGTATCCTTGAGCAAAAAGCTCAAGGACAGTGCCCAGGTCCCACATTGATCCCCAAGACCTGCTACTCAGCCCCTAATAAAGCATTTTGTACAACTTGCTGTTTTCCTGTTGAAAAATATGCCAGTGCATCTTTCAAGATATGGAAAAATTGGATATGAGTGTTTGATATTTGAAATAAATAATGTATAATATATAAAACTTATATTTATGGAGCCCCATGTTTTAATTTTTGGTGGAGTTGGAGTTTGCACTCAGGATTCCATCCTTGGCTGGCATACTGCCTTTGGTGTTGTTCTACCACTTGAGACATCCCTGTAGCCTGATTTACTAGTAATTTTGGAGATGGAGTATCATGTACATTTCTGCAGGGGCTCGCTTCAAACTGCAATCCTCCAGATCTCAGCCTTCTGAGTAGTTAGTAATAATGGCAGGTGCCACTGGACCCAAGCTCCATGTTAGGTTTTTAATAATTGTATACACTATACAGTATTTAAATCAGGTAACTATACACATTTCTTGGAACATGCAGTATGTCATATATCATTTATCTATTGTAAAACCCTTCAAAAACACTTCTTTGCATCATGACATGAAGAGAAGGTGGGAATAGTCATAGGGAATAAGGTAGATAATCTACAAAATAGCCACCAAATGTAGTTTATCCAAAATAGAAGATTTTCTTCTGTCAATCTTAAAATAAATTGTAATGGTTTGGAGTTCAGAGCTCTGTGAATTACAAACTCTATTTAATGAATGAACTCAAAAATTACAGTTTAGTTTTGTCCTGGAAAAAGAGTTCATTCTTCATAAAGTATTTGCAAGTTCTCAAGATAAAAAACACAAAGGGGTCCTAACCCTCATTTTAATCAATGGATACTGCCATTATGAAACTCTTATTTGTTTTGAAATCAGTGATTAACATGAATATTGAAAAACAGTACAAATAGAGAACTTTTAATTTGTTTTAACTGAAGGTTTTAACTATGGAGTGGCTTATGAGACTTGGTGTGTATGGGTTATATCTTTAGCCTTGCAGTGGCATATCCTTGTCCAAAAAATGAACCTGAAACCTGAGTTATAATGAGGAAATGATTTTTCTTTAGCTAAACATAGATTGAAAGTAGCATTGAAGTTTCTGTAAGTATCATTTGTGTGTGTGTGTGTGTATGTGTGTGTCTGTGTGTGTGAGTGAGTGTGCTGATGGGCAGGGCCTGGGTAGTAACACTGAGCTTTTTTGTTCAAGGCTAGCACTCTACCACCTGAGCCACAGCTTCACTTGTGGCTTTTTTGGTGGAAGATAAGCTTCCAAACTACCAAGGTTAACTAAGGGTCCAAACCATGCCCAGGGCCACCTGCACTTCCCCCCTTCTCTTCCCATAAGAAAGCCCAAAGTATAAAGTTGGAACCATGACACACTAAAGAAGGATCCCCCTACAAATGAGTACCAATTCTTATCAAAACAGAATGAGACAAGAGCAAGACAGAAACAGAAAAACTGAAGCCTGCTCCTTAGACATGATGCAGAGATGTGCCACCCCAGCAATACGCCAGACTTCATAGAGTATAAGAGCCAGATGAGCAGGCCCTGAATTTAAACTTTAGTATTGTGAAAATGAAGGGGAAAAAAAAGACATGGTCAAAGTATATTGTACACATGTAGGAAGCACCTCAAATTGTACAATTGATGTATGCCAATAAATATACTAGAACAGGTGATTAGTAATAGAAAAACATAAACTGATATCTGGCTTTCAGTTGGAAACATCAATTGACAAGAATATTTCCAATTTTTATTTTGTGTTCACACTAATGCCAAAGAAAAGACACAAACCCTAGCCTTTAATGTTTATTCCTGTCTATGTCTCTGTCACAGAGTATTTTCCTCCAGGAGGAGCTACTTCTGGTCATTGCTTTTGTTCACTAAATCCACATATCCAGATATGACAGGTGACATAGCCAAGGAGTTTTCCTACCATCTTCCCCTTCCCATTCCCAGTGCTTCCCGTAATGTGGACAACATGAGACTCTATTTTGTTTCATTGCTTCACTGAATTGTAAACAAAGGAGGACAGTCCAAGAATTACCCAGGCATGAAAAATAGTACTTCTTATTGATAATATGCAGAGAAATGAGGGACAAAGGATGAGGAAATGCAACAGTGGAATTCAAGAGACACTATGTTGAAAATGAACTGTACAATTTTTGGGTGGGGATGGAAGGGAAAAACTGGGAAGGGAAAAAAAGCCAGGGAAGGAGTGACAATGTTCAAGAAGAAATGTACTCTACCTGACTTATGCAACTGTAACCTTTCTGCACATCACCCTTCTAATACAAATTAAAAAGTAGAATCATTACAGAGAAATTATCTTATTCGAAACATAAATGTAATTATGTCAAAACTCATACATAAATAAAAATATGGAGTAAACTTCCCTAATGCTATATTTTTAAAAATCTGCTGAAATCTACTTAGGATATGAAACTTGACAGTGTAATACCAAGCTTGAACATTTTTTGCCAATCACAAATGAAACAAAGATGACCACCAACACCAGTTTTGTTTTACACCATCCTGGCTGCCAGTGCAAAAATTCAGCAAAGCAAAATTATGGACACAAGAATTGGAAAAGCCGGCAAAAAATATTAACTTAGATATTATGGTAATGCATCTGAGAGGTCCAAATACATCTACAAATAAATCATTAGCAATGAGTAATAAATTTCCTGAGCTTACATATTATAAGAACACCAGATGGTTAAAGGAATTATATTTCTATATATCATGTAGAAAGTATTGCAAAGGTACCACAAAAACATGAAGAATCAAAAGGGGCAGTGGTTTCTCACATCTGTAATTCTAGCTGCTTAGGAGACTGAGATCTGAGGATCATGGTTACAAGCCAGCCAGGTAGAAAAGTCAATGAGCCCCTTATCTGCAGTTAACTACCAGAAAGCTGGATGTGGTGCTTTGCCTCAAAGTGGTAGAGCATCAGCCTTGAGCAAAAAGAAGTCAGGGACATTGCCCCAGCCCAAAGCTGAAGCCGAAGACCCTCCTCCCCCTACACCCCCCAAAAGAATACAATCAAAACAATCAGTATTTTGAAAAAGTGTATGAAAATGGTCAGTAGTGGGAAATCTGAGACTCTTGGCCATGTCTCCTTCATTCTCAGTGTCTCCTCTCCCTCCTTGCATCACTGGTTTCTGCTTTGTTCTGATGTGGGTGTTTCCTAAGTTGAGTTTCTAGCAGCCTCAGTGACAGTCTCAGAGAACCCCATGACTTTTCTGTCCCTGTTTCTGGAGTCCATAATTTTCTTTGTCTTGGCTTTAGCTAACTGAATGAAATATGCTATATGGTATTTTGTGAAAAAAGAGAAAATGGGGTATGACTATTTTGCCTGATGTGGAAGTCTAATTCTTCCACCTTTTTTCACCAATACATAGGTAGAATTCTGATGCAGTCTCCATCTTCTGTTTACATATGACTTAGTTGTGTCTTTCTGGAAGTTGTGATGATCTTTCTAATCCTGGTATTCTGGAATGGTACAACCTTATAATGAGTGAATGCTTTTATTCCATCTATTCTGCTGGGTACTTGGAGAAAATTTTCTATCAAACTGATAAAATATGTAGGTTCTTATAGTTGTTCACTCTGGAAGAATTCCAGGAAACAAGAGAGATAGAAAGTTGTGCATCACAAACAACAAGAGGGTTTTGCCTGACCTCTCATTTTTATACTTCACTGTCTTTACCCAAATTTTCTGAATACAAAGTTTTCCAGGTTCAAATTTCTCTGGAGAGACAGCCTTTCTTTTCACTTGATGAGGGGAGTGTGGTGAGAATTTGAGCATAGAGAATCTGTTTGCTAAGTTCTTTTTCTATCTTCTTTCACACCCTTGGTATTTCTAAATAGTAAACTCGATGGGAGCTTGGGAGACATAGCTTGTTTTTTCTTCCTTCAGAATTTTTTCTGTTGACACATTTAGGTGAAAATATCATGTGTCTGGCTCAGTTATTTTTTTTATCACAAATAAATCTACTCTGAGGGTCAGATTTTTGGTCAACAATTCTTATCTGTTTACTATTCTCTCCTTTTTTCCCTGAGAGGACTAATTCTCATTTAAAATTATTTTATCATTATTTATTAAATCTTAACACAGTGTTTTCAAAAGTACAACTCTTTAAATATAAAATAACATTGTAAAGGATAAAAATTATGAGTGTCCTTGTAAAATTCTTTTTTTATTGTGAAAATACCATAAAAGGGGTTACAAATACATGGGCAAGATAAGCAGGGGGAAAAAAAGCCGGAAGTGGCTCTGTGGCTCCAGTGGTAGAGCGCTAGCCTTGAGCTGAAGAGCTGAGGGACAACACCCTGCTGGAATTCAGGCCCCATGACCTGACCCCGCCCCCCCCAAAAAAATCACAAACATATTGTGATTATCATGGTCTATACAGTTTGTGAATTCTATGAGCTTTCACAATACAAATTATTTTTTCTACATCAGGTGATGTTTACCTTTCTTTCCTTTTGCTTCGTGTAAGCTGTTCCCTCTTTCCCTCTTCTTCCTTCCTTCCCATGGCTGTCTTTGGTTGCTTATATCTTTTTCTTCTATGTCCAGTACAGCTGATGGGCCCCTTTGAGTATGTTGTTCCCTTTCCCACTTATTCTGTGACCTCCTCCCGGCTTCCCTCCATTGGGTGCATATATCTACCATATATATTTTCAAAAACATGGGGTCATTTAGTAATGATACGACAAAATGAGTGGCTGTCCTTTGTTTCTCAAGTCCTGTTTACTTTGTCCTATCTTCTTGCATTTTGGTGTTAACATCCACATATCAGGGAGACTATGAGCCATTTGTCTCTTTGTTGTTGTCATAACTCACTCAAAATAATTTGCTCTAGTTCCATCCATTTCCCTGCAAATGCCATTATTTTGTCCTTTCTAATGTCAGCCATTATTTCTTCAAATATATTCTGCCCCTTTGCCTTCTCTCTCGCTGACTCTCTAGTGACAAGATATTGTTGTCCTTCTGTTCTGTCATATATTTGTTGCTAGTTTCTGCTGCTAATTTTTCTCCTTTTATTTATTCTATTTTTGTTGGCAAGCCATATATGGAATAATTTCATCCTTGTACTCCTAGGAAAAAGACAATAAACAGTCACAATTTACTTATGAAAACTTGGTAATCTGTGCTACTGATCTGTTTGCAGCTGGCACAGAGACCACAAGCATGGCCCTGAGGTACGGTCTGCTATCCTGATGAAACACCTGCAGTTTGCAGGTACAACCACAGATGAGAATTAAGTGTTGCCAAGACACTGCTAGTATCCTTCATTTTATTTGTTAACAACAGCTTACTGTTTAACCATCTGTGCCACCAACTAAAGATAACTGGGGAAGACAGCTGAGAGAAGGAAGGATAGCAGTGTGGTAAGAAAGGCAGGGCAATACACTCTGTTGCTATAACTGTTTTTCTTGGAAGGCAATTTTTGGCAGGAGTGTGACAAACTGGCATGGGATCACATATTGGTCTTAATACTAAAAGCCAAGTTGAGGATGCATATAATGGCTCACACCTATAATTCTAGTTACTAAGGACTTGGAGATCAGGAGGTTCATAGTTCAAGACCAGTCCAGGCAGAAAATTTACAAGATGCCATCTGATGGACAGGCCATCAGATGTCATGTTACAAATCTTAATTATAGCTAACCAGATGGCTATGATGAGGAAGATGGCAGTGTTTGCCCAACTGCCAAAATTGCAAGATGCTACCTGTAAAATAAAAAGTAAATAAGAATGGGAGCCAAGGCTTGAGTGGAAGAGCAGCTGCCAAGCTATAGCAAGGCTCTGAGTTCCAAACACAGTACCACAAAAAGTAAAATTCATTTGAATAATAAGTCTATTGTGGATTGATATCTTGTTGTCAGATAATTCTAATGAAGAGAAAGAGAGGGAGACAGAGATAGGCAATCTGTGTTCCTTCAACCTCTAACAAATTTTTCTTTGGAAATAACAGATGTCAGAGAAGATAGGGTAAAAGGCTGACAATGGAGGCTTCCCTTCCCAGCCTTCCTCCGTGTCTCCATTCATCAGGGAACTGGTTTTCCTCCACAAGGAGAGGGTCACTTAGGAGAGGACGTGAGCCTGAAAAGTCCTGCACACTAGATTTTGGCTAGCAGAGAAAGTTGTACATTGGGCTAAATAGGAATATTTGTGAAAGACTTACCTTCAATTTTGACAAATCATCTCTTTTTCCCTCACTCATAACTCCTGAATGTAGGAACCAGATATATTTCTATATAGTTTAAAAAAACAAGCAGGAATCCCTCTATATTTTTATCATCTTACTTAAAACTTTTCTCCAGGTTTCCATAAAATTAAAGGAGTAAAGGATACCTAACCTAGACAGGGTGCCACGGTATTTGATAACACCTTATATAACCCCTCATCAGATTTCCTTTACAATTACAATAAATACATAAAAATAAACAAAAAGTCACCTGTTCTCTTCTAAAATAAAAACAAGCCCAAAAAGCAGGCCTAAAACCTGTTATAATTCAGTATGTTTCAAGTTAAAAAAATACAGAGAATTTTTTTATTGTGAAAATACCATACTGAGGGGTTATAATTACATGGGCAAGATAGTGAAGACATTTCTTATCAAGCATTGTTGCCTCCTCAGAAATTCTTTAGGAAACATTAAGCCTTTGAGGAAACAAAAATGACGCTAAAATTGGAAATTTCATTAGCTTTTTATCATTGTGGTGGGCATCGCTGTGTCAGGCAAAGATCATCAATGAAGCAAAGACTAGAGAGGGTAACTTAGTAGTTATTTCCACACATTAAGTATTTAGCCATGTTTTCATGTTAACATATAAAGGCAAACAGACAGGACAGAGGGATCTGACAGATACCATCTTATCAAATGAGGGAGTTAGCATAGATGGTAGTGAAATTATTGTCCCCCTCACTGATGTGATTACATAACAAAAATGTGAATTATACAGGGAAAAAATAACAAAATCTTTACAAGCTACAGCGCTTAAAACATAGCATTACAACAACAGATGCTGGAGGGGATGTGGACAGAAGGGAACCTTACTGTATGTTGGTGGGAGTGTAAACTTGTTCAACCACTTTGGAAAGTAGTATGGAGGTTCCTCAAAAGACTCCGCATAGAGCTCCCCTATGACCCAGCAATCCCACTTTTGGGTATTAACCCAAATGTTTACAAACTAGACCACACTAAAGCTACCAGTAGGATTATGTTTATTGCAGCATTATTTACTATAGCTAAGATATGGAACCAACCCATATGCCCCTCAGTAGAGGAATGGATCAAGAAAATGTGGTATATATACGCAATGGAATTCTATACCTCCATCAGAAAGAATGACATTGCTCCATTTGTTAGGAAATGGAAAGACTTGGAAAAATTATATTAAGCGAAGTAAGCCAGGCCCAAACAAACATAGGTCCCATAGTTTCCCTTATTTGCAATAACTAGTATATGTCTGAGTCAAGCAGAAAAGGTCAGGTTAGTTGACGTTAGGGGAATGAACCCTAAGATATATATTCAAATGTTTTTTTTTCTTTCATGTGATTATTTCTAACACATTTATGAGATTATTTCTTTGTTGCTTTGTATGTCCCTCCCCACAGTATAACTTCTCTTTTCACTGTATTTGACGTCGGTATAATTTGTGGAGGGGAAGAGGAAAAACAAATCATTTAAATAGGGATACAGGTGGACCCAGTGCAACAATGAGATGTACAAGTCGTTATGTCGAAAACGAACTTTACAACTTTGGTGAGGGGGTCAGATTAGGAGGGGGGGCGGTTGAGGATGGGAAGGGGAAACAAAGGAGGAGGCTACAATGCTTGATAAGAAATGTACTCATTATCTTGCCCATGTAATTGTAACACCTCTGTACAGTATTTTCACAATAAAAAAATTTTTTTAAAAGAAAAAGAAGCACTCTCTGAACGAATAAGGACATAGTATCATCCACAAGTTGCAGGAAATAATAAGCTCTTTTCAAAATGATATATTGATTTGTGTGTGTGCATGTGTGCGTGTTTGTGTGCATGTGTGTGTGCCTGTGTACGTGTGTGTGTGTGCATTTGTGTGTGTGTGAGTGTGTGTGTGTGTGTGTGTGTGTGTGTGTGCATGTGCGTGTGTGCCCATCTTGGGGCTTTCAGCTGCTTTAACTCATGGCTATAATTCTATCACTTCAGCCACAGCTCCACTTCAGCTTTTTTTTATTTGGTAGTTTATTGCAGGGCTGTGCTCCCTGCAATGTCATCTGCTCCATTGTTTTCCAGAATCGTTTTGATTATAAAGACCAGAACTTACTGAACTTGATGGAGAAATTGGATGAGAACATCGAGATACTGAGCTCACCATGGAAACAGGTAAAGCCAAGATCTTTGCTTCCTAAGAAAACACTTGTCTTTTTTTGTTGTTGTTCAACAGACTCAAATTAAATAAAGAGCCACTAGTAAGGTGAATACCTGGACACAGCTGTGCTGCCTAAAGAACGGTAGAGTGCCATTCAGGAAGTTACTGCCTATGGCAACGTGTTCTAGCGTTTTCCCTATTCTATTTTTGTAGTAGCTTCATTTCTGGTTTTATATTAAGATCCTTGATCAACTCTGAATTCATATCACTACAGGGCAAGAGAAAGAGTTATAGTTCATTTACTGCAGTTCCAAAATAGAGCAATGAAGCTTGTTGGAAGTGGTTTGGGAAGCAGGGAAGGGAAGGATGAGGGAGAGTAGCAGAGGAGGTGAGTCTCATCTAGATATATTGTACAGCTGGGCCCTGTTGCCTCATGCCTAAAATGCTAGTTACCCGGGAGACTGACACCTGGAAGATCAAGGATTGGAGCTAGGCAGGACAGAAAAGTCTGACAGAATCCATCTCCCAAATAGTCACCAAAACTCAGGGCAGGAGATATGGCTCAAATAGCAGAGCACCAGCCATGAGCAAGAAAGCCAAGCAAGAGCCTGAAGCCTTGAGTTCAAACCCCAGTACTGGCACTAAAAGGAAAAAAGCATTCCATTTGCATGTGGACATGTCATACTGAAAGCCTTTGAGAGCTAACTGATGCTAATAGAAAGGGAAGAAACCAAGTATATAGTAATCAGCTGAGAAAGATGTCTAAGCCTATAAGACTGACTCAAGCTAATGAACTCAAGCAACTACTTTGATATTTCCCAAAGGATTCGCTTCTAAATTGCATTGTTCAGTTCCAGAGAGATGCCTAGTGGATCAGTGGATATCCAGGTCCTTAGTGAAGCTTTACATTTCCCACAGGTTTGTTTTCCACTAAGACATCTCATATTCATGCGATTCTGAGCAGAAGTATTTTTTCTTACAGAAGAAGCTTATTTTGGACAATGGAAGCTGCTAGAAATCACTGAGTAGAGTCAGAGTGTTAGCTGATTCCACTGTGATCCTAGATGATGAAGTAGCCTTGGGAGAAATGAGAAAACTGAACTATAAAAATTCCTCAAAATGTCTTCCTTTGTACTAATTTGGTAAGCTCTAAACTCTATAAAAAGTAATAATTATGGAGAAGTCAGTTAGATGGTCTGGCCTGAGGCTGAGTGTTAGCACATCCTTGAACCCCTCCTACTTAATATGTTCCATCAAAACTTCCCTTCAAACTGGGCACCAGTGACTTATGCCTGTAATCCTAGCTACTTAGGAGGCGAAGATTTGGGGGTTGCAGTTCAAAGACAGCCCAGGCAGAAAAATTTGTGAAACTATGATCTCCAAAAGAAACTACTGAGAAAAAGCCAGAAGTAGGACTGTGGCTCAAGTGGTAGAGCAGTAGGCTTGAGCACAGAGAGGCTCAGAGACAGAGGCCAGGCCATGAGTTCAAGCCCCGGGACAGGCCAAAGAAAAAAATTTCCCTTCAAGATGGTTACCATATAACATTTCTATTTACAGCCAACTTTTATATAATATGTATAGTATGACTATACAAATGAAATTTTAGTAAATTATTGTTTTTACTTTTAGATCTATAATATATCCCCTGATCTCACTTATTATGTACCAGGGAGTCATAACACAGCAATGAAAAATGTTGCTTATATACAAAACTAACTTTTGGAGAAAGTAAAAGACCATGAAGTATCACTGGGTGTTAAAAATCCAAGAGATTAAATGAAACAGTCAAAATGTTAAAATATCTGCATAGTTATTTGAATCCTTGAGCACTTTATTACACAATGAGTAGTTGGTGTTATGAGAGATGTTTAAACTATCAGACCAGCAGTGCTTGAAAAACTAAATAGCAATTAGGTAAACTACACTACTCATCCTAGGAAACTTAAAATTAATTTATTAAATAATTAGAATACATATGTTGTTTTTCTTCATATTAAAATCTAATTAAGGGGGCTGGGAAAGTGGCTCAGTGGTAGAGTGCTTGCCTTGCATCCATGAGGCCCTGGGTTCGATTTCTCAGCACCACGTAAGCAGAAGAGGCTGGAAGTGGGGCTGTGGCTCAAGTGGTAGGGTATTAGCCTTGAGCTGAAGAGCTGAGGGACAGCGTCCAGGCCCAGAGTTCAGGCACTACAACCGACAAAAAAATCTAATTAAGGAGAAGCAGAATCTAAGGACAAGTGAAATAAAAACAATTGCCATGCAAACAATTGTGTCATTATATAAAGATGTGTGTCATTATTACACATTGTATAGAATAGAAGACCTAATCATTGTGCATGTCCTGCATGTTCTGAGAGGTAGAATTGGCCTTGAGGAAATAATACTGGAAAGATCCTTAACTGGTAAGATTCATCATCCTCTAAAAGTTTTTTTACATTGTAGTATTTAAAATATATGTATATCGGTATTATATTGGTATACTTTTCACAAATTTATCATCTTGTACAATGATTTATTGTGATATTTTATAGATGCACATAATGTATTTCAGTCAATTTTACCTCTTCTATTATGTTTCCTAATTCCTCTTGTCTCTTTGTATATAAATTTCAGTGGGTTTCATTATGATGTATTCACATGAATATATACCTAATATATATGTAGCATGTATGTTCAATAAACATAGATAATGCATAGATTATATATGTATCTATAATTTATAATGTGCTGCAATCAACTACGCATAGTTGATTCCTTATTGGGTACCATGGGGATTACTGTAACAAACATATTCCAGTCTAGTGTGAAATTAGAGCAAATTAGCTTCTGACTACACATTTAATCCTCCTCCCCTCCAATTACATCCTACTTCAGTTGTTTTGGTCAAAAAGTACATCTTTCATATATTGGTACCCATAGCATTCATCCATGATTATTGCCTCATGTATTATCTTTAAAAAGTGTATATAAACTAAATAGAGGTTGCATATAAAAATATAGTATTAACATTCCTGTTCATCTGTAGGGTGATATATAACAAGGATATGTATTTCTTCATATGGCATGGATTTGTTGTTCAATATGTTTTAGTTTCTACTCAAAACCTGACTCCACTTAGCACTTCTTGTATTATAAATCTATTTGTGACAGACTCTCTTTTGTTTATCTTAGGATTATTAATTTCTCTTGCATGATAGCAGGATATGATATGAAATTAATGTTTTAGTCCATGACATGGAATCATTTCCACCTCTTAGATTTTCATTAATTTTTTTCAACATTTATACAGCTTTGATTATAATAGGCTATCTGATCTGTGACTATTAAATCTTCAAATTCATTTCAACAGATGGAAATTTTAGTATTGGTGTTTGAGCACACTATCTAGAGTAATTTTACCATAAGAGTTAAGAGTAATTGTAATTTGATGATCATAGAAAGGTACATAAAGTGGATATTACCTAAGTTGGTTTCACTTGATGAGCTTAGAAAGCACATGAAGTTGATATAGTCAAAGGAGATATCTCTTTTCCTAGCAAGTACAAATGTTGAGAGGTTTTGTATATTTTAATTATTTTAATTACATATTATTAGACACATTACAAGTCATCTGGAGAATTTAAAAGCATGATGGATTTAATGTTGGCCCAAGACCAGCTAGAACATGATGTAGTTTAACCACTTAATGATTTCCTCATTCAACATTTAAAACTGCAACCTTGTTGACAACTTAGTTTCGCGCCATCTTCTCAGTCCTTGGCACTGCTTTATGCATCCTCTCTCCTTCGTACCAATGACAAGTTAATGTGAACACTTTTTGTCTTCATGATTACTGTCTCTTCACCTCATGAATTCCTAATCATTCCTTCTCAGGTTCCCTAGACCACCTGACTTGGTGCTTCCCATCTGCTGGACCATCTTGTTTTGATGAACCCATTCTGAATCCTTGTGACTCCTAAGTTTTGCTGCCTTTTAGCATTTTCACATGTAATATTTAGCATGTGCAAATTTTTGATACAAGAAGTTAAATTGGAACAAGAAGCTCAGTCCTATAATCCTACTACTCATGAGATTGAGATCTGAGGATCAAAGTTTGAAGCCAGCCTGGCCCAAAAGTCTTTGAGACTCTTATATCCACTTACCAGCAAAAGTGGGAAGTGGAGTTCTGGTTCAAGTGGTATCACACTAGCCTTGAGCAAAAATGCTCAATGACCACACCCAGGCCCCGAGTTCAAGCCTTAGGACCAACAACAGCATCAATAAGAAAGATGATTGCAGAATTTGCTTTGGACGTGTAATACCCATGTCCCTAATTTTCCTACTTGTTTTGTTGTTGTTGTTATTGTTGTTGTTGGACATAGGGCTTGAACTCTGGGCCTGGGCACGGTCCCTGAGCTCTTCAGCTCAAGACAAACAGACTTCCACTTGAGCCACAGCAACATTAACAGTTTTCTTGTGGTTAATTGGAATCTCATGGACTTTCCCACCCAGCCTGGCTTCAAACTGCACTCCTCAGATGTCAGCCTCAAGAGTAGGTAGAATTAAAGGCATGAGCCACCAGCGTCTGGCTACTTTTCCTACTTCTATTACTCAATTTTCTTACCCATTAAAAATTAGAGAAAATATAGTTATTAGTGGCTTAAATGAGTGGTGAGTTTCATGGTTTCAAATACAGAGTCACAGTATCATATCAGTTAGAGTAGAGACAACACAGTAGCCCTGAAGCCTTGGACTCAACTAAGGTCACCCCTGCCATGACATTGTGCATTTCTCTTAGTGCTTTACTCTCCAGGTTTATGTAAAATAGTGTAGATTCACTATAATCACTTCTACTGGTAAATAATGTATCAGATAATTATATCAATCCTAGGAGCAGGAAAATCAGAAGGAGCCACTGGAATTTAATAATGAAAGTTTGATTTCATACTGAAAGTTGCATCTGCTTTATTTGGTGCTGAGACAGAAATGACAAACAAAACACTGAGATACTCCCTGCTACTCCTGATGAAGCACCCCCACATCACAGGTAGTAGAATTTCAGGAAAACATGGGTAAGATGCTGCTAGAGATTTGCAGATATGTCTCACAATTCAGCATCCTGTGCCACTAACTGTAATCAAAGAGAAATGATGAGAAAAAGCAGTAGGAAAAGCAACAAGCTTCTCCTCTGGTGTCTGGATTTTATGGAATGTAATTATTGGAAAACTGCTCCAGCACAAGTTGATATACAATTTTACATGAATTTTACACCAAAAATGCCAGTTTTTATAATAGGTAAGTTCTTCTATGCCACGCCTACTCCGGTGAAGTCTGCTTCACGTGGGAAACCTGCTTTTAGATCTGAGAATGGGGCTTCAAAGAGGGCTACCTCCTGGAAAAGGCTGGCAAGCCCCTGGGAAAGATTTCTTGCTGTTTTTCTTTTCTTCGCTATATAGGAGCGCCTATTAATCTTTTACTGTTCCTGCTGCTTATTGTACTTACTCATGCTCAACGTTCCCTTATTCAAGGCTCTTTCTTAAAAGTGTTGATGACTCCAACATCTGATGAGTGTCTTGAGAATATGACTAACTCACCAGAGTTAAGTGCTACCCTGAAAGCCCCTCTTATGGAGGCTAGTAGACAAGTCATAAGTAAATATAAAAGTATTGGGGGTTTCATGACATCACTTCAGCACAAGGAATTGTTTGTAAGAGATTTACAAGAAGCTATAGACACGGCTAGAGCAGAAAGAGTATATGGCTACTGGAGACTTTCCTTTAATTCTAAAGCATATACAATAGATTCATATAGATATCCTGTAGATAAGAAAGGTGTAGAGGGATATTTAGACCAAAGCTAAATAAGATTCCTAAAAGGTTGGTAGATGGAAGGTGGCAATTTCTTATCAGAGGAAAATGGTGGGATCCTCCATTATCTAGAGGACCCCAGAGACTTCCCCCAGATCCATAGCTTTTTACAGATGTGTATAATAAGGATGGCAATCGTTGGGAAAACTACTTAGGAGAAAGAACTTCCTATTACTCTCTTTCATTTACTGAGAGACTTGCTAGATCTAGGTCTCCTTGATGCTTACTATTAAAGAAGGAACAAGAATGATCTTCTGAGACAGTTAAGGCCTCTATAAAAAAGAGTAAACAATTATGTGAAAGGGTTACAGAAAAGACACTATGAGCTTAAATTTCATATATGGCCAGATTTAACTAAGTATACTGAATATCAAGATTTTTGGCCACAAATTGGGAACCCTTCAAGCACAATTGCTTAGAAAATATTTAAAATGTATAAAGTACAAAACTAAACAAAAGTAACTATGAAGTACTAGAGTTCATGCCTTTCTGTTCAACACCTTGCCCATATGCTCTGGTTAATGGTTAATAGGTGATAAACATCAAAACCCATTGTATTTCTTAAAAATAGAGGTAAAGCCGAAAACAAGTGCCTATAGTCATAGCTCATCATCCAAAAAACAAGATTCGGTGACCAGCTGGTGACCACCCAAGAACGAAGCCTTGCAGCAAGATTGTGTAACCTTTTGCCCTTTCGCATGGAGACTTTTGCTATAAAAGCTTGTCATCCTCTGCATTAAATCGCACTCAGCATTCACTCCTCTTGTGTGTGAGTTGTCTGTTTGCCATCTCCCCACCTATTCCAGTTCCTCCACTAGGTGTCCTCCGTCATCCCATCAGAGCCGGTCCATGGCACTTCTATATACCTTTCCTCATTCTAGCGCTGCCATAAGCCAAAAGAATTCTTGTAATCAATGCATAAGTAGAAGTCCTAGAAATTAATGAGGATGTCTGAGATAAAGTCCATTCTTGGACATGTTCTAAAAACAGAGACTCATTAGAAAGGTACTATTAAGGCAGGAGCCATACTTGAAGGAATTATAAAATTTCAGAAGTCTATTTCCATAAAACTTACATCTGATAAATTTAGAATTTTATGGAAAGACTTGGAAAAAAATTATATTAAGTGAAGTAATCCAGGCTCAAAGAAACATAGGTCCCATGGTTTCCCTTATTTGCAATAACTGGTATATGTCTGAGACAAGCAGAAAAGGTCAAGGTCAGATAAGTTGACGTTAGGTGAAATGAACCCCAAGATAAGTATTCAAATGTTTTTGCTTTCATGCAATTGTTTCTAACAGATATATAAGATGATTTCTTTGTTGCTTTGTATGTCCCTCCCCCCACAGTATAACCCCTGCTTTCACTGCATTTAATGTTGGTATAATTTTTGGAGGGGAAGGGAAAAAACAAATTGTTTAAATAGGGATAGAGGTAGATCCATTGCAACAATGAGATGTACAAATCATTATGTGGAAAAACGAACTTTACTACTTTTGGGGGGTGGGTACAAGGGATGAGGGGGGAGATGGGAAGGGATGGGAAGGGGAAACAAAGGAGGCAACAACAATGCTTGATAAGGTGCTGAGGAATTGAACCCAGGGCCTCAGCGTTCTACCACTGAGCCACCTTCCCAGCCCCTGTTTGTGATTTTAACTATCAGTATTCTACAATACGGTGAAATATGTGAAATTTATGTAATCACCTAATATCAATTTTTTTTAAAAGTGAGAGAAGGAATAGGTCAGGAGCGATGGGTGACAATATTGTCAGACATCTTGTATTCATATACTATTTTGTACAATTGGAACTTCTTTGTAGAACTGATTAAAGATAATAATAAAAAATTTTAAAAAGAAATATAAATATTAGGCACTGTCTAAATATTTTTTTAATTAGGAAAGAGAATTTCAATATAGAAGGAATGTCTGTCTACTCAGAAAATTACAGAAGTGACAATATGAGGAAGAAAGAAATAGAAAGTCGAGGAGAGAGAGAGAGAGTGAGAGAGAGAGAGAGAAGTAAAAGAGAAAAAGAGATATAGGAAGGAAATCACATGGATTATGGGAATTCCAAGTATTTCTGAATGGTTCAATAGACCATATTATCCTAGAATTATAGAATATGAAGCCACAGAGCCATACGATTTCTCATTCATCAATTAAAATTTAGTCAATTTCATTTGACTACATTTTTTTCTTTTGAGTAGCAATATTTCTGGAGCATAAGTGTTATTTAGGTTCTCAGAAGGGCCTTTGCACAGCCGGTGGTGAGAGAACAGACTTTCATTCAATAAGATCCTGCTGACAGCTGAGAGCAGAACAGTGAATTATGTACCCTTAAGATAATATAATTTCTGAGATGCAATTGGTCTTACTTTCTATGGTGGTAATCAATCTGTGATTGGCATGTCTACTTAGAAGTCTTGGTATGTACAACATGATAGCATTCTATCACAGCATTATAGCTTAAAATAATTTTTAGCAACAGTAAAAGAGAAACATAATATTTTTATAGATAATTCAATTTACCTTGCTGCCAGTATTCCTTGCATAAAGGAAGGGTTTTATTGGGGGTAGAATATCACCTCTGAATGTATGAATATACTGCTCTATTGGTTTTATGGTGTCTCCCAAGACCTCAGTATTTCTGCTGTAATTATTTGATGATTTTTCAAATTGGTAAAGATAGATTACTGTTTGTGTGTATTTTTATTATATTTAGAACACCATGTATTTCAAGCAGGCAGATTTATGTTTTGATGAAAACATTTTTTTCTGCTCCTTTTCCCAACAGAGGTAATTCATAATGGGATGGAATAATCAGAAGACGGGGCTGGGAAGGGGCTCAGTGGTAGAGCGCTTGCCTTGCATGCCTGAGGCTCTGGATTCGATTCACCAGCAACACATAAGCAAAAAGAAAAAAGCCGGAAGTGGCGCTATGGCTCAAGTGGCAGAGCGCTAGCCTTGAGCAGAAGAGCTGAGGGACAGCGCCCAGGCCCAGAGTTCAGGACCCAAGACAGAACACACAAAAAAACAAACAAACAAACAAAAAAAGAATAAGCAGAAGAGAAATGACATCTATTAAAAAAATATGGTGCTTGGTTACAAAGTCAATATAAAATACCATATGTTGTCAGATATTGAAAATATCTAGAAAAATCAGTGCTAATTTCTTTCTTCTTTTTTTATGTTTTTTTTTTTTGGTCAGTCCTGGGGATGAACTCTAGGCTTGGGTGCTATCCCTCAGCTCTTCAGCTCAAGGTGAGCACACTACCGCTTGAGCCACACCGCCACTTCTGGTTTTCTAGTGGTTTATTGGAGATAAGAGTCTCAGGGCCTTTCCTACCCCAGCTGGCTTTGAACCCTGATCCTCAGCTCTCAGCCTCCTGAGTAGCTAGGATTACAGGTGTGAGCCACCAGCTCCTGCTCAGTGTTCTTCTTTCTATAGTATGACATGTGTTTGGTCTTTGAACAATTTTTTTTCACATAGCACTGTCTTCAAAATGTTGAACTTCAAAATGGACAATTAACCTGGATATTTGACTTTTAGCATTTCAATTAGGATTTGTTAATCTTGAACTTGTGTTAGTTACTTTGTATTCAGGAGGAGAGAGTAGAATTACTGGAAATATTAAACCACTCTTTCTATTCTTCAAAAAAACAAGAAATAATGGCTCAAAAGTTTCCAATTCACGGAAAGTCATGATTGATATTCATGTAGGAAATTCAATGAAAGTCAAGACAAAGCCAAAGAGATTCATACCACAGCATATTTTAATCAATCTGCCTAAAATGAAAGAGAAAGAAAACACTTAAAAGCAGCAAGAGGGAAGCAATTCCTCACATACAGTAGTCTCAATATGAACAGCTGGCTTATATTCCCTTAGAAACTGTGGAAGTCAGAATGTGTTAGCACAATATGTTTAAAATAGAGACAGGAAAGCTTTTAAGGAAGAATTTTATACCTAGCAATAACATTTCTATGAAATAAGGTTATTTGGGGGAAGGCACCCAGCATCTCTTGTATACTAAGCAAGTATTCTACTACTTGAGCCATAACCCCAGCCCTTTTGTTTGAATATCATTTTTGAGACAATGAGTCTGGAGCTTTGCTGTGCCTGACCTTAAAATTATCATCATCCTGCCTCAACCTCTCAAGTAGCTGGGATTATAAGAATCTATTACCTTGCTTGTAATATAGCAGTAATTAAGATATTCTAAGCTAATACAAACAGTAAAGTAATCCCATATGCAGATCTGAGAATGCTAAAGAGTGTCAGCTTTTAGACCAAACAAACAAACAACACTGGACAATAAATCAGTGCAATATTAAGAAACAAAAATCCTCATTCAGAGAAACTATATATGCATGATGATTAACACTACTGTTCTTTTATGTTTAACCATCCTAATTTCTATGTGCCTTTAAAAGAATTCATAAGATAATCATTGGAAAGGCACTGATTATACACTATGCATGAAGTGGAAATCATAACAACCAAATGCAAAGTGGGGATTGGATGAGATAAATGTTAAAATGTGTAGTTAGAAGAATCATTTCCAATTGTTCTATGTCTAGGATGCTAACAGTGAACTCTTTCAAATACACTGAGAAAAAAAATCAAGAGCCTTATGAATGCCATTCAGATTTTATTGTATATCTGACAAATCTAAGAAAAGTAAGGGAAAGAGTAGGTTTAAGTGGGGTGAGAATGTGGAAGGGGCTATCACTGATGAAGCTGCATCCTGTTTATAAACTACTTTGTTAAATCGAACTTGTTTTGTACAACTACTTAAAGATAAGATATATTTCAAAAACTTTAAATTCAGTAGTCAGATGCTAGTGGCTCACAACTGTAATGTCAACATATGTTGTATTTTATAACTCACTTGAAAATAGTTTTTATTTTGTCTAGTCTGTACAATCAGTTTGTCCTCAGTGAGAGGATTTTTATGTAAAGAAAGGAAATATGAACTAATTATTGAGCAAATTCAGTTTATGTTTTTCAGGATCCTTGATGTGGAATCACATGCATAATAAAACTTGAAGTGCTTTCAGTCCTTTCTGGCCTGAGCATGTGAGTGTCTCTAGTAATTACAGAAAATCCAGTGATCCACAGAACTCTTAAGCAAGGAAAGGACCAAGCTGATGTAAGCACTTTACCTGCTCCATATTTATCATGAAAGTCCCGAGGACTGTTTACATCCAGCTTCGTTTTGTGTTCTTTCACTTTCTCCACAACAAAATTTTTTAGCATAGTTCGCATTTTCAAGAATTCCTTTTATGACTTCCTGTAGATAATCAATGAGAGCAGGAAATCTGTTATAGATCTACAAGAAGAAAATAATTTATTTAATGAAGTATGCACTTCAATTCATACATATGTATATAATGTGTGTTGTATGCAATATATGCATGTGTACAATGGATATGAAATAATATACACACATATATACAGAAATTATATAGATATACCATAATATACATAAAAAACAAGTATGCCATGGGCAGATTTATTTCTACAAATAAGTATCAAATATGTCTGTCTGCAGCCGTTAGAGTGTCCGTGGGAACCCTGAAACCAGCTCTCCTGGATTTCTCTCCGAAATCCTCCAGAAAGTCAGCCAGCTGTAAAGATGGGCGCTTTAGCGACCTTAATACCCCCCCCCCATGCCCCATTCTGAGGCCTAGCTGTAGGCTGTGGCTACAGTAGGCTTCTGGAACATGTTCTGCGCTCAAAGTAACTGCTGTGTTCGGGTCCTCTGTGCGAGGCTCTGGTGTATCGTTTACATTTTGAGTTGTCTGAGGCAACTCCAAATCAACTTCCACCAGACTTGGGTCCGCCAGTGGGACAAGGCTGGGAGAGAGATGTTTCTTTGCACGGTGCTTTTTCTGTGTTCCACACGAAGGCTTGTTATTGCTTTGACTTGGAATGAGTCCTTTGACCGTGCACATTAGAACTGTGACCTGTTGGCGAATTCACCAGTCTCGAGTGGAACCAAATAGCCTCCCTACAAAAGGGCGCAGTGCAAGGGGGCGCAGGACGAGGGGGCGCCATCCTGGAATTCGAACGAGGTGTGTGGCGCATGCACTGAAGGAGCTGGCATCTGCATGGAAAGTTCCCGCGTACCCGGGCCTGTCCTGAGCCCTTCAGAGTGGCTCTCTGCCCCCGGCTCTCTGCTCTCTGCTCGCAGCTCGCGGCTCCCTGAAAAAGTGCTGGGTGTTCTGTAGGCACCATGGTTGTCTAACCAGCTCTGCTAACCCCCTTTGCTGAGTCTGCGCCGTGTTCATCAGAGAGTAGGGTGACACATGCAGGGCTTTTGTGCTAATTCTCCTTCTGCTTCTGGACCACACAAGTGTGTATCCAGCTGACTGGATTTTTCTGCGCTTGAGCGGCAAGGCTCCGAAGCGGAGTGTGGATTCAGCATGGCAGGCCTACGCAGTGGGACGTGGGGTCCTCCGCCAGCTGGTTGTGATGCATTGCAAGTACGAGACCTGGCCCCCGGGGCCATGCCTCAGGGCAGCAATGCTAGCTTTAGGTGAGATGGTCATTCATGCATTCAGAGCAAGTCCCATCTCTCTGTCAAGCACACAGACAAAGCAGCACTAAGAGGGATGGTAATCAATTAGTGGGTACCTGGAACATTTTATGTTCAATTAACGATTCAAAGAATCTTGCTAAAGTGTTCTCTGTGAATTTTTTTTTTTTAGTTTGATTCTTTTGTATGTTCTCCTCCCATGTTATAACCCCTGTCTTCACTGTATTTGGTTCTGGTGCCCTGCATCTTGTATATACGTTTTTCTGATTGGGGAGGGGAAGGGAAATAACAAAATGCTGAAATAAGGATACTGGTTGACCCATTGTAACAATGAGATTTACAAGACACTATGTTGAAAACGAACTTTACAACTTCCAAGGAGAGGAGAGAGGAGTTGGGGAGGTGGGAGAGGGAAAGGACAGTAGGGGAAAAACAAAGGAGGGGGTAACAATGCTCCATAGGAAATGTACTCATTACCTTACTCATGTAACTGCAAACTCTCTGTACAGTATCCCTACAATAAAAATTATATACAAAAAAAAAAGCTAAAGTGAGAAAAAGTAGGTTAACTTAAGAGTTGGAGGAAATAAAGATGAAAAGCAGAGCACACTTAAACTATGCGAGTTGAAAGAGTAATGTGAAGAATAGAAAATATAATATGGAATTTTTAGTGTAAACAAGTAAAAGTTTTTTTACTCAAGGTAAAGGAAACAACAGAAGAATTATAAAATGGTGCCTGAGTGTGATGTTTTGTATCCCTAATCTGTATTTAAGAGGCAAAATAGGGTAAAAATACTCTAAGGCTAGACTGGGGCAAAAAAAGCCCTAAGAGAACAATAATTAATGATAGTGGATAGTAGAAAGGAATTAAAAGGAAAGGAAGGAAGGAAGAGAAAGAGAAAGAAGAAAAAAAGGAAAAGGAGAAGGAAGGAAAGAAAGATGGAAAGAAGGAAGGATAATGAAGGAAAATGAGAGTTCCGGGAAGATGTCGAAGGAAAAGCTGGAGTCTAAACAAGCTCTCGCATAGAAAGCAGTTTTAGCGTTCCAGTGAACAGTCCTAAGCCAGAGAATCACACCAAGTGTGCCATCACAGGACAGAGAGTTAAGCCAGAGAGGGAAAATCCAGGCAAGGAGACACATCTGAGCTCTTGCAAGCAGCTACCGTGGGGGCGGCAGCGGTGGTGATTGGCGGCGGTAATCGCCCGAGCCATCCTGAGCCACAGAGAGTCTGGGACGAAGGAGCCAGACTCAGTGGGAGAGCGGATTCTACTCAATACCAGCAAGAACCGACAAGGAGCGGACATCTTCATCCTGCAGTTCGCAGACCAGAGACAACCCAGGAAGCAAGACTCGGCCTGAGTAGAAGCCTGATGTCCTCACTCCTTCGCAGGAAGCAGAGGAGGGAAGGCCACCCCTCCCCCCACCAGTACCGGAGATCTCCAGCTCGGATACCGACAAAGCTTGGCGGAGCTGCTAGCTCCAACTCAAGCCTTGGAATAAAACGAGTCATTTAGCAGGTCACAAGAACTTAACGTCAGCGTGACCTGCCAGACTCAGCCCCACCCAGGGAAAAGTCACCCAGCTTGGGCGCCAGCCTTAAGAGTGACTTTCTTCACCGGGTAATCAGAGCCAGAGGCTGCCCCTCCCTCTAGCAGCCTAGACAATCAACTGAAATTCAGTAAACAGAAACCCTGAGAATGGCTCCCGGCTGGGCTCTGTGAGTTTTTCACAAACTAGCCCCCGGGAAAAGCTACTGTTTGTTGCCTCAACTCTACCCAGAACCTAGCCTCATCACAGCATCCCCCTCTTTTGCAATACTCAGGGCAGATCTGCCTCCCTTTGAACTAGCCTGGGAGGAGGTAAAGCAGAGCATTTTCCTACCTGTTCAAACAAACCGACTTAAGAAACCAACCAAGCCACAGGACCACAAGCAGACCAGAGACTCCAGCAAGAGGCTGGTTACGGACAAAAGGGAGATACAGGATTTTTCCCACCCCTCCCAAAAAAATCAAAGAACTTTTTTATTCTTCTTTTTTTTTTTTGGTAGCTTATAAAAAATTGTTTTTTCTTTTCTAAAACTTTTTTTAATCTTTAATTTTTGCCTTTTTTGAAAAAAATTGTTTTCCATTAACTTTTTTTTCCTCTTATAATTTTGATTTTAGGGATACATGAATGTGCGTTTTTCTTTCTTTTTTGCTTTCTCTCTTCTTTAATTATCTTTTTTTTGTTTGTTTAGCTCTACTGAACTTCTGATCTTTTTTCTTCCTTTCTTATCCTTTTCACCTTTTCCTCTCTTTCGTTCTTCTTTATGTGACCTAATTCTTGTCCTGCACAGCCTCAGATAAACCCGTAGTTGATTATTAGACCCTATCCCCCATTGTGTACACACTTAATCCACAAATTTATTACTCAATTCAAAACCTCTGAGACTTAAATTCCTTAATAGCAGTACTACCTCTTTATACCTATATAATATTTTAAGCATTTTTATTTTCAAGTTTTTCACGTCTCCTTTATATCCCTCCCCTTCTCTCAATATATACACATTCTTCTCTAAATAGATTGTTTTTGTTTCTGCATTATATTATTAATTTTTACATTTCTATTTTTTCTGGTCTCTTTTCTTTTCCCTTTCCCTTTCTTCTTTTTTTTTCTCTCTCTCTACTTTCATCCTACCCAACCAATTTCCTGATTTGAGATTAGGACTTAGTTAACTCTCCCTGTGCCTTCCCACATCAATCTATTCCTATTTTTTACCCACATCTCTCCCTAACCCTAATAATTTCTGGTTTTCCAAATTCTTCTTTGTGGTTCATAGCCCATTAACATATAGTTGTTTGATGTTGAAAAGATGTATCTGTTGAACTAGATTGTATCTGTAGACTATTGACTGTGCAAATTCAGACTTTGGTTGATGCTTGCCTTAAGATAGTGTTCTAGCACAAAACTGGTGCTATTTTCATCTCAAATGGGCAGAGTAAGCTGGAAAAACACAAGAAAAATGGCAAATCCAGTATCTCAATTCCCAATCTTGATAATCAGGGGACAGAACAGATAATGAATAATCCAGAGGAGAGTTCCAAAATAGCTCTACAAACACTGCTGGCAAACATGATAAATGAAAAGATTGAAAACATACAAAGGACTCTGTATGAGCATGATAGGGAGAGAGAGGAGGCTATCCAAAAGTTTATACAGGAATATCATAAGCGTGAGGAAGCTACTCAAAAATTGATACAGGATTTGCATGAGCAGCTTGAGAATATACTCAAAGAGAAAGGCAGGAATAGCATGAGCAGCAGAGAACACTCAAAGAGAACTACAGGAATCCCACGAATGGGAGGAAGCTAATCAAAGAGTAATACAGGAATTGAGAGAGCAGGAAGAGAATACACAAAAATCACTAAAGGCATTCATGGAATCCATTAACAAACAGCTGAAGGAAGTCAGGGAGACCACAAAGGGAATGCTGAATGAAACCCAACAGAAGGACTGAGAGTCCAAGGAAACCATAACCAATCAACTAAGTGATTTGAGAATAAACATTGAACACCAAATTAAGGAAGTAAAGAAGTTCATACAAGACCTAAAACAAAGCTTCAACAAAGAATTTGAAGCCATCAAAGCTGACCAATTAGAAGGAAAAGAGATTAAAAAAAAAAAAAAAACCAAAGTAGAAAGTCTTGACAGCAAGTTAGACCATGCAGAAGATCGAAACTCAGGGATTGAAGACAGCCTAAATATTATAGAGAAAGAACATACAATCATCCAAGACAAGTCCAAGAAATATGATAGATCTATCCAACACTTGGAAGACACCATCAGAAAGCATAATATAAGGATAATGAGTGTAGAGGAGCACCTAGAAACAGAAGTTAATGGTCTAGGAAATTTGTTTAACAGGATCCTAGCAGAGAACTTCCCAAACATACAAAAAGATAGGCCTATTCAGATACAAGAAGCCTTTAGAACCCCAAATAGACCAGACCAGAATAGGTCACATTATAATCCACGGTCACATTATAATCCACACAGGATCAACTCAGACCAAGGAAAAGATCCTTAAAGCTGTCAAGGAGAAAAGATTAATCACCTATAAAGGGAAACCAATTAGAATCACCTCAGATTTCTCAGCAGAGACAATCAAAGCAAGAAGAGCCTGGAATGATGTATGCCATGCCCTAAAAACAAACAACTATCAACCAAGAATACTGTACCCAGCTAAACTCTCCTTCATAACTGAAGGGCAAATAAAAACCTTCCATAGCAAAGAAAAATTGAAACAATACATCTCCACCAAACCAGCCCTACAAAAGATTCTTAAAGATATCCTACATATAGAAAACCAACAAGAAAAAAAAGAAAGAAAGAAAACCAACAAGACCACAATAAAGGCCAAGAAACTGCACCCAAACTGAGAATCCAAGAACCATAGGAAGAACTCAGTTTTCGCAGCCCCCAAGAAGGTGAATAACATGGCAGGAACTCTCAAATACCTCTCAGTCCTATCTCTTAATGTTAACGGCCTTAACTCTCCAATTAAGTGACATAGACTGTCTAGTTGGATTAAAAAACAAGATCCTTCTATCTGCTGCCTTCAGGAGTCACATCTTGCCTGTAAAAACAAACACATTTTCAATGTGAAAGGCTGGAACAAAATATACCAAGCAAACGGCCCACATAAACAGGTGGGAGTTGCAATCCTAATATCAGATAAAATAGACTTCAAATTAAAATTCGTGAGAAGAGATAAAAAAGGTCACTACATACTAATTAAGGGATCTCTCCTTCAGGAGGATATTACAATTCTAAATATCTATTCACCAAACAATGGAGCACCCAAATTTATCCAACAAACACTACTTTCTCTCAAATCCCATATAGATCCAAAGACATTAATTGTTGGGGATTTTAACACACCACTCTCCCCACTAGATAGATCAACTCTGCAAAAACTCAACAGAGAAACCACAGATCTAAACAGCTGCATAGATCAAATAGACTTAACAAACATTTCACCCAGCAGCATCAGAATACACGTATTTCTCAGCAGCACATGGAACATTTTCTAAAATAGACCACATTTTAGGCCACAAAGCAAACTTGTCTAAATTCAGAAACATTGACCTTTCATTCTCTCTGACCACAAGGGAATAAAATTAGAACTCAACACCAAAACCACCAAAGAAAGTCTGGTATCACATGGAGGCTGAACAACACACTGCTGAATCACGAGTGGGTCATGGAAGAGATTAGAAAGGAAATTCAAATGTTCATGTTATTCAACAAAAATGAACACACAAATTACCAGCTACTCTGGGACACAGCAAAGGCAGTACTCAGAGGCAAGTTTATAGCTCTGAGCTCCTATATCAACAAATTGGAGAGATCTGAAACCAACAATTTAATGACACATCTAAACCTCCTTGAAAAAGAGCAGCAAGATAAACCCCAATCCAGTAGACGGAAAGAAATAATTAAAATTAAATCAGAATTAAATGAATTAGAATCCAAAAAAACTATAGAAAGAATCAACAAAACAAAGAGTTGGTTCTTTGAAAAAATTAAGAAAATTGACAGACCCTTAGCAAATCTTATCAGAAAAAGAAGAGAACACACCCAAATAAATAAACTCAGAGATGAGAATGGAAACATCACCACGGAAACAACCAAGATTCAGAACATTATAAGGGAATACTTCTCAAAACTTTATGCTAATAAGTTTGAGAACTTGACAGAAATGGACCTTTTCCTAGCAAATATTGACATGCCAAAACTAAACAAAGATGAGTTAAACCATCTTAACAGGACCATATCAAGCATTGGAATAGAAACAGCAATAAGAGACCTCCCAGCTAAGAAAAGTCCAAGACCAGATGCTTTTACAGCGGAATTTTACAAGGCCATCAAAACAGAGCTCACACCAATACTCCTCCAATTCTTTTTTTTTTTTTTTTTTTTGCTAATCATCGTGCCTGAACTCTGGGCCTGGGCACTGTCCCTCACCTCTTCAGTTCAAAGCTAGTTCTCTACCACTTGAGCCACGGCACCACTTGCAGCCTTTTCTGCTTATGTGGTGCTGAGGAATCGAACCCAGGGCCTCAAGCATGCAAGGCAAGCACTCTACCACTGAGCCACCTTCACAGCTCCTCCTCCAACTCTTCAAGGAAATGGAAAGAGAGAATTCACTACCGAACACATTCTATGAAGCCATCATAACCCTCATCCCCAAACCAGGCAGGGACTCATCAAAGAAAGAGAACTATAGACCCATTTCTTTGATGAACATTGATGCAAAACTTCTCAACAAAATTTTGGCCAATCGACTTCAACAATTCTTCCAAAAAATCATACACCACAATCAAACAGGATTCATTTCAGGGATGCAAAGCTGGTTCAATATACGCAAATCAATTAATATTATTCATCACATCAACAGGAGCAAGAATAAGAACCACATCTCAATAGATGCAGAAAAAGCATTCGACAAGATCCAACACCCCTTTATGATGAAGGTTTTGGAAAAATTAGGAATCCATGGAACATTCCTCAATACGATAAAGGCTGTATATGACAAACCTACAGCCAGCATTATACTTAATGGTGAAAAACTAAAGCCATTTCCTCTTAACTCAGGAACAAGACAAGGATGTCCACTCTCTCCACTTCTCTTCAATCTAGTATTAGAATGCCTAGCTACAACAATAAAGACAAGATGCAGACATAAAGGGGATCCAAATAAGGAAAGAAGAAATAAAACTCTCCCTCTTTGCAGATGACATGATCTTGTATTTAAAGAATCCCATAGACTCCACTCCCAAATTACTCAAGCTGATTCAAAATTTGGCAAAGTAGCAGGGTATAAAATTAACCCCCCAAAATCAATGGCTTTTCTGTATGCCAACAATGAGGAAAGTGTGGCTGAAATTAGAAAAGTAACTCCATTTGTAATAGCCCCAGAAAAAATAAAATACCTAGGAATTAACTTAACCAAAGAAGTGAAGGACCTCTATGATGAAAACTTTAAAATTTTGAAAAAGGAAATCAAAACAGAACTTAGAAAATGGCAAAACCTCCCATGCTCCTGGATTGGAAAGATTAACATCGTGAAAATGGCAATACTTCCCAAAGCTATTTACAAATTCAACGCCATACCTATCAAAATTCCAACCTCATTCCTCAAGGAAATAGAAGAGGCAATCCAAAAATGCATATGGAACAATAAAAGACCCCGAATAGCAAAAACGCTCCTCAACAGTAAGAACACTGCTGGAGGAATATCAATACAAAATTTCAAACTCTACTATAAAGCCATAGTAATCAAAACAGCTTGGTATTGGCATAAGAACAGACCTCAGGACCAATGGAATAGAATTGAAAACCCAGAAATGAACCTACAGACATATAGCCATCTAATCTTCGATAAGGGAGGTAAAACAATAGAATGGAAGAAAGACAGCCTCTTCAGTAAATGGTGCTGGCAAAATTGGTTAACTACATGTAGAAAACTAAAGCTAGATCCTTATATATCACCCTGCACCAGAATCAACTCCAAATGGATCAAAGACCTCGAAGTCAAAGCAGACACTCTGAAAATATTACAGGATGGAATAGGAAAAACCCTAGGTCTCCTTGGCTCAGGCTGAAACTTTCTGAATAGAGACCCGGAAACACAACAAATTAACGAAAGGTTGGACAAATGGGATTGCATGAAGTTGCAGAGCTTCTGCTTAGCAAAGGACATAGCTAGTAAGAGCAATAGAAAGCCTACGGATTGGGAGAAGATTTTCACTAGCCATACAACAGACAAGGGTCTCATATATAAAATATACTTGGAACTCAAAAAATTAAATCTCCCAACAACAAATCCTCAAAGAAACAACTGCCCAATAAATAAGTGGGCTAAAGGCTTAAAGAGAAACTTCTCTGAAGAAGAAAGAAGGATGGCCAATAGACACATGAAGAAATGCTCAACATCCCTAGCCATAAAAGAAATGCAAATCAGGGGCTGGGAAGTTGGCTCAGTGGTAAAGCGCTTGCCTTGCATGCCTGAGGCCCTGGGTTCGATTCCTCAGCACCACATAAGCAAAAAGAAAAAAGCCGGAAGTGGTGCTGTGGCTCAAGCGGTAGAGTGCTGGTGGGAATGTAAGCTTGTTCAACCACTTTGGAAAGCAGTATGGAGGTTCCTGGAAAGACTCCACATAGAGCTCCCCTATGACCCAGCAATCCCACTTTTGGGCATTTACCCAAATGTTTACAAACAATACCACACTAAAGCTACCAGCACAACTATTTTTATTGCAGCATTATTTACCATAGCTAAGATATGGAACCAACCCATATGCCCCTCAGTAGATGAATGGATCAAGAAAATGTGGTATATATACGCAATGGAATTCTATGCCTCCATCAGAAAGAATGACATTGCCACATTTGTTAGGAAATGGAAAAACTTGGAAAAAATTATATTAAGTGAAGTAAGCCAGGCCCAAAGAAACATAGGTCCCAAGGTTTCCCTTATTTGCAATATCTAGTATATGTATGAGTGAAGCAGAAAAGGTCAGATAAGGTGATGTTAGGAAAATGAAACCTTAGATTTGTATTTTAATGTTTTTTTCTTTCATGCATTTGTTTCTAACGCATTTATAAGATTATCTATTTGTTGCTTTGTATGCCCCTCCCCCGCAGCATAACCCCTGCTTTCACTATATTTGATGTCAGTATAACTTGTGGAGGAGATGGGGAAAAACAAGTCGTTTAAGGATATAGGTGGACCTGTTGCAACAATGAGAAGTACAAGTTGTCATGTCGAAAACGAGCTTTACAACGTTGGTGGGGGGGAGGGGAGAAGATTGGGTGTGGGGGTGGGGGGAGGCTGGGAAGGGATGTGAAGGGTAAACAAAGGAGGAGGCTGCAATGCTTGATAAGAAGTGTACGCATTATCCTGCCCATGTAATTGTAACCCCTCTGTACAGTATGTTCACAAAAATAAAATAAAATTTAATTTAATTTAAAAAAAAAGACTTTGGGGAGCAAAAAAAGAGAAGGAAAATGAGAGAAAGGAAGAAAGAGAAAAAAAGAAGAACAATGAAAGAAAGAAAGAAAGAAAGAAAGAAAGAAAGAAAGAAAGAAAGAAAGAAAGAAAGAAAGAAAGAAAGAAAGAAAGAAAGAAAGAAAGAAAGAAAGAAAGAAAGGGAAGGAGGGAGGGAGGAAAGAAGGAAAGAATAAAGCTAGCAGAGAAATGAAGGAAAGGGAAAGGAAGGGAAGAGAGGGGAAGAGAAGGCAGATATTTTTCTCAGTGGTTAAAATGGTACATATACACCCTGAGGGAGTAAACCCACACCAACTCCAATAAAATCCAAATATTAATTAACTTAGACATAGTTGACTTTTGTGGATTTTGGGATACTGTTCTACACAGTTACCAATTGAACAAAATGCTTAGTTTCTCGTGGTTAGTTGAAGAGTCTGATGGACTTTCCTACCTTGGCTGTCTTTGAACCTGGATCCTCACATCTCAGCCTCCGGAGTAGCTAGGATTACAGTCATGAACCACTGGTGCTTGGCATATCTGAGATAAATTTGTGGGCTATTCTGTCATTAAAATTAGAGATTTTATGTAGGTGGCTCATGCCTGTAATGCAACTATCTGGGGAAGGAGTTGACAGAAGGGTGACACAAAAGTCTTCATTCCAGCAGGTCCAATGTAGCTGTCATCTTGCCTCAGACACTTGATAGGCTTCCATCCTTGACTGACTATAGATATCTTTACTTGTTTGTTTGTTTGTTTGTGTGCCAGCCATGGGGTTGGAGCTCAGGTCTTGGGCTCGATCCCTGAGCTTCTTTTAGTAAAGCTTGTGCTTTACCACTTGAGCCATAGCTCTACTTGTGACTTTTCTTTTGGTAGCTTATTGGAGAAAACTGTATACAGACTTTCCTCCAAGATCTGGCTTTGAACTGGCATCCTCAGATCTCAGCTCCCTGAGTAGCTAGGATTATAGGCAGGAGCCATCAGCCCCGATTGATGTTTCTACTTTTTATTTTCCTAAATTAGGAATCTTTCAGTGTTTCTTTCAGTATCTCGACCTTCCCAAAGAAGCAAACTAGCAGCATTTCCCAAGTTCCAAAGGGTGATTTTTGTGTCATTGTTTTTGATGGTTTAGATTCCAGAAATAATTCATAATGAAGATGGCTTGGTATGGCAATCATGTCAGTGAGGGGGACAATAACTTCACCTAATAAAATACCATGTATGCTGACTCCTTCATTTAATAAGATGGTATCTGTCAGATCCCTCTCTTGTGGATGTTTGCATTTTACATGTTATTATGCAAAATGGCAAAGTACTTAATACTGGGTAGAAATAACTAAGTTACCTTCTTTGCTTTTGTTTCCATTAATGACCCTTGCTTGACTCAATGATCCTGACCTGAAAGGCTAAACAGGATGAAATTTCTAATTCTATCTTCACTTTTGTTTTCTCAAAGGTTTACTGTTTCTTAAAGAGTTTTTTGTATTGAAACAAACTGAATTATGACAGGTGTTAGGCCTGCTTTTTGAACTTGTTTTTATTTTAGAAGAACACATCTGATGTTTTTATTAAAATGTTTTTATTGTTATTATAAAGGTAATGTAGAGAGAGGTTACAGTTGCATGCCAGGTAGAGTATATTCCTTTTTGGACAAAGTCTCCCTTTCCCTTTTTCTCTCCAAGTTTGTTCCCTCCCATCTTAACCCATAAGATGATTCATTTTCTTTCATGATACAGGACTTCATTCATGATTCATTCATAAGATGGTTCATTTTCACCATAGAGTCTAGGGAGTACCATTGCTTTCTTTGTTCACCCTTTTGATGTTTATTTTTTAAATCCTTTAATCCTGTGCTCTGAGAAATCGCCCTTAAATCTATCATTTGAATCCATAATCCACGTGAGTTGTGTGGAATGTTCAGCGACAAACTGGAGTGAGAGGTGGGACAGGCCCACTCTGGAAGAAAGCATGAAAGGCTCAGAAGTTTTTGCAATACTAGAGTGATTGGAACTTCAAATGCTTTTTGAGGGCACATTATTCTTCTCTTTGTCCCTATTCTCAGAAACAGTCCCATTGATTGCAACATCTGTTTCAATGGAAATGTCATTGCTCTTTTTTTGAAAAATAGAACTAATTTGTTCCAAATGGAATTCTCAACTTCATACATTTTTTTTATTAGCCTGATGTTCTGTACATGTGGTTTCCAGCGCACAACCATTTTGATGTCTGTGCTATATGATAACAAGGAATTCCCTAACACAGAAATGTTTGACCCTGGCCACTTTCTAGATAAGAGTGGCAACTTTAAGAAAAGTGACTACTTCATGCCTTTCTCAACAGGTATCAGTCTACCATTAGTCCATTTGCCTGTGTATCACCCATTCCAAAGTCCATCCAACAAGCATATTCTCTGGGGCAGATGCAAACACAGGGCTTCATATTGTAATAATTACATACCAGGAATAACTACATGCTAGTGGATTTTTTTGTTTCTCTAGTAAAATGGGCTTGTGTAGGAGAGGGTTGGGCCCATATGGAGCTGTTTTTATTGCTGACTACCATTTTACAGAACTTTAAACTAAAATCTCTAGTTGACTCAAAGGACATCCACACCATCCCAGCGGCCAATGTATTTGCTGTCTTTCCACCCACTTACCAGCTCTGATTCATTCTTGTCTGAGTAGGTGCACTGTGACAGCACTTCTTCTGAGACCCTGGCTCCTTCTTTCCCTGTGCAGGATGCCTTCCCTCCACTCAATGCTCATTTCACCTGCTGTGCTCAAGATCCAGGAAACACATTCATCACTTTGTACATTAGTGGAAGGTGGGGTGAGAGTGGGGGGGTGGGGAGGAAGGGTGTCATCGCACAAACACACCTGCTATTCCTTGTGTTTTATTGCAGTTGTTTTGACCATGCCAATTTCCAGTGCACAGCTGCATCTGTGTGGTTCGTATGCTATCACTGAAAAATGACAAAATGATTCACAGATGATATTTTGGAGCCATTTCTCCTCTGTATGTTCTTGATAACAAATATTCTTAATTGTTCTGACCATTCTTATATCTCCTTTTCTGTGTCAAGGAAGATGAAAGAAAACAGAAATGCAAAGAGGCTCCTTTTCCACTCAATGAAAAACTAAAGAATTTAAGGGGAGGATGGTAGAAAACAGAGTCAACTGAGTGTCACTCAGTGTTTCTAGAGCTTTTATTTTAAAACAGATGGACAATTCTTAAAAGCATATCCGGCCTATAGGGAAATAGAATGGAAATGAAACATAGTTAGGAAAATAAATTAAGGTTAAAAATCATGATCCTGTTTTGATGTTTCTGTGAACATATAAGAAAACTTGAAATACTATTTAGATAACCTAGATCCATGTGGGAATGTGTATTTCCATATTTGTGGGTGTTATTCATATGGGTTGAGTCTTCTTTCTCCCCAAGACAAAAATCCTAGTAAACATCTCCTTTTCTATTATTTTCTACCTTCCATGTAGTTTTACATTCCATCTAAATGAGTACAGCAAGAACCTAAAGTCATTATCCCATGATAGTGTACATCTAAAACAGGACTGAAATTCTTTTCCTTGCCTTTCATCTTAAAATATTATAATGCAAAGTAACTTGTCATTACACTTCCTCCACTCTCCCAAAGGGAACAAACTTGTCTGGCAATTTTCAGTTAACACTAAAGTCTATGTGGAGATGTGACTCTGAAATACATGAGTACACGGACACAGATCCACATATTATACATATTCTTTATAGATATGGCTTTATAAATAGAATTCTTTATAGAATTGTTTGTAGGTTTAGGTGCATGAAGTGTGTACAATGTGTTGTTATGCCACTAAACCATATGCAAAGGAAAACCTTCAAGATTGTAAAAATATGAGACACAATTTTTATATTTAAGTTAATTTCAACTGATATGTTGAAAAGCTAAAATTATGGTATATTTTGGGTATTTTGAAGCATATATGTATTGTATGTAGTTCACATCAGAATAAACATATTTGTATCCTTACATATTTGTAATTTGTGGGTGATAAATCATTCTCAGTCATTTCTTCTCTTTGGAAAATAGACACTATTTGAAAGGTTAAAGTTTGAAGCAGTGACTACCACTTGTTGCTTGTTTCTGTCTAGCAAAGCAACACGTGGTGGTAATCAAAACACCTGGTTGAAGCCGGGCGCTTGTGGCTCACGCCTGTAATCCTAGCTACTCAGGAGGCTGAGATCTGAGGATCGCGGTTCAAAGCCAGCCCGGGCAGTAGAGACCATGAGACTCCTATCTCCAATAAACCACCAGAAAACCGGAAGTGGTGCTGTAGCTCAAGTTGTAGAGCGCTTGCCTTGAGCTGAAGAGCTGAGGGACAGCGCCCAGGCCCAGAGTTCAAGCCCCACAACCGAAACAAACAATCAAAAAAAAAAAAAAAACACCTGGTTGATTGAGTGCCTATATAAGACCTACAATTCTTAGTCCAACAGGAGGGTTACAGGAATCCCAAGACACAATCACAAAGTAAGTCAGCTGGCACTGGCAAGACTGACAATTCTACCAGCATACTAAATACACCTCTTCCACAAACCTTAAAGCCAGGATGGGGATTTAAGGAAATAATGACTACTTTGAGGTATAAGGCTGGCCTCTCTTAAAGAAAAATGTGTCATTGCTCCTCCTGTCTCAGGGGCTTCTAACGAAGGGCAATCTGGTGAGAATAAGTTTGTTGCAGGCTTGAAAACAGTCATAGCTCAGGGAATCTTGGGATAGCTTGCAACAATGTTTGAATGAAATATGAACACAAGAGTTGGTGGTGGACAGGGAGAAGGCCTCACATGGACCCACAGTGAAGTTTCAGTGTCTCAAGTAGTGAAGGGTGCAGTGGTCAGAAGCCCTAAGTCACAGTAGATCCAAAGCACTGAGTCTTGGCTGGCAGAGTGTGTGTACTGAAGGAGAGGAAAGTCAGAGGGCTGAGTACAGTGGACTTATATTCAAGTCTTATGACACATGTACCGTACTCAAGTATTTGTCATAATGGTAGAATAGAAAAGTGTTAATGAATAAAGGCCAAGAGAAGATTTTCACAAATAGGTGAAAATGATCCGTGGCAAAGCCACCCAGTCATTTGGTTCTTTTTTTTTTTTTCCGGTCTGGTCCTAGGGCCTGAACTCTGGGCCTGGGCACTGTCCCTCAGCTCTTCAGCTCAAGGCTAGCACTCTACCACTTGAGCCATAGCACCACTTCCAGCTGTTTTTTTTCTGTTTATGTGGTGCTGAGGAATCAAACCCAGGGCCTCATGCATGCAAGGCAAGCCCTTTACCACTGAGCCACTTTCTCAGCCCCAGACATTTGGTTCTAATCTTACCTTGTCACCATGTTGGGGAAATCTGTGGGGAACACAGGTAGCAAAGATGGCCCTGAGAGGAAGTTGAGTGGGCAGACCTAGATTTGTTTAGGTTCATTGTGTAAACCACTCATGGAAGCTTAGGTGCATGATAAGGTATGGCCTTTCAGTGATTGGTTGGTTCCATTTCCTCCCCCCACCCCAGCAGTCTTTTGCATTAAAAAGGGGATGCTGGGGCTGGGAAGGTGGCTCAGTGGTAGAGCACTTGCCTTGCATGCCTGAGGCCCTGGGTTCGATTTCTCAGCACCACATAAGCAAAAAAAGAAAAAAGCTGGAAGTGGCGCTGTGGCTCAAGTGGTAGAGTGCTAGCCTTGAGTTGAAGAGCTGAGGGACAGCGCCCAGGCCCAGAGTTCAGGCCCCACAACCGGACCCCCAAAAAAAAAAAAGGGGGGATGCTCCCTATTAATAAATGAGTTCCTGTTTGACTTGACTCCCCTCTGCTTCTGATTGTCTCCTGGGCTAAGGGAGGCTGGAGAATGGGCAAGAGGCCGCACTTGGCACTTACCTCTCCTCAGACACCATCCGTCCAAAGACAGACAAAGACCCAACATCTGGCGCCCAACGTGGGGCACGAAAGGTAAAGATATGGGCCAAGGCTAAGCGGTCTTTTGGGGTAAGTACAACCCTAAGTATGGGTAATGCTATATCACAAAAGAAGGAAGAAGGGGAAACATTAGGCCTAGAAAGGGTCCAGGAGGACTTGGAAAGTGAGAAGAAAAAGGAACAGGTCAAATTTGACCAGGAACGCATTATCTGCGCCTGCAGGGGAGGAGGCAGCTACTCAGGTGCCCCTTGACTGTCCTAGGCCCCCTCCCTATTCCCTCGATTGGAAGGGAGGTACAGCACCCTAAGAGACCTGAAAGAGGGACATGCAAGACCCAGACCCCTACCCCATATAGGGGCCGAGGGCTGGGGAAGTAACCTACTCGGATACCTCCTCTGGAAAGGAAGGGCCACCCAAGAGCCCAGACTCTCGGCCACAGGATTTGCTTCCCCAAGCATATCCGGTAAATATGGCAGCAGGGGTAAACAGGCCCTTGGAATGGTATCCATGGAAAGCTAAGGATTTTAAAGAGCACCGCCAGGCCGTGGCAGAGGATAGCCCAAACTCTCCCTGGGCCACAGCACATACAGGAAAAAGGACTAAACATTCACAAGCACATTTTCTTCAATGCTTTGCCACCTTGGGTCTACTAACACAAGTTAAAACCTATAATGGACCCTGTTTTGTCAATAAAACAATGTCAATGTTTTTTGACAAATGGCATATTAATCATACTACAGGAATTCCCTATAATCCCCAAGGCCAAACAATTATTTTAAAAAATCACCAATGTCTTAAGGAGCAATTAAAACAAAAAGGGGGAGTTAGCCCCCTATATACAGTTAACATTTTCAGTTTTTCAAAAGGGGCAATTGACCGGGGACAACTAAACCCTAATCCCCGAGTGAAAGTGAGGTGGAAGGACCCACTGACACAACAATGGAGAGGACCTGACCCCCTAGTTACCATGGGCAGGGGATTTGGATGCATTTTTCCCATAGGGGAGACAGCCCCCATTTGGATTCCTGCCAGGAACCTTAAGTTTGTACCCATTTCCTCTATACAGGAGGATGCCTAAGGATAAACTAACCATCCCCCAAGGGCAACCAGCCCTTGAGAAGCTCTTGTGTTCTTTAACAACTGCAGATGGTGATATTCCAGCTGATGGCTGTCCTGACTTTCCCAGTCCTGGCAATGGCTATGGAATCCACATCAACCTCAACGGGTGACCTGGGCAGTGATCAGCACTGGCAATGCAGAAATCATCAATAACATCACAAGAGAAGCTGTCCCTTCGACCTGGTGGTCTGACCTTCATTTTGATCACCACCCTATGTCATTACATATGGACTGTTTAAAACATATTTTTGTAGAAGCTATATATTTTAATGTTACCTCCTCCAATTTTTGCTTATACAACCACCTTTTGTTATGCGTCCTGTAAGTATGTCTAAAACCTGCTCTAGAACAAGCCCCACCTCTGGACTCTAAACTGGCAAAGACTGCTATCCCATCCCTGACCAAAGTTAAAGGGCTAATGACATTGCTTGGCCTGGGAATGCTTTTGCTGATGCTTTTTCTATGCCTTCCTTACATTATACGTGCACTACAAAACTCTTATGAGCCAGCCAGTTACATAAGATCAAGCTCCAAGTAAATAAATTTCCCCCGAGAGGAACAGCAGCCAGAGACGGGTAAGAGCGGGTGCCAGTCTGACTAACCTAAAACAGGGCCTTCAGCTTTGCTCTGAAGAAGTTCCCGATGATGGGTAAGACAGACAAGGCAATCTACCCAACCTAAGATGGGCGGGTTCGCTTCTTTAAACAGAGACGGGGTGTTGGGAGCTGACAGTAAAGTTTAAAGGTCATCTTGACCCTGTGCTCACTTAAAGACACGTACAAGGAATGGGCTTACTTAAAAGACATCAGGTGGCCGGGATTGCTTTGCTATGTCTACACAGTTTGTTTTAATTTTACTGCTTGGGACATTTCTAACTGTGGTGGGGCTAATGTTTATTATTGTGCTAGGTGGGGATGAGAGGTAACTGGGATGGGCTCTTATGCACAAGGGCTCTCCTTCTCCCCAGACTTGCCTCCAACCTCTGTGTGGCCAAATGTAATCCTGTTAAAATAACCTTTACAGAGGAGGGAAAAAAGATAACTGGGAGGTGGATCCGCCATTAAAACAAAAAGGGTGAATATGTGGGGAAATCTGTGGAGAACACAGGTAGCAAAGATGGCCCTGAGAGGAAGTTGAGTGGGCAGAGCCGGATTTGATTAGGTTCAGTGTGTAAACAACTCATGGAAGCTTAGGCGCATGATAAGGTATGGCCTTTCAGTGATTGGTTGGTTCCATTTCCTCCCCCCACCCCAGCAGTCTTTTGCATTAAAAAGGGGATGCTCCCTATTAATGAATGAGTTCCTGCTTGACTTGACTCCCCTCTGCTTCTGATTGTCTCCTGGGCTAAGGGAGGCTGGAGAATGGGCAAGAGGCCGCACTTGGCACTTACCTCTCCTCAGACACCATCCGTCCAAAGACAGAAAAAGACCCAACATCTGGCGCCCAACGTGGGGCACGAAAGGTAAAGATATGGGCCGAGGCTAAGCGGTCTTTTGGGGTAAGTACAACCCTAAGTATGGGAAATGCTATATCACAAAAGAAGGAAGAGGGGGAAACATTAGGCCTAGAAAGGGTCCAGGAGGACTTGGAAAGTGAGAAGAAAAAGGAACAGGTCAAATTTGACCAGGAACGCATTATCTGCGCCTGCAGGGGAGGAGGCAGCTACTCAGGTGCCCCTGACTGTCCTAGGCCCCCTCCCTATTCCCCCTATTGGAAGGGAGGTAAAGCACCCTATGAGACCTGCGAGAAGGACTTGCAAGACCCAGACACCTACCCCATGGAGGGGCCGAGGGCTGGGGAAGTAACCTACTCAGAGACCTCCTCTGGAAAGGAAGGGCCACCCAAGAGCCCAGACTCTCGGCCACAGGATTCGCTTACCCAAGCTTATCGGGTCAATGTGGCACCAGGGGCTAACAAGCCCTTGGAATGGTATCCATGGAAAGCTAAGGATTTTAAAGAGCTCCACCAGGAGGTGACGGAGGATGGCCCAAACTCTCCCTGGGCCACAGCACATACAGGAAAAAGGACTAAACATTCACAAGCACATTTTCTTCAATGCTTTGCCACCTTGGGTCTACTAACACAAGTTAAAACCTATAATGGACCCTGTTTTGTCAGTAAAACAATGTCAATGTTTTTTGACAAATGGCATATTAATCATACTACAGGAATTCCCTATAATTCCCAAGGCCAAACAATTATTTTAAAAAATCACCAATGTCTTAAGGAGCAATTAAAACAAAAAGGGGGAGTTAGCCCCCTATATACAGTTAACATTTTCAGTTTTTCAAAAGGGACAATTGACCGGGGACAACTAAATCCTAAGCCCCAAGTGAAAGTCAGGTGGAAGGACTTCTTGACACAACAATGGAGAGTACCTGACCCCATAGTTACCATGGGCAGGGGATTTGGATGCATTTTTCCCATAGGGGAGACAGCCCCCATTTGGATTCCTGCCAGGAACCTTAAGTTTGTACCCATTTCCTCTATACAGGAGGATGCCTAAGGATAAACTAACCATCCCCCAAGGGCAACCAGCCCTTGAGAAGCTCTTGTGTTCTTTAACAATTGCAGATGGTGATACTCCAGCTGATGGCTGTCCCAGTCCTGGCAATGGCTATGGAATCCACATCAACCTCTACGGGTGACCTGGGCAGTGACCAGCATTGGCAATGCAGAAATCATCAATAACATCACAAGAGAAGCTGTCCCCTCGACCTGGTGGCCTGACCTTCATTTTGATCACCACCCTATGTCATTACATATGGACTCCTTAAAACATATTTTTGTAGAAGCTATCTATTTTAATGTTACCTCCTCCAATTGTTCTTTTACTAATTGCATATACAACCACCTTTTGTTATGCGTCCTGTAAGTATGTCTAAAACCTGCTCTAGAACAAGCCCCACCTCTGGACTCGAAAGTGGCAAAGACTGCTATCCCATCCCTGACTAAAGTTAAAGGGCTAATGACATTGCTTGGCCTGGGAATGCTTTTGCTGATGCTTTTTCTATGCCTTTCTTACATTATACGTGCACTACAAAACTCTTATGAGCCAGCCAGTTACATAAGATCAAGCTCCAAGTAAATAAATTTTCCCCGAGAGGAACAGCAGCCAGAGACGGGTTAGAGGGGGTGCCTGTCTGACCAGCCTAAGACAGGGCATTCAGCTTTGCACTGAAGAAGTTCCCGATGACGGGTAAGACAGGCAAGGCAATCTACCCAACCTAAGACAGGCGGGTTCGCTTCTTTAAACAGAGACGGGGTGTTGGGAGCTGACAGTAAAGTTTAAAGGTCATCTTGACCCCTGTGCTTGCTTGAAGACAAGCGAACTGGCTTACTTGGAACTGGCTTACAAGGAACTGGCTTACTTGAAATACACCAGGTAGCCGGGATTGCTTTGCTATGTCTACACAGTTTGTTTTAAATTTTACTGCTTGGGACATTTCTAACTGTGGTGGGGCTAATGTTTATTATTGTGCTAGGTGGGGATGAGAGGTAACTGGGATGGGCTCTTATGCACAAGGGCCTTCCTTCCCCCCAGACTTGCCTCCAAGCCCCTGTGTGGCCAAATGTAATCCTGTTAAAATAACCTTTACAGAGGAGGGAGAAAAGATAACTAACTGGGAGGTGGATCTACTATTAAAACAAAAAGGGTGAATATGTGGGGAAACCTGTGGGGAACACAGGTAGCAAAGATGGCCTCTCCTCGGACCCTGTCCATCCAAAGACGGACGAAGACCCAACAACCATGTGCTCATTCTTTGGGAAAAAAACATTTTTTTTAATAAAATTCAAACTACTTGGTCTGAAAGAATGTTCATATCATTGTAAGAGGAAAAGGGTCATGTGGGATCCTCATTTCACCAGAAAGAAGACCAAACAAAGAAGGGGCATCTGTTTCTCACAGTATAAAAGATGCATCAAAACTACTGAGGTTGTTTTATGCAGAATAAGGTGGTGTGATACTTTTTTCGTCTATAGCTATGTAGGTCAAGCATTGACCACTTCCTCTTTCTACATAACGTGTTTTCCAGCATCTGGGGTCACTCAAACTCTAAAGGTTATAAATGCATACTTTTCTGAACTCTATTAATTATTAACTAAAGGTATATTTATTGGAATGTCACTGATTAAGAACAAAGTCAAGAATTTTTTGTAAACACAATTGAACTGAATGTTTTCATCTGGAGGAAGGGAATGTAGACATCATAGCTAATGTAAGACAAATAGAATCTAAGGAAATGTGTGTTTTAGGCTCAGTTCAACTAACTGGTATTTTGACTTTGACCAATGTCCTCAATATCTAATATTCAGTTTCTAAGCATTAAAAGGAAACAATTTAATGACAGGCAAGGAAAAAGGAGAGAATAAAAATGGTTATGAAAACTATGTAAGATCTCAAAATCCCTATATACCAGGCTGAAACAATGGTAGGCAACTGGATTTTAACAAGTATTAATTTTCCATACAAAGGAAGATAAGAGACCAAGTACAGTGGCTCAGGCCTGTAATTCCATTAGGGGCAACTACCATTTAGGAAGCAAAGATTCAGAGGACTGCAATGAGCCAACTTGAGCAAATAGCAAAACCCTGCCTCAGGCATGGGGGTGTGTGCTTGTAGTTTTAGCGTTGGTGGAGGGCTAGGTAGGATGATTATAGTCCAGGATAGTTTGAGTGAGCATAAATATAAAATTGTATATTTAAAATAAATAACTAAAGCAAGGATGGAGGTGTGTCTTAAGTGTTATAGCACTTTGCACTTGTAAGTGCAAGGCCTGAGTTTCAATCCCAGTACCACTAAAAATTAAAATTAAAACTATCTGCTCTAGTCAACTTAGAACAAATATGATATCCTTACAAACATACCTTTACTTAAGCATTACTTTTGGAACATTATATGTTAATTTAGTAGTATATGAGTCTTTCAGTGTTGCATCCTGTGGTTGTATTTTACTTGAGTTTAGATGTCCTTATGATCCATGATGACTCAATTATGTCCACATAATTCAGTAACTATTACTCTCTATACTGTCCCTTCTTTACTGTGTATTATTTATTGGCATCAATGAGTTATACAAGAGACTTTCATATTGACATGTTCATTTATGCAAACATTGTATCTTGTTTTATTTTCCTTTCCTTAAAAAGAGGTGGACCTGTTGCAACAATGAGAAGTACAAGTTGTCATGTCTAAAACGAGCTTTACAACGTTGGTGCGGGGGGGGGGGGATGGCGGGGGGCGGAAGGGGGGGAAGAGAAGGATTGGGATTGGCGGGGGAGAGGAGAGGCTGGGAAGGGATGTGAAGGGTAAACAAAGGAGGAGGGTGCAACGCTTGGTAAGAAATGTACGCATTATCCTGCCCATGTAATTGTAACTCCTCTGTACAGCATGTTCACAAATAAAATAAAATTAAATTTAAAAAAAAGAGACCAAAATGAGCATAACAGCTTTTCTGGTTTTGAATGAAAAATAGAAAAGCTGTCATTCCTCCTACCCATCCACTAAATCACATGACGAAGGCTTTCACCTCAGTTATACTGAGCAAGTTTCAATGCTGCAGTGGTGGGAAGAGAATTCCAGGACTGTTCTTCAGGAAGCCATGGTGCACGGCAACGGCCATGAGACATCTCCCTGAAACCTAGCTCTTCCACCTATGAGCCATGTGGCATCCACAGCTCTGTACTCCTGCTCCTCCCTTACCTCACTAGACAAAGAAAAATAATAAAGATCTTAGCTATCCATTTTTCTGTTGTATAATGGTCAAGGACCTGCAACTTTTGCTCAGTACTCAATATATATTTGGCTTTTCAAAATGCATGACTGATGCTAGGTAGTTTACATTGAGTTAGAAATAGCAATGGACAAGTCTACCAACTTGTTGAAGAGTCTCAGTAGTGACAACACATTTGGAAGTGTTGTATAGCAAAAAACAAGTTTAAATACACATTTCCAAGAAAATACAGAATACCCTAATTTCCAAAACTTCCCAATGTGACACCAATCTAAGAATCAAGAAATAATCTTTCTTTGACTTATGTAATTGTAATCCCTCTGTACATCTACCTTAGAATAGCAACAATTTTTTAAATGAATGCCATATTTGAATAATGTTCAAGTTGTTGACTTTAATACTTCTTAACCATAGCTGAACATTGAAAGCAGGTAGGTTTGTATTTTAAGTAGCAATATTTGATCGCTAACCAGTGCAACTAAATCACAATTGCCTCTGTGGCCTCTGGAAAAAGGGACATGTGTACAGGTCATTCTACTTTTATCTCTATCATCAGGACAAAGTATAATCAGAAGAGATGTTAAAGTAAACTTCCAGCTAATCATGACTAACACATTGAAGAGGCACACCTACAGTCTCAGGGAACATTATAAAAGGTCTGCCCTGCAAGCTCACAGTACTCTCAGAAGAGAAGGCCTCAATGGGTCCAGTAGTTGTCTTGGTGCTGGGTCTCTCCTGTCTTCTTCTCTTTTCAATATGGAGACAGAACTCTGGGAGAAAGAAGCTCCCTCCAGGTCCCACTCCTTTCCCAATTATTGGAAATATACTGCAGGTTGATATTAAAGACATCACTAAATCTTTAACCAAAGTAAGTACTCTTCATGTTTGGCCAATGTTCTCTGACAGATATGAATGAAACCATATTTTAAATGTAGTGCTGAAGGTAGAATAGCATGATTTGTTATCATAAAACAAAATCCTTGTAAAAAGTGTAACATGCTTGTGACTTTTCCAGTTTGTATTTTAATCATGGAATGAAGTAATGTATTATGTGAGTGGTTTACTGTCTATTTTAGTCTCAGCCACAAAATTGCACAGGTTATGGATGGCTCCCCCCATCTTAGTTAGATAGTGACATTTATGATGGTTTTTTTTTTTTCCTGAAGCTCCATGGTAAGGAAAGTTCTGTGATTAAAAGTTCATATGAAAAACTCATATAGCGGGCTGGGAAGCTGGCTCAGTGGTAGAGCGCTAGCCTTGTATGCCTGAGGCCCTGGGTTCGATTCCCCAGCACCACATAAGCAAAAAGAAAAAAGCCGGAAGTGGCGCTATGGCTCAAGTGGTAGAGCACTAGCCTTGAACTGAAGAGCTGAGGGACAGCGCCCAGGCCCACAGTTCAGGCCCCACGACCGGACCAAAAAAAGAAAAAAAGAAAAAGAAAGAAAAACTCATATAGCATATTAGACATTGATTTTTTTGTAATCATGAAAGCTAACTTCTCTGAGAAGCTATGAGTGATTGAAAAGAGCTATCTGTGAGGATGAGAGAACATAAAGACATGAGACCATTTAGGGGATACTGGTGGTATCAGAGTCTACCTGGATTTTTGCTTAAAACTTTGTCTGGAGCAAAAAATGCTGCTGGGTGAGAAATTGTTTGGGAGGATGTTTCATGTACTAGGGCAGCCTCTGCGGGGCCCACCCTCTGCTTCTAATACCGATAGATCCCAAACTGCACTTGCCTATAGAAACACCTGTGCTGACTTAAAACTGCAGTTTCTCTTGTTTGTCAAAGGAAGTAATATTCTCACCAGTCAGAGCTTCAGAGGTTATCTGAAAGCAGTAATCTGACACTGGTTAGGAGTACAAATGAGAATTAAACATATCTTAAGCATGGAATGTCCAATAAGCCTTATCAATGATGCTCTAGAAATGAATTTAGAATCCACAGACCTTTGTTTTGTTCTTTGTGAATCATGACAAGGCTTCTGTGTGTGTTGATGTGAGGATGAATGATAATGTTGTATCAACTGCCTTGTCCATTGAATGGCCAATTATAGGCCATTTCTAAGTAACAGCTATAATAAACCTCCTTTATAACATATGATCTTTGCAATATTTTAAGTTATGTTGTAAGAACCAAACTAAAGCCAATGTATGACAGCTTCTAAAAGTTAACTTGTGTCAGTCCCTAATTCCTGTTCTAAGTTAATGTTGCGAAGGTTGCAAAAATGAGTTAAACAATAATATGTCTGTGCAAAATTTTTGGAAACTTATTTAAAGTTTGCAGAACACCCCAGAACAGGATGGTTTCGAAACCCAGTCAGTAGAAGATTAACCACAGGAGATGTCAGCCTCGATGGTTCAAGCAGACATCGGGTTCCTGACCAATTAGAATAGAACTTGTCCCTAAACCATATCATTGCTGTAATTTTGTGGGTTTTGCCTTTATAAGCCCAGCTATACTGTTACTCGGGGCCCCCTCCCTTCCTCTGCTGTGTCGGGGGGTACCCGACGAGGCCTGAGCCTTGGCTTGTTAAGTAAACCTTGCATTTTGCAGTTTGGGTTCCCTGGTCTCTCGGTGGTCGTCGGAGGGTCTCTGGGACTTGGGTATAACAGTGTTTGCCAAAATAAAGAAGCATAAAAATACAATGATGGTATCAGTTTTGCTCAGGCTCACACTGAGGAACAAATAATGATCTCTGTCTCTAGTATTTGTTTTCTTTTCATTTTCCAGTTCTCAAAAGTCTATGGCCCTGTGTTCACTCTGTATTTGGGCATGCAGCCCACTGTGGTGTTGTATGGCTATGAAGCAGTGAAGGAAGCTCTGATTGATCATGGAGAGGAGTTTTCTGGAAGAGGCAGGCTCCCATGGGCTGAAAAAGCTAACAGAGGCCTTGGTAAGTGTACATATCCATGTGTGTGTATATTTGTGTGTGGACAGAGGAAGTGTGGATAAGGAGGATGGAAAAAGAGCCAAAGCTTGGCCATTCCTGTACCTGCCATCTGTCAGCTTCCTTTTCCTTGCTTGACTTCTCCATCCATGTTTCTGCTTCCCTTCATTTAGGAATTGTTTTCAGCAATGGACACAGATGGAGAGAGATGAGGCGCTTCTCACTCATGACCTTGCGGAATTTTGGGATGGGGAAGAGGAGCATTGAAGAGCGTGTTCAAGAGGAAGCCCGCTGCCTCGTGGAGGAGTTGAGGAAAACCAAGGGTGGGAGCTGCTTTATATCACTATTTTAGAGAGGAATATAAAAGGCTCCATTAAGTCCCTTCTGTTTCAGAAATGGATTCTTTTGTTTTCTAATCAGAAATCATGAATGTAAATTTCCTTTTTTGTTTTATGGCAGTAATTGGGGTTTGAACTCTGGGCTTTAAACTCTTGCCCAGATCATGGCTGGTGCTCTTCCATTTGAGCTATACCTCCAGTTCAAGCTTCTAGCTGGTGAGATAGTATAGGTGTCATAGATTTGCAGCGATTGTTTGCCTGGGCTTGTTCCCAACCACAATCCCCAGATTTCAGCCTCCTGAGTATCTGGGTTTTTGTCAAGAACATCACATCGCCATGTAAAGGTTTCCAAAAGGGCACTCTGGAGTGGTTGAGAGAGGGAGAGAGCAAACTTTAGCCTCACAAAATGGAATTGGGCGGAGCAAGAGAGATTATGAGGGGAGGAGAAAAATTATATAGGGAAGGGCGGGGAGGGGGTCTGTCCACAGTGGAAGCAGAGATGATCTCAAAGGGACCTTGAGCTGCACCCAGGCATGCCAGATGCTTGGGTTTCAAGTGCTGGCCAGGGACTTCTAGGATTCAAGAGGAAAGAACCAAAGGAATAAGCCTCTAGCCTCTGGCTTTCCATGCGGACCTAACACACCAGATATTTTCTGTTTCTTTTCTGAAGAGTTAAGGAACAATGCTTCCCTCTTAGCATAATTGAGGGTACGTAATGTAGCCATTGCATCATCGTGTGCGCTAATTGAACAGTGAAGTAACGACCCTGTCTACCCACAAAGATGCAACTATATGGTACGCTTATTATCATTGACATTTCAGTGATTTCTCAGTATCCATGCCTACAATTGTGGATAGTCGTGGTGTGTGTAAGATTTCATTTGCTTTATTGTCTCAATAAACTTCATTTCAAAAATTATTTCTCTGAAAATATAGTACAATTTCTATAGGTCAACATTGCTTATTTCTTCTTACCCAGTACTTTAGAATTTTATTTATGTATTTTGAATAAGTATGTGCTCTATCTGTAAAATACACACAATTAGCTATATTTCAACTATTATGATCAGTTCTTTATCCAGTCTTCTTTTAGTGTATTCTAGTTCATTTTTCAATTTTGTCCGTCTCTTTTTCCCCATGTGTATTGGATTTTATCTTAAAAATCTTCTGTTAATTACACACTTAACAAATCTACTAACCTATAGTTAACAATGGATAGCATTGTCCACTTGGATTCCACATAACCTGGCTTTTTAAATTCATTGTCCCAAATAAAATGAAAGAGTTAAAATCAGATTTAATCTGTGAATGTCACACCTGCAGTCATAGCAAATCTCAACAACTTCCCAAATAACTGCCCCCTTCATAGTTATAATAAAAGTTTTTCTGAGAGCTTAGACTCATTTCAATCATTAACTAACCTACATATATGCAACTAGCTCAATGACACTTGTTTAATCCAAACAATCCACGTCAATTCACAATGTCTTTAATTCATGACTATTTACTTTCAGTTTAAACTCAGTAGCATTTTACATGTTGATGATTTGCTCATAGACATTTCATTGTACAGAGTGCCATAAATAAAATTAATCTGTCAAATAATAGAACCTCAGAGGCAAACAAATTTAAATATATATGTATATATTGTTTATTGCAGAATTCCAAAAATTCAGCCCTGTCCATAAATTAAATTTTGTGTTTGATTAGACTTAGTGTCTACTTATTCCTTAAGGAGGGGAAATTTACTTATTAATTTTGAAATGAAAAAGAATCTCCCATTTATTAATGCTATGTTTTTGTTTGCCTTCCCTGACATTTACATTTAATAACAGGCTTAAATTTAGTTATTACTCTTTTTCCTCATGCAACATGAAAACATTCTGCTTTTTACCTTGGTTCATTCTAGTACTTGAACTCTGGTAAAATCTCTCTTTAGTTTCTCTCCATTGGTGATTTTAAAAAGCTATAGACACCTGATATTCCATCACAGACTTTCTCAGTTTTGTGTAGTCTAGTCTATAGGTTTTGGAAACAGATGTATTGCTACTCTGAATGGTTGACTATTAGGTATGTAAAAGTCTTCTTTTTCCAACATAGCATATATCTGATGGAAAGACTATAGGTAAAGGCAATTAGTATGAACTGACATTATTTTGCTAGTTGGTTTGTACTGGCCAACTCAGGTTCCATGTTAAAGATATGCAGGTTTAATTCAAATGGGATATTTGGCTGTTAGAAGAATTTACAGTAAAACAGTAATAAAAATTGGTAAAGATGACAAAGGCTGAGTACAGTATTTCATATGTATATTTCATTTGTTTCTGACTCTTCAGGCTCACCCTGTGACCCCACCTTCATCCTGGGCTGTGCTCCCTGCAATATCATCTGCTCCATTGTTTTCCAGAATCGTTTTGATTATAAAGACCAGGAATTCCTGAACTTGATGGAGAAATTGAATGAGAATGCTGAATTGCTGAGCTCACCATGGATACAGGTGAAGTCAAGATCTTTTCTTCCTAAGAAAACACTTGTCTTTTTTTTTTTTAACAGACCCAAGTTAAATAAAGAGCGACTAGTAAGGTGAACATTGGACCCAACAGTGCTACCTAAAGAATGGTAGAGTGCCATTCAGGAAGTTACAGCCTATGACCACACATTCTAGCATTTTCCCTATTCTATTTTTGTAGTAGCTTCAAAGTTTCTGGTTTTATATTAAGATCTTTGATCAACTTTCAATTGATATAACTTCAGAGAAATAGATAAGGGTGTAGTTCATTTTCTGCAGTTCCAAAATGAAGCATGTTGAAACTGGTTTGGGAAACAGGGAAGGAAATGATGAGAGAGAGTAGCAGAGGAGTCTAGATATATTGTCTCATCTAGATGTATTTTATAGCTGGGCCTTGTTGGCTCATAGATATACATTAGTTACTCAGAAGAGTGAGACCTGGAATATCAGGGATTTGAGCCAGCCAGGGCAGAGAAGTGTGACAGAATCCATCTCCCAAATAGTCAGCAAAAAAGAGTCATGACCAAGAAAGCCAAGCAAGAGTCTGGGGCTCTGAGTTCGAACCCTGGTCCTGGCACCAAAAGGAAAAATGCATTTTATTTATATATGGACATGTCAAAATGAGAACATTTGACAGCTAACCTATAATAATAGAAATGGAAGAAAAACAATATAAAGTAATCAGCTGAGAAAAATGTCTAAGCCTAGAGGATTGATTCAAGTTAATGTGCTTATGCAATTAATTTGATATTTCCCAATAAATCCCAAAGGGATTTTCCTATAAATTGTTTTGTTCAGGTCCTGATAGATGCCTAGTGGATCAGTGGATATCCAGGTGCTTACTGAAAGCTTACATTTCCCACAGGTTTGTTTTCAGACATCTCATATTCATGCTATTACAGAGCAGAAGTATTTTTCCTCAGAAAGGGAGCATATTTGCAACAATAGAAACTACTAGGAATCTCTGAGTAGAGTCAGAGTGTTTGCTGATTCCACTGTGATCCTAGATGATGAAGTAGTCTGGGGAGAAATGAAAAAATAGAACTACAAAAATCTTCACAATTGGGACTGGGAAGGTGGCTCAGTGGTAGAGCGCTTGTCTTGCATGCATGAGGCCTTGTGTTCAATTCCTCAGCACCACATAAGCAAAAAGAAAAAAGCTGGAAGTGGCTCTGTGGCTCAAGTGGTAGAGTGCTAGCCTTGAGCTAAAGAGCTGAGGGACAGCGCCCAGGCCCACAGTTAAACCCTACAACTGGACCCCCCAAAAAAATCTTCACAATGTTTTACAGAGTTTGACATGGCTTAAACTCTGTAAAAGTTAATAAATATGTGATCACAGAGAGGTTAGGTACTCTCTCATGAGACTGAATTTTAGGGTATCCTTGAACCCCTCTCATTTTATATGTTCCATTGAAATTTCCCTTCAAGATGGAAGCCATGTGTCATTTTTATTTACAGCCAAGTTTTCTATAATATATAGGGTATTTATATGCAAATATGTTTATTAAGTTATTACTTTTGCTTTTAGATCTACAACCTTTTCCCTGATCTCATTGATTATCTACCAGGAAGTCATAAAACATTACTAAAAAATTTTAATGATCTACATAGTTACATTTTGAAGAAAATAAATGACCATGAAGAATCACTGGATGTTAACAATCCAAGGGACTTGATTGATTGTTTCCTGATTAAAAAGAAACAGGTAAAATGTCAAAAATCACATTTATTTGAATCCTTGAGCATTCTGTGACATATTAGTTAGTCTGTTTTACTAGAAATGTTTAAACCATCAGACCAGCAGTGCTTGAAAAAGTAAGTTATCAGTTATATAAAGGAATCTACATTAATCATCCTGGGAAACTTAAAATTAATTTCTCAAATAATTAGAATACATTTACTCTTTTTATATAAAATAATATAATAAAGAGAAGCAGAATGCACATGGCAGGTAAATAGAAACAATTTTCCTGCAAAATATGTGTCATTATATAAAGATGTGTGTCATTATTATATACTGTATAGTATAGATTATGTAATTATGGTGGACTTCCTGCACGTTCTCTAAGTCAGAATAGGTTTTGAAGAAATAATTTTGGAATGATTCTTAATTGGTCTTGGTTAATCTTCCTTATAACAGATTGTTAATTGTGGTATTTAAAAATATATATCACAATATTATTTTATTATGCCTTTCACATTTTTATTAACAAACTTATTGTGCAAAGGCTTCTATTGTGATATGTTATAGATGTGTATAATGTAATTTAGTCATATTCACCTCTCTGTTAGGTTTATATAGATTTTAGAGGTTTCCCTTATGCTTTTTCACATAAACATATAGAGTATATTATATAGGTAACATATATGTAAAATACATATAGATAATGCATATATAATATGTATTATATATCTATATGATATACTGCAATCAACTAAGTAAAATTAAATCCTCATTACTTACCATGGGATTACTAAAGCACACTTATGACAGTCTAGTGTGAAATTAGAGGGAATTAGTGTCTGACTACACTTTTAATCCTCCCCCCTCAAATGGCATCCTTCCTTGGTTGTTTTGTCACACATTACATCTTTAATACATTGGGTATCCATAGAATTCATCTATGATTATTGCCTCCTATATTTCCCTTAAAAATATATATTAAAAAAACCTAAAACGAGGTTGAAAAAAAGTAATATAATTAACATTCATATTTTCTGTATGGGTATATTTAACAAGGACATGTATTTCTTGACTTGGTGTGAATTTATTGTTGAATATGCTTTAATTTCTACTTGAAAGCTGATTCCCCTTAGCACTTCTTATATGGTAGATCTATTCATGACAGACTCTCATCTCTTTTGTTTATCTTAGAAGCATTAACTTCTCCTGCATGATGATAGCATATGAGATAAAATTAGTGCTTTAGTCCATGACATGGAATCATTAGATTTTTCATTCATTTAGATTTCCATTAATTTTTCAACATTTACACAGCCTAGAGTATAATACTCTAAGTGACCTGCAACTATTAAGTCTCCAAATTTATTATGACAGATGGAGCTTTAATATTGGTGTTTGAACATACTATGCTAGAGTAAGTTGACCTCAAGTTTTAAGAGTAGCTGTAGTTTGATGATCATAGAAAAGTAGATATTACCAAAGATTGTTTAACTTGACCAGCTTTCAAAGCATGTGATGCTGATATAGTCAAAGGAGATGACTCTTTTCCAAGAAAGTACAAATGTTGAGAGGATCCGTTCATTTTCATTGCTTTAATTACATATTATTAGACATACTGTAAGTCATCTGAAGATTACAAAAGCATGATGGATTTAATGTTGGCCCAGGGACCAGTTAGAAAATGATGTATTTTGACCATTTAATGATTTCCTCATTCAACATCTAAAACTGCAGCCTTGTTGACAAGTTGGTTTTGGGCCATCTTCTCAGTCCTTGGCACTGCTTCATCCATCCTCTCTCCTTGTTCCAATGACAAGTTAACGTGAACACGTTTTGTCTTCATGATTACTGTCTCTTCAGCTCATGCTCTCCTAGTCATTCCTACTCAGGTTCCCTAGACCACCTGACTTGGTGCTTCCCATCTGCTGACTCATCGGGTTTTGATGAACCCATTCTCGTTCCTTGTGACTCCTAAGTTTTGCTGCCTTTTAGCATTTTCACAAGCAATATTTAGCATATGCAAATGTGTGATACAAGAAGTTAAATTGCAATGAGGACCCATCCCTGTAAAACTACTATCAAGGTGCTGAGATATAAGGATTAAAGTTTGAAGGCAACCTGAACATAAAAGTCCTTGAGACTCTTATCTCCAAATCAAACAGAAAATAGTGGGAAGTGGCGCTGTAGTTCAAGTGGTATAGCATTAGCCTTGAAGAAAAAAGCTCAAGGACAATGTCCACACCATGTTCAATAACATCAACAGCAAAAAAAGTTTAATTGCAGATTTTTCCTTCAGGCTTACAACACTTATGTCCCTAATTTTCCTACTTCTAGTATTCAATTTTCTGATCCTTTAATATTTAGAGAAAATTCAGTTATTAATAGCTTAAATGAATGATGAATTTCAGACCTCAAATACAGTCACAGCACCAGATCAGTTAGAGTCAGGACAGCCCAGGAGGCCTGAAGCCTTACTTAGCTTAAAGTAGTCACCATGCCACTATCAATTGTACATTGCTTTTATTCTTTTACTCTCCAACTTCATACCACTGTGAGATATTGTGAATTCACTGTCATCACATGTGCTGGTAAATAACATAGTTGCATCAAATCTTAGGAGCAGGAAAATCACAAGGAGCCATCGGAATTTACTAATGAAGGTTTGACAATACTTGCATCTGATTTATTTGGTGGTGGGACAGAAACGACGAGCACAACACTGAGATACTCCCTGCTGCTCCTGATGAAGCACCCTCATGTCACAGGTAGGAGCACAGGGAGAGACCTAGGTGAAACTTCAGAAAATATAGGAAAGATGCTGGTAGTGATATGCCTTGTCAGATATGTCTCACAGCTCAACATCCTGTGCCACCAGCTGAAATCAGAGACAAGTGATGAGAACACAGCAGTAGGAAAAGCAGCAAGACTGTCTTGTGTCTGGATTTTCTGGCAGGTAATCGTTGGAAAACTGCTCTAGAATAAATTGACATACAATAACATATTAATTTTACACCAAAAACTCCAGCGTTTACAATGGATTCTTCTATATATTTTTCCTCATTCTGACTATTCTAATGTGACCATAGGCCCAAGAGATATCTTGTCACCAATGGATAAGTACAAGTCCTAAAAATTAATGAGGAAGTATGAGATAAATTCCATTCCAGAACATTTTCTAAAAAGAAACTCATTAGAAAGGTATTATTGAGATAGATGCCATACCTGAAGGAATTTTAAAATTTCAGAAATCTAAGTCCATAAAACTTATGTTTGGTAAAGTTAGAATTTTACAAGGGCATCTGTGATTTTTATCTTTTACAATGTTGTTTTGTATTTATATAGTTTTAGGTGTGGAAACACTATGTAAGGTTTAGGACATAAGTATAAAATAATTTAAATGAGAATTAGTCCCCTCACAACAAAAAACAGAAGAGAATACTAACCAGATAAGATGTCTACCAAAATTCTGATACTCAGAGTAGATGTAATTGTGATAAAGTAACTGAGCCAGACACATGTTGCTTTCACCTAAATGTGGTAACAGGAAAAGTTCTGAGGGAAGAAAAACCAAGCTATGTCTCCAAAATTCCATAAAGTTTCTCCCTTTTTATGTTGCCAGTCCTAGGGCTTGAACTCAGGGCTGGGCACTGTCCCTGAGCTTCTTTTGCTCAAGGCTAGCCCTCTACACTTGAGCTACAACCCTACTTCTGCCTTCTTCAGTGTATGTGGTACTGAGGAATGAAACCAAGGGCTTTGTGCATGATAGGCAAGCACTCTACCACTAAGCCACATCCCCAACCTCATAAAGTTTCCTATTTAGAAATAACAAGTATCGAAGAAGATAGAAAAGAATTTAGCAAACAGACTCTCCATGTTCAAATTCTTATCACACTTCCACTCCTCAGATGAAAAGAAAAACTCTCTCTCCACACCAAGAAAGCTCTTTCTCTCTGTACTAAGAATCTGTGCTCAGAAATTTTGGGCAATCCCAGTGAAGTATAAAGTTGAGAGGCCTGAACAAACCCTCTTTTTTATGCATAACATTTTTTGTATATATCTTTTATTGTAAAGACACTGTACAGAGGGGTTACAGTTACATGAAAAAGGTAATGTGTAAATTTCCTATGGAGCATTGTTACCTCCTCCTTTGTTTTTTCCCCTACCATTCCTTCCCTCCCCACCTCCAACTCCTCCCTTCCCCACCCACAAAGGTGTAAAGTTGGTTTTCAACATAGTGTCTTGTACATCTTATTGTTACAATGGGTCAATCTGTATTTTTCTTTCAGCATTTTGTTATTTCCTTTCCCCTCCCCAAATTAGAAAAAATGTATATACAAGATGCAGGGCACTGGAATCAAATACAGTGAAGACAGGGGTTATACATAGAAAAGAAACAAAAGTATTACATACTACATTATAAATACATTTAAAACAACAGCAAAAAAGATAAAACTTCTTGTGTCCCTATCTTTGGGGTCATTTCACTTAGCATCATCTAGTATGGTCATACATACATAGTTTCTGAACTTTTGTGCTAGTCATAGACATATACTTGTTATATATAATATATATGTATATTATACCACATTTTTCTGATCCATTCAGCTACTGAGGGTCATCTGGGTTGGTGCCATATCTTAGCTATGGTGAATAATGCTGCAATAAACATAGTTGTGCTGGTAGATTTAGTATAGCCTTGTTCGTGATTGTTTGGGTAAATGTCCAAAAGTGGGATTGCTGGGTCATAGGGGAACTCTATGTGGAGTCTTTTGAGGAACCTCCATACTGCTTTCCAAAGTGGTTGAACAAGTTTACACTCACACCAACAATGCAGTAGTGTTCCCTTTGGCCACATCCCCTCAAGGTGATGTACAACTTTTATCTGTCTTTTTTCCTGAAATTCTTCCAGAATGAAGAATTCTAAGACCCTCCATATTTTACCAATTTGATAAAAAAAAATACTCTCCAAGTGTCCAGCAGAATAAAGGGATAAAAGCCTTTACTCAGCATAAAGTTGTAGCATTCCAGAATACCAGGGTTAGAAAGAAGATCATCACAAGTTTCAGAAAGACACAACTGGGTCAGATATCAAGAGATGATGGGAGTGCATCAAAATTCTTAAGAGTAAAGAGAAAAGATGGGAGAGTAGACTTCCAAATCAGCCATAAACTTCATACCCCATTTTCTCTTTTTTCACACAATATGTTTTGTTCAGTTATCTCAAACCAAGTCAAAGAAAATCATGGACTCCAGAAACTGGGACAGGAAAGTTATGGGGTATTCTGAAACTCACTGACATCAGAACTCAAAAACATCAGAACAAACCAGAAACCAATGATGCAAGGAGGGAGGGGAGACACTGAGAATGAAGGAGACATGGACAAGAGCCTCAGAATTCTCACTAACCATGAATTGATAGATTTTTTACACAAGTATTTGTGAATTTTCAAATAATTCTAACTCAGGAAATAGAAAATCATGAACTGACTGATAAGAAAGAAAAGAGAAGTACAATAAATGGAATGCAATTCTAATTTACACCCTGGGAACAATATTTCTGAGCCAGAATGCTTGAAACTGTAAATATTGGTTGAAATACTGATACATAATATCTAGTATATTGTTATGAATGAAGTAAGGTGAAACATACATGTTTATCTCTATGTGCCTTTTTAGATGTGGCTAAATATATAAGACAGAGGTGTTAATGCACATTTCACTCTCACATACTAGGATATCAATAAATATTCTCTAAAAGTGATTTAAAAAATCAACTGGGCATCCAGCACCAGTGGCTCATGCCTAGATTCTTATGTACTCATGAGGCTGAGATATGAGGATTGAAATTTAAAGCCAGGCCAGGTATTAGAGTCAATGAGACTCTTATCTCCAATAAACTACTCAGAAAAAAGCCAGAAGTGGTGTTGTGGCTCAAGTGATAGAGCACAAAGTACATATTATTGAGCACAAAGAAGTTCAAGGACAGCAGCCAGGCCCTGAATTCAAGCTCCAGGTCCAGTTAAAAAAAAAAAAAAAAAAGAAAGAAAGCATCATTATTTAGAATATGAACATAATTTTCCAAAGCAGATTCTAGGATGCCCAATATGGATATCATCAGAAAGTGTTTCGATAATGTGAGTAGTACTGTACATTGTACACATGCATACACAAAGATATACACTATTTGTATAATGCTTAAATAATAATTATTTTAAAATAAAAAATAATGGTTATTGTTTTTCTTTGAGAACTACCATTTCTTCTTCTGCATTTTTATTAGGGTACATTTATTGTTCAAATGTATTTAATGCTGATAATTCCATAGATGCATACAAATATTTTCATTTTCATTATTTAATTGCTGTATAAAGGGTTGCAATTCAGCACAACCTTTCATGTATCATAATGTGTCTGGACCAAAGTCAATCCCTATTTATAGTTTTACTTAATTATGTCCTGTTTAGTTTTTGAAATATATTCTTCTATTGATATCAACTACAGAAAAAGTAAACTCCTTTTTAAAAAGACACATTATTAACTTATTATCTATAAACTAATAGAATTTAAAAGTCATTTTACTGTAAAATTATCTCTTTTATCAGCAAAAAATACTTCTGAATTTGAACAAAATGGGAATATTTCATTAACATCTTCAAAGTCATACTTAGAATGGTTTATGATGGCTAGCCCATAAATTAGCATTCATATTTGTGGAGACTTGTGAAATCTGAAGATACAAGTGAAGATAATAGTGTCCTCAAAAGTGTACTTTTATTGTTCATATTTTATTCCCTTCTTTTATAATGTTTTATTATTACAGTATTATAAGTATGTAGTTCCTATGATAATATACTTTTTACATATTAAATAAAGGTATTATACCTCAATGTAAAGTATATTACATGTACATTAATAATCTTTTTGTTTTTTTGTTTGTGTTTTTCTTAACAAGAAACTAACCTCTATGTCTTGATTAACTCATTATAAGGCTACTAAGCAGGAAGATGATGTGTGTACATGCTGAAGTATTAATACTCCATGGGGCATGTATTTTTTTACTTCAAAAAAAATTTTTTGGTCCAGTTGTGGGACCTAAACTCTGGGCCTGGGTGCTGTCCTTCAGCTCTTGAGCTCAAGGCTAGCACTCTACCACTTGAGCCAGAGGGCCACTTCCAGCATTTTTCTTTTTTCTTATGTGGTGCTGAGGAATCAAACCCAGGGCCTCATGCATGCAAGGCAAGCGCTCTACCACTGAGCTACCTTCCCAGCCCTTACTTCAAATCTTGTTAAGATTCACTATCACAATTTATGTACTTACTGTGATCAATGTGTCTCTTTCCTCCTGTTTCACCATTTCTTATTATGTCTCACCAGCTAAAGTGAAGGAAGAGATTGACCATGTGATTGGCAGGCACCGCAGCCCCTGCATGCAGGACCGGAGCCAAATGCCCTACACAGATGCTGTGCTGCATGAGATCCAGAGATACATTGATCTTATACCCATGACCTTTCCCCATGCAGTGACCCGTGACATTAAGTTCAGAGACTACATCATTCCCAAAGTGAGCTTCTTTTCTGCTGAGTCTCCATAGGAAGCCTGAGTTCTTGAGGTCACTGCAGGATTCCTCTCCTCCATACCACCTGAGAGAGCTGCAAAAGTCTCACCGTTGGCTGCTCAGGAGAGGTTGTGGTATAGCAAGATTGGGGTTGTATATCCATGCAAAATTATCCCTGGTATCCCACACTGTGAATCCCAACTTTGTTATGCCCCTTAAATTCTTTTCGTTTTAGAGACTTCTCCTTGTTCTTGTTGTCTTTTTTTCTCCTCCTCCTCCTCCTCCTCCTCCTCCTCCTCCTCCTCCTCCTCCTCCTCCTCCTCCTCCTCCTCCTCCTCCTCCTCCTCCTCCTCCTCCTCCTCCTCCTCCTCCTCCTCCTCCTCCTCCTCCTCCTCCTCCTCCTCCTCCTCCTCCTCCTCCTCCTCCTCCTCCTCCTCCTCCTCCTCCTCCTCCTCCTCCTCCTCCTCCTCCTCCTCCTCCTCCTCCTCCTCCTCCTCCTCCTCCTCCTCCTCCTCCTCCTCCTCCTCCTCTTCTTCTTTTGGCTATGTTTTTGTATTTCCAAATGAATGCAAAAGCTTGTTATTTTTCAATTTCCCAATATGTTCTGCTATAGATAATTTTGGGGAAAAAATGTTACCTTAATTTCTTCAATTCACGAATGAATCCTGCTTCTAATTTACCTATGCTTTACTTTAGTTTCCAAGTAATATTTTGTTTTCAAGATCGGTTACAAATATATTCATAGACTTTCTCTAAATACATAGCATTCTCACTATTACTGTTTTATTTTTTCATTGGCTTGGTGCTTGTTGGCCTGTGCACTGTCCATGAGCTCATTTGCTCAAAGCTAGTGCTCTACCAGTTTGCACCACAGTTCCACTTCCAGTTTTCTGGTGGTTAACTGGAGATAAGAGACTCATGGACTTTGTTGCCTGGGCTGGCTTTGAACCATGATCCTTAGATCTCAGCCTCCTGAGCAGCTAAGATTACAGACATGAGCCACCAGTGCCTGGCTTGATTGTTATTATTTTTATGGTGCCTTTGCTATCATTTGTACCTGATATATAGAAACAAAATTGCCTTAATCATTCTGATGACCTCATAAAATATAAACTCATGAAATTTACTAGTCATTGCTAATGAATTCTCTGTAGATTTGTTTGGAACTTTAGGGTGCATTACCATAATATCTGCTTTAATATTTTATACTTGCTTTTCCAATTCCTGTGCCTATAATTTTGCTTTATTGAATTTTTGCACTGGCAGCCAGGATGGTATAAACAAAATAGATTTTAGTGATCATCTTTGTTTCATTATGATTGGCAAAAAAGATTTCAAGCTTGGTATTTCATAGTCAATTTTGATATCTTAAGTAGATTAAAAAAATAACAGTAGGGAAATTTACGCTATGTTCTTACTTATGTATGAATTTTGAACATAAACATGATAATATTTTGAATCAGATCTATTCTCTGTAATGATTCTTCTTCTTTGAAAAGTTTTAATTATACAGGTGATGTGCAGAGGGGTTACAGTTACATAATTCAGGTAGAGTAGGTTACTTCTTGGACACTGCCACCCCTTCCTTGGCTCTCTCCCAGTTTTTCCTTCCCATCGCCATCCACAAGTTGTACAGTTCATTTTGAACATAGTGTCTGGTGAGTGCCACTGCTGCATTTGTTCACCCTTTGTCCGTCCATTTCTGTGCCTCCCCTTACACTCCCAAAGACAGATAAATGAACAAACAGAACAAAGAGGAAGAAAACAAAAAACAGCAAAAGAAGGAAAAAACCCTCATTTTCATTTCCTGGAGTTCATTCCAATAAATATTACTTTGTATGATCAGATGCACATAGGCATTGAACCTTTGTGTTCTTCTCCCCAAAGTATCCTCCTGTGGTCTCACAGTGCGAATGCCTGGGTTTCTTCTTTTTATGTGTTTAAAATTTTTGTGTGGTGCTGTCTTAGGCAGCATACATGGTAAAAAGAAACAATACAGAGAAGATTAGCATGACCCCTGCATAAGGGTGACTCTCAAATTTGTGAATCATTCCATATTTTTATCAAAATGGATACCAGGCAATGGAAACATTGGAGTAGGGACATGTAGGGGCACAGGAATGGAGGAAGGACAGGTAAGCAAATGCAGCCATTGTATTCTGGATGGGTAGTTGTTGACCTTCTATTGCTTTATGCCCTTCTTGCTTTTAAGGTTTCTGCTGTTGAGAAATCTGGTGTTATGCTGATGGGCCTGACACCATAGATGACTCATTGCTTTTCTTTGGCAGCTGTCAGTACTGTTTACTGTTTCTGAACATTTAATGTAACTTTAATGTGTCTTGGAGTGATTCATTTCTGATATGATCTGTTTGCTGTCCTAAAAACTCTTGTACCTGGATTGTTAAAGATTTAGGAAATAGTCTCACATCATTTTATTGACTATGTTTTGTATTGTTTTAGCATGGGCCTTTTCTTCAACCTCTATGTCTATGTTCCATAGGTTTGACTTTTCAAATTTCCCAGGTGGGCTTGTATAATCATTTCATACTTTACTTTTCACCTAGTTCTTCATCTGACTATTCTAATATATCTACATTTTCCTTGATCCCTGATATTCTGTTTCAATTTGATACACTCTTTTCTATTGTTTTTATGATTCATATAGTTTTTCATTTCCAAAATTTTAGTTTAACTATTTTTTAATATTTATGTATCTTTATTGAACTCCTCATTTATATATATTTCATTGTTTGTCTTACTTCATTCAGCTGCTTATTTGTATCCACTTAAAATTCACTCATTTTTATACTTGTTCTTTTTATTGTATTGAAATCATTTTGTTGAAATAATTTTTCTTGTAGTCATACTTTTGAGTTCCTTGGGCTTTAATCTGCTTCAATATCCTTTATGTCTATTGGTATAGAATTGTTAAAATTAGGAGATACTTGCCTTTTTTCAAAACATTCTGTGTTGATATTTATTGGTTCTGAAGCCAGTTCACTGGATGGAAGTCTTCATTACCTATAGACCAGAAGATTGAACTAAGTGATTTTCATTGTACCTGTCACTGCTTTAACTATGTTTTTTATTGGTCATGGGGCTTGAACTCAAAGCCAGAGCACTGTCTCTGACCTTTTTCTCAAAGCTACTGGTTTACCACTTAACCACAGTGCCACTTCTGATTTTCTGGTAATTGATTGGAGATAACAGCACCATGGGCTTTCCTGCCTGAACTGTCTGTGAACTGTAGTCCTCAGATCTCAGCCTCCTCAGTATCTAGGATTACAGGTGTGAGCCTCTGGCACCTGGCTTTATATACATACACATGCATACATATATCTATATATCTACGTATGTGTGTATAGATTTATATAGATCTATCTATATATATAAATTCATACAGAGCTTGGTATATATATGTATAGATCTATGTATATATAGATATAGATATAGGTGTCTCTATACATATATCTACATCTATATCTATCTAATTAGCTTATGTTATCTGTGTGTATTGTTTCCAGGGCACATTCATACTGACATCACTGACATCTGTGCTGCATGACCCCAAGGAATTCCCCAATCCAGACAAGTTTGACCCTGGCCACTTTCTGGATGAAAGTGGTAACTTTAAGAAAAGTAACTACTTTATGCCTTTCTCGGCAGGTAATAAAATTTCAGATAACTTTGGGGGGGATGTCAGTGGGAACTTACATAAAGCCTCCTTGGGCCTGGCATATTTCCCAGAAACTCTGGATTAGGAGCAGCACTCTCAATGCCAATGCACTTTCCTGTTCATGATGCATCTCCACTGTTTGATCAGATTAGCGAGACCTCAGTTTCTCTGTGCATTTCTTCCAAGTTCAACAAGGTAAAGCAAGCAATTATGGCATTCTCTCTATACATATATCATAATGATCTCTTCCTAAACAGTGAAACTCATTTAGACTGCCCTAACTCACAATGAAAAAGAGGATCTCATCAGAGGTCCCTCCCACATCTTTTTGTGGCATTTGTCACTCCCCAGGCTTCTCTATAGAATGAATCTCTCCCAAAAGGCACAGAAGAACACCAAAAGGCAGTGAGGGAAGATCATCACTGATGACAAGACATGAGTATTTGTGGGTGGAGTATGAACCCATTTGTCACGTTATTGAACTTGATTATTAAACAGAAAATGTCATTAGCAACATTTTAAGACATTTAAGGTACTTCAAAAGGGACAGATAGTAGATGGAAGACAGAGTAAAACATTTTTAAGAAAGTCATGCACCACAAGAACAGAACATGTACTCTTAACAGTGTCAGAAACTGTGAAATAATCCTATGGACATATCAGGAATGTATGATAGATATCCCACAATGATCACAGAGCACTCTGCTCTTCTTTCAGTTTAAGACATGTGTCTGGATATTGTATCCCCACACCTGCAGTATGTGTGCTGTGTGTCTGACCAGGGAGCAGCCTTCCTTCACTGACACTGTGACTTTTTGTCTTTTTTGTTTGTTCCTTCATTTGTTTGTTGTTGTTTTTTTAATTGTCAGTTGTGGGGCTTGAAGTCAGGATTTAGGCCCTGTTCCTGACCTTTGTTGCTCAATGCTAGCATTCTACCACTTTGAGCCACAGCTGTACTTCTGCCTTTTGGTGGATAATTGCAGGTAAGAGTCTCAGGGACTTTCTTACCCCAGGCTCACTTCTAATCACGATCCTCTCATCTCAGCCTCCCGAGTAGTTGGATTGTAGACATGAGCCACTGCACCCAGCTAATAACCTGAGCTTTGATATCTGTTTCACATCTGTCATATAGATACCATGGGAAAGGCAGTGATCTCTCTTCAAAAATTCACTTCTTTTTTACACAAAGGGAAACATTTTAAGTAATGAGAAAATTATGGCTTCAAATGATTTGAGTGTCAGTGACGATCTGAAATGATATTTGGGAAGCTGAATGAGGGCAAGATTTTATGGCTTGATGGACACAAAGAGCACAAGAAAGGACATGAAATGTGGTCTGGGTCTTGATGTCTGTAGGGAAATGTATCATAGCCAAAAGGAATTTCATGATGTAGTACTTAAACTTTGTAATTTTATGTAGGCTGATAAAATGGATAGTTGGGCTGGCAATATTAAAATGAAAAATGTGTTCACTATTTTTCTGGGAACAGTTCACATGAGCAATATGAATAGGTTTTCTTAGAAAAACATAGATGTCTCTAGAACATACAAAGTGTATCATTGAAACCTGAGACCCAAAATTTTTATAAATCGATCATGAATACTTGATTAAAATTGTAATAAATCAAAATCAATTATTTTAATTTCTCACCAACATTTTATAAAGGAATTATTAGCATCCCCATTTAATATTAGGAGAAAATAAGGCTCAGATATTTTACTAACTTACCCCACATGGGTAGTTAATGACAGTGTCAAGATTTGACTTCTGAGTTGACTTGGAAAGCAATATTTCCTACCACTATCTTTATATGTGATGAATTCTACTTGGAGTCATGGGTAGGTCTATGTCCTACATATTTATTACTCTATAGATACAAAGGTTTAGAGGAAATCCCAAAATATGATCATAGGCCTTCCTGATTAGTAGGGATAATACTAAGAGAGAAGGAATGGGACTAAGCATCCAGGTTGAAAAAAGGAAAAAATTAAGATTGGGAGGTAAAAGATCTTCCAGAATTATGATCCTTTCCTTTAGCAGGGAACATACTAGAATAACTGACATAATAATTTGGCAATCCCCAACCAAGCATAGAGAAAGAGTAAAGAGGGAGGAGAGGAGGAAAATTTTTTTAAAAGAGCATTTATCATGTAAAAATTCTTAATAAAATGCTTACATGAAGATGGAAATCTGTTTTCTTAAAATATAATTTAGTTTGGTATGATTTTCTTTGGATTTGTTTTAGAGAAGATCTTAAAAATGTAGCCCAAAGTAGTTACCAACTCAGGATTCTCTCTATTAGTCTCCTGTGCTAGACTTACAAGTTTGTGTGTGCCTGTGCTGCCATTCTCAGATAATGTATTAGTGAAGATTACATATTCCCAGGTATCTGTACTGCTTTCCGGCTCTCTTTGCATTTGGTAATTCACTGAAGGCATATTGACACTTTCTTTTACCAGTTAAAAATGCAATGCTTCACACTCTCACACTTACATACGTGGAGTCATTTCCTGCTTTGACTTGTTTTTGTTTTACAAAAATTTCAGGCAAACGGATTTGTGTTGGAGAAGGCCTGGCCCGCATGGAGCTGTTTTTATTCCTGATCATCATTCTACAGAACTTCAACCTGAAACCTCTTGTGGATCCACAGGATCTTGATACCACTCCAGTTCTGAATGGGCTTATCTCTGTGCCACCATCATACCAGCTGCGCTTCATTCCAGTGTAAAGAAGAGCTCTGCTGTCTGACTCCAGCTGTTCAGCAATCTGCAGTTCCCTCCTCTGAGTATCACTCACCAACTTCCCCTGCCAGGAATGCTTTCCTGTCCTCCCTTCTCACATCTGCTCTCTCCCCGATGCCCCCACATCCAGGAAGATCTGTTCTCCATTTTGGAGGGATTCCTGTGTCACTGCACTATCACATCTATAGTCTCTTATGTTTTATAATAGTTTTATTCACCACTCCATGTTCTAATATTTTTCTAATGCTGATTTACTAATATGCTAGTATGACAAAACCAAAAAATGATTACCATGTGATAGGTCAGACTGCTTTCTCTGTATATAATCCATAATAAACATCATGCCTTTGGTCATTCTTGGACTGTCCTACTTTGTTCAAAATTCAGTGAAGCAATGAAACAAACTAGAGTGCCATGTTGAACCCATTCTAACAAGCACTGGGAATGGGAAGGGGGAGGTTGTAGGAAAACTCTTTGATGATGTCACCTGTCATATCTAGGGATGCAGATTTAATGAACAAAAGCAATGTCCACAAGTGTCTCTCCCTGAGGAAAATATTGTAAGACACAGACATAGAGAGAATAACGTTAAAGGCTAGTGTTCACGTCTTTACTTTTGTGTTAGTGTAAAAAAAAGAAAAGAAAAGAAAAGAAAAGAGGGAAAGCCGGTGGCCTGTGGCTCACACCTGTAATCCTAGCTACTCAGGAGGCTGAGATCTGAGGATCAAGGTTCAAAACCAGCCCGGGCATGAAAGTCTGTGAGACTCTTATCTCCAATAAAGCACTAGAAAACTGGAACTGCCTCTGTGGCTCAAGCGGTAGAGCACTCGCCTTGAACTGTAGAGTGCAGGGACAGTGCCTAAGCCCAGAGTTCAAGCCCCACAACCAACAAAATAAATAAATAAATAAAAGTGAAATTTTCTTGTCAATTGATCTTTGCAACTGAAAGCCAGATATGAGTTTATGTTTTCATATTGATAATCATATGCTCCATTATTTTTATTTATGCACATCAATTGTACATTTTGAGATGTTTCATACCTGCATACATTTTACTTTGACCATACAAGTTTTTCCTTCACTTTTAGAAGTACTAAGTTTTAAATTCGGGGCTTTGTTCTTCCTAGACAAGAACTCTATTGATTGGACTATATCCTGCATCTGTTTTTCTACTTTGTACACATTGTTTTACACTCAACATAAATGTGATGACAATTATAATAAGGACACTGAAATCACTCCTCCCATTTCATTCTTCAAACCTTCACAATTATTCATTTTACACACAATTTTCCCTTCCTTCTACCTTGCTATGCATCACATGAGAACTACTGTCATTCTTCACCAATGCTGGACTCATTCACAAAAGGAAGCCCCTTGGCCCAGGATTTATTTATTTTTGTAAAGATGCTGTACAGAGGGGTTACTGTTACACAGGAAAGGTAATGAGTATATTTTGTGTAGATCATTGTTACCCCATTCGTTGATTTACTCCTACTATCCCTTTTCTCTCACACTTCCCCCAATCCTCCCTTCCACAGAAGTTGTAAAGTTCATTTCCAACACTGTCCTGTGACGGGATTACCCTGTGTCCTCGTTTCAGCATTTTGCCATTCCCCATCCCCAAATTATGTAAAAGTATATACAAGATGCAGGGTACCAAAATCAAATACACTGACAACAGTGGATATATCATAGGGGGAAGAACATACCAAAGAAACAAAAATAATCACATACTACATTAAAAACAACAACAACAAAGAAAAACCTCTTGTGCCCATATCTTGGGGTTCATTTTGCTTAGCCTCATCTTATATGGTCATATGTACATACGAATTTTTTATCTTATATATTTGGGCCTAGATGCATACACAATCTGTACATGTATCAGTGGATTGTTATGCCTGTTTATATATACAAGATGTATTTATACAGGACATAAGCATACATTATACATGGTTTTCCATAAAATTGTCTCACTATGAGAGTATATTGAACATGCACTGGAAGCTCATGGCTATAATCCTAGCTACTCAGGAGGCTGAGATCAGAGGATTGGGGTTCCAAGCCAGCCCAGACGGGAAAGTCCATGAGAATGTTATCTACCATTCATCACAAAAATGCCAGAAGTGGTGTTGTGGCTCAACTGATAAAGCAGTATCCTTGAGCAAAAATTCAGGGACAGTGCCCAGGCCCTGCATTGATCCCCAGGACCTGCTACTCAGCCCCTAAAAAAGCATTTTGTACAACTTGCTTTTTCCTGTTGAAAAATATGCCACTCAAACTTTCAAGATATGGAAAAATTAGATATGATTCTTTGATATTTAAAATAATATACAAAATAAAAAATTATATTTATGGAGCCCCATGTTTTTACTTTTGGTGGAGTTGGAGTTTGCACTCAGGATTCCATCCTTGGTTGGCATACTGTCTTTGGTGTTGTTCTACCACTTGAAATATCCCTGTAGCCTGATTTACTAGTAATTTTGGAGATGGAGTGTCATGTACATTTCTGCTGGGGCTGGCTTCAAGCTGCAGTCCTCTAGATCTCAGCCTTCTGAGTAGTTAATAATACCAGCAAGTGCCACTGGACCCAAGCTCCATGTTAGGTTTTAATAATTGTATACACTATGCAGTATTTAAATCAGGTAACTAGATATATTTCTTGGAACATGCAGTATGTCATATATCATTTATCTATTGTAAAACTCTTCAAAATCCTTCTTTGCATCATGACATGAAGAGAAGAGTGGGAATACTCATAGGGAATAAGGCAGATAATCTACAATAGAGCCATCAAATGTAGTTCATCCAAAAATAAAAGATTTTGTTCTATCACTCCTGAACTAGATTGCAATGGCTTAGAGTTTAGAGCTCTGTGAGTTGAAAACATTATTTGATGAATGAACTAAAAAAGTTACTGCTTAGTTTTGTTCTGGAAAAAGAGTTCATTCATCATAAAGTATTTACAAGTTGTCAAGATGAAAAACACAAGGTGGTCCTAACCCTCATTTTAATCAATGGATACTACCATTATGAAACTCTTATTTGTTTTGAAAGTCAGTGATTAATATGAATATTGAAAAACAGTACAAACTGAAAGAACTTTTAATTTGTTTTAACTGAAAGTTTTAACTACGTAGCATCTTATGAGACTTGGGGTTTATGTGTTATGACCTCATCTCTAGCCCTTGCAGTGGTATATCCTTATCCAAAAAATGAGGCCTGGGTCATAACACGGAAATGATTTTTTTTTTAGCCAAAGGTAGACTGAAGGTAGCATTCAAGTGTCTATATGTATTGTGTGTGTGTGTGTGTGTGTGTGTGTGTGTGTGTGTGTGTGTGTGTGTGTGTGTGTGAGTGAGTGTGCTGATGGACAGGGCCTGGGTAGTGACACTGAGCTTTTTTGTTCAAGGCTAGCACTCTACCACTTGAGCCACAACTTCATTTGTGGTTTTTTTTGGTGGAAGATAAGCTTCCAAAGTTTAACTAAGGGTCCAAACCAGGCCCAGGGCCACCTGCACTTCCCCGCTTCTCTTCCCATAAAAAAGCCCAAAGTATAAAGTTGGAACTATGACACACTAAAGAAGGATCCCCACTACACGGTGTACTAATTCTTAAGAAAACAGAATGAGACAAGATCAAGACAGAAACAGAAAAACCGAATCCTGCTGTTAGGCAGGACCTACCACCTCAGCAGTTCCCCAAACTCCCTACAGTATGAGAGCCAGATGAGCAGGCTCTGAATTTCAACTTTAGTATTGTGAAAATGAAGGAAAAAATGACATGGTCATAGTATATTGTACACACATATGAAGCACCTCAAATTGTACAATTGATGTACGCCAATAAATATGCTAGAACAGGTGATTAGTAATATAAAAACATAAACTCATATCTGGCTTTCAGCTGGAAACATATTGACAACAATATTACAGTTTTTATTTTTTATTCACACTAATGCCAAGCAAAGACACGAACCCTAGTTTTTAATGTTTATTCCTGTCTATGTCTGTGTCACCGAGTATTTTCCTCCAGGAGGAGCTGCTTCTGGTCATTGCTTTTGTTTATTGAATCCACATCTCCCAATCTGACAGGTGACATAGCCAAGGAATTTTCCTACCATCTTCCCCTTCCCATTCCCAGTGCTTGCCGTAATGTGGACAACATGGCACTCTATTTTGTTTCATTGCTTCACTGTATTTTGAACAAAGTAGGACAGTCCAAGAAAGAAAAATAATATTTTTCTTTCTTGAAAAATATCCAGGCATGAAAAATAATATTTATTACGGTTAATATAGAGAGAAAGGAGTCAGTGTTGTCACATGGTAATCATTTTTTGGTTTTGTCATACTAGCATATTAGTAAATCAGCATTAGAGAAGTATTAGCCTGTGGGGTGTTGAATAAGATTATTATAAAGCACAGGGGACTATAGATGTGACAGTGCAGTGACACAGAAAACTCTCCCAAATGGAGAATGGATCTTCCAAGATCTGGAGGGAGAGGGGAGATGTGAGAAGGGAGGACAGGAAAGCATCCCTGGCAGGGGAAGTTGGTGAGTGATGGCTCAGAGGAGGGAACTGCAGATTGATGCACAGCTGGAGTCAGACAGCAGAGCTCTTCTTTACACTGGAATGAAGCGCAGCTGGTATGATGGTGGCAAGGAGATAAACCCATTCAGAACAGGAGTGGTATCGAGGTCCTGTGGATCCACGAGAGATTTCAGGTTGAAGTTCTGTAAAATGGTGGTTAGGAAGAAAAACAGGTGCATGCGGGCCAGGCTTTCTTCAGCACAAACCTATTTGTCTGAAAAAAAGAATTTTTTTCTGGTCATGGGGCCTGAACTCTGGGCCTGGGCATTGTCCCTCAGCTCTTCAGCTCAAGGCTAGCACTCTACCACTTGAGCCACAGGGCCACTTCTGGTTTTTTATTTATTTATTTATTTTATTTATTTTTTTTGCTTATGTGGTACTGAGGAATTGAACCCAGGGCCTCATGCATGCAAGGCAAGTGCTCTACCACTGAGCCACCTTCCAAGCCATGTCTGAAATTTTTGTAAAAAAAAAAATTCAAAGCAAGAAATGACTGCATGTATATAAATGTGAGAGTAGAAGGCATTTCATTTGCAACTGGCAAAAGAAAGTGTCAATAATTTGTTCAAAGATTACCGAATGCATGGCAGATATTTGTCTACTAACACGTAATCTTAACTAGTACATCATTGAACTATTTTTTTTAAATCTGAGAATAGCAGTACACACCTGTCATTCCACCACAGGAAGCTACGACAGAAGAATCTTGAGTTGATAACCCATTTGGGCTATATTTTTAAGACCCTGTCTTTAAAAAAAAATCAAAGGCAAACTACACCAAACTAAATTATATTTAAAAGAAATACAGATCACCAGCTTCATGTTAACTTCTTATTAAGTATTTCTACATGATGTATTCTCTTTTCAAAAATTTCCCTTCTCCCTTTCTCTGTTTTCTCATTCTCTGTATGCCAATTTGGAGGGTGCTGAATTATTAAGTCAGTTAGGTTCTCTGCTAAAGAGAAGAGTCAGACTTCTGGAATATAATTAAGTTTCCAATCATATTTTTTCCCCGTGGTTGAGATGAGGATTTGATATGATTTGTCCTCAACCTGTAGGCTTATTCCCATTCTTTCTTTCTTAGTATTGTCCCTACTTACCAAGAAGGCCTGTGACCATGTACTTTGGGATTTCCTCCAAACATTTATATCTATAGAGTAATATACATGTGGGGTAGAAGACATAGACCTACCTGACACTCCAAGTGGAATTCATCACTTGGAAGTAGTGGTGAGAAGCACTGCTTTCCTGGTGAACTCAGAAGTCAAATCTTGACTCTGTCACTAAGTACCCATGTGGCTGAGTTACTTAAACTATTAGAGACCTCGTTTCTTCATAAATTAACTAAAGATGCTAATAATTCCTTCAAGAAGTGTTGGTGAGAAATTAAAATTATAATAGATTTTGATGTGTAAGAGTTTTAATCAAGGTTTCATTATTCTATTTATAAAAACTTTGAGTTCAGGTTTCCATTTGTATGTTCTAGAGACACATGTGTTTTTCTAAGAAAATACATTGCTCTTGTGATCTGTCCCCAGGAAAATATTCAATGAACACTTATTTTTGTCAGTTGTGGGTCCTGAACTCTGGGCCTAGGTGCTGTCCCACAGCATTTTCTTTCAAGGCTACACCCCTATCACTTGAGCCACAGTGCCACTCCGGGCTTTTTCTGCTCATGTGGTGCTGAGGAATCTAACCCAGGGTCTCATGCATGCAAGGCAAGGACTCTAACATTGAGCCACCTTCCCAGCCCCTCAACCAACACTTTTTGCATTTTAATACATTCCAACTCCCCGTTTTCTCAGCCTACAGTACTTTCCTGTCCTCCCTTCTCACATCTCCCCATTCTCTACAGATCGAGGAAGATCCATTCTCCATTTTTGAGGGTTTCCTGTTCACTGCCCTATCACATCTATAGTCCCCTGTGCTTTATAATAGTCTTATTCACCACCATATGTGCTAATACTTAATGCTGATTTACTAATATGCTAGTATGGCAAAACCATAAAATGATTAATACTTTTGGCAATGATATATTTTCCCTAGAGACATGAAAACACAGACCACAGTTCATGTCATTCCTTGTACTCTTTGTGTCAAAGAACATATTCAGATTTTCATTGACTCTCAACATCATTTGAAAGCATACTTTTCTCATTGTTGGACATGTTTCTCTTTGTGTAAAAAAGTGAACTTTTGAAGAGAGATCACTGCTTTTCCTCATGGTATGTAGGTGACAGATGTAAGGCAGATGTCAAAGGTCACATCATTAGTGGGGTGCCAGTGCCTCATGCCTACAATACTAGCTACTCAGGAGGCTGACATCTGAGGATTGATTAGAAGTGAACCTGGGGTAAGAAAGTGGGTGAGACCCTCATCTTCAATTAACCCCCAGTAAACCAGAAGTGGAGCTGTGGCTCAAACCTCTAGTTTGAGGAAAAATATCAGAAGGGGTCTATATAGGGAAGGAAGAAATTAAACTATGCCTATTTGCAGATGACATGATATTATGCTTTAGCAACCTGAAAAACTCCACTCCCAAAGTCCTTGAACATATAAAACACTTCGACTATGTAGCAGGATACACAATTAACCCACGAAAATTAGTTGCCTTTCTGTACATCAACTATGTACAAAAAGAAAAGGAAATCAGGAAAACAAACCCATTCACAATAACCGCCCCCCAAAAAAATCTAGGAATTAACCTAACCAAAGAGGTAAAGGACCTATTTAGTGAAAAGTATAATAACCTAAAGAAAGAAATCAAAGAGGACACCAGGAAATGGAAAGACCTTCCATGTTCTTGGCTAGGCAGAATCCATATTGTGAAAATGGCCAGACTGCCAAAAATGATAGAAAAATTCAATGCAACCCCCATCGAAATCCCAATGACGTTCTTTACTGAAATAGAGAAAACAACCCAAAAATTCATTTGGAACAATAAAAGACCTAGAATGGCCAAGACAAAGCTAGGCAAAAGGAACAACACAAGGGATCATGATACCAGATTTCAAGCTCTACTACAGAGCCATAATAACAAAGACAGCTTGGTATTGGTACAAGAACATACTGGAAGACCAATGGAATAGATTAGAAGATCCAGAAATAAACTCAAGACCTATACTCAGCTGATATTTGACAAAGGAGCCAAAGACATACAGTGGAAGAAGCACAGCCTCTTCAACTATTGATGCTGGCAAAACTGGGCGGACACATGCAAAAACTAAAAGTGGACCCCAGCCTGTTACCATGCACTAACATCAACTCAAAATGGACTAAAGACCTTAACATCAAATCTGTAACTCTGAAACTACTGCAGGACAGAGTAGGAGAGACGCTTGAACTTACAGGCACAGGCAGGAACTTCCTGAACAGAGTCCCAGGGTCACAACAAATTGGAGAGAGATTCGACAAATGGGACTACCTTAAAATAGAAAGTTTCTACACAGCTAAAGACATAGCTGACAGATGAGAAAGACAACCAACCAACTGGACAAAAATATTTACCAGCAACATCAAAGGCCTAATATCCATTATATACAGGAACTCAAGAAAATAATCCCTCTCAAATCTAACAAACCAATCATTAAATGGGCAAGGGAACTAACGAGAGACTTCTGGAAGAAGAGATAAAAAAGGCAAAGAAACACACGAGGAAATGTTCATCAGCCCTGGCTGCAAAGGAAATACAAATAAAAACAACCCTGATATACCACCTTACCCCAGTCAGAATGGCCCACAACCTAAATTTAGTCACCGACAAATGCTGGCGGGAATGCAGAGAAAGAGGAACCCTATTGCATTGCTGGTGGGAATGTACACTAATACAACCACTTTGGAAAGCAGTCTGGAGTTTCCTCAGATAGCTAAATATAGAGCTCCCCTATGACCCAGCCACACTGCTCCTATGTATCTATCCTGAGCAACAGGAACCAGGATACAAGGACACATGCACCTCCATGATCTCAGCCTCCTGAGTAGCTAAGATTACAGGCATGAGCCACCGGTACCCGGCTTTGTTTTTTGTATTGATTTTAATAAAAAGTTTATTTTGTTAGGTATCAGGATGGCAACTCCTGCCTTCTTGCTGGGAGCACTTCCATGGAAAATCTTCCTCCATCCCTTTGCTCAGAGTTTGTTTTTATCTTTGGCTGTGAGATGGGTCTCTTGAAGACAACAAATGGATGGATCTTGTTATCTGTTTCCAATCTGCATTTCTTTTTCTTTTGATTGTGAATTGAGTCCATTCATATTTATGGTTATTATAGAGAGGCAAACTGTGCTTCCTGCCATTTTCTTGCTTCCCTGTTTTTCTTCTTTCCTTTCCTCCTGTGCTTACTAAATTTGTCTCCTACTCATCTGTCTGATGTGGCTCCATGATCTTGATTGTTTTCTTTGGACTATATTCCCCCTCTTAGTATTTTTTTTTGTGAGGGCTTACTGCTTATGAATTCATTTTGTTTTTCTTTACTATAAAAACTTTTAGTTTCTCTGTTGAAGGTGAATGCTAGTTTTGCTGGAGATACCAGTCTGTGTTGGCAGGTGTTGGTTCTCAGGGCTTGGATGGTACTTTTCCAGGCTCTCCTTGCATTCAGGATTTGTGGAGAGAGGTCTGGAGTGATTCTGATTTTCCTTCCATTGAAGTATAGCTCCTTCTTTGATTTTGCCAATGCAATTTTGCCTCTTTGTTACTCAGGTTTAGTGTTTTTACTACGATGTTTTCCTCCTGGGATCCTGTTTGCTAGGTCTTCTACATGGTTTTGATATGTAGGTGAGATTTTCTCTTTTAAGATTGGGGAAATTTTTGGCAATAATCTTAGTGAATAAGTGTTGCATACCTCTATTCTGGTAGTCCTCTCCCTCATCGATCCCAGTTATATGAAGATTAAATTTCTTGGCATTGTCTGCATGCTCTTAGATTTCCCTTTGGTAAATTTTGAGAATTTTTTCCCAAAATCTGTGACTTTTTCCTCCATCTGCTGCATTTTGTCTTCAGTGCCTGATATTCTATTTTGCATCTCATTTGCTTTGTTAACTATGGATTCCATTGTGGTTTGCATGGTCGAAATTGATCCACTTATGATTTCTATATTGGTTCTCAAAGTGTTAATTTCACCTTTTAATGATGTGTGTACTGCATCTATTCTTGGTTGCATCTTTTTTTTTTTTTTTTTTTGAGATCCTGGAATTCTTTTGATATTTCTTTTCTGTGTTCTTTGAATTACTGATTCATTTCTCACTTTAATTCTTGGGCTATTTACTTTATCATCTCTTGGATAGAACGTTTGTCCTCCATTTCTTCTTTGCCTTCACTACAGTTTTTCCCTGAGGGATGAGATGATTTGTTGTCTTGATTGTTGATGAAACTGTAATTTTTCGCTATGATTTTCGTCTGAGGATCAGGGATTTCAGACTGGACTCCCGAGCTCTGACTGTTTTGGGTCAGTAGGTGGCAGTCTTTACTTGGTTCTGGGTTGTTTCCCTTGTCAGTTGCCTTTGCCCCTTCTTGGTTCCCAGGCTTGGCAGGTTCTGTCGGGGCTGTCCTGAAAGGGCTGTCCTCCAGATTCTGGGCGGATCTGCTCCCCTGGAGCAGGAAGATTTGATCCTGGGACTGGTTGTGGGCTGATTGGCAGTGCTGTGGAAATGGCCTGGGGTCTCAGCCTGTTGGTGCTGTCCAGGTTCGGCTCTGTGGGGCTTTTCTGCGTCTGGGTTCTGCAGTCCTCTGATGATCCAGCAGTCCCCAGCAGCCCAGGGCGGTGTTTGTGGCTTGGCCTGGAGCTGGGCTGGGCTCTGGCGCCTGGAGGGCGGGGATGTCACGAATTACCCTGTTTGTATATGCAGTCTCTAAGAGTTGTTTTTTAGTTTTTTTTGTTTTTCTCGTTTCTTCCTCAGTTCCTGTAGTTCTCGCTTGTTCAGTTTTTTTTGTTGTCTTTCTCTTGGGGTTTTGTGTGTGGAGATTCTTTCTCTCTTTTCGGTTGGACAGTGTTAGGATGACTCCTGTTGTTTCTGTGCCACTTTGGGGTCTCCCGGATATGATGGGCTTTTATCGTGTGTGTGTGTGTGTGTGTGTGTGTGTGTGTGTGTGTGTGTGTGTGTGTGTGTGTGTGTGTGTGTGCTTGTACTAGACCAGGGGCTTGAACTCGGGGCCTGGGTGCTATTCAGGAATCTTTTTGCCTAAGGCTAGTGCGCTACCACTTGACCCAGTGCTCCACTTCTGCCTTTTTGGTAGTTAATTGCAGTTAAGAGTCTGATAGACTTTCCTGCCAGTGTTGGCTTCCAACCATGATCCTCAGATCTCAGCCTCTTGAGTATCTAGGATTCCAGACATGGGCCACTGGCAACGTATGTTTTTATTCCTCTTTAATTGTAACTTAATATGATTAATTGAACTTCCCAAAAATCTCATTCCACACAACTCTTCCCAGATTCTGAACACTCAATTTCAAGTTCAATACTTCAATAATTATGTTTATGCCAATACATTATGCCAATAATGTAATGTTTCCACTTATGCATGTTTCACAAACAAGATTATATTTGTGTATCTGTTCAGCTTTATATCATATACATGTAGCCTATTTTTTGGTGCTTGTGCAAAATATCTCTGGCTTTGGTCTAGTAAAATGTGCTAGAGTTATGTCATCAACATATTGTTTTACATTTCTGTGGAAATTTAGAAGCATTGGGATTGTTTGATCCTACAATAGTTCTTTTTTAAAAATTGCTGAGCTCACAGATAATATTGCAGAATATTGACACTACTTCATATTCACACCAGTATGTACAAGAGTTATAGTTAATCCAAAATACCACAAGCACTTGCTATCTATTTTCTTATTGAGAATAACAATTCTTAGGGGAATGAGGAATTATCTCCTTGTTGTTTGTGTTAGCTATTACATGACTTAGTCTCAAAACTAAATTTAAAGAGGGTTGAGTATATGGATCACTAGTGTTTCTAGCCAGTGAGAGGCCCTGAGTACATATATATAACTTCAGAGGCTAAGATCTCAAAATGGCTGTTGAAAACCAGGAAAGGAAAGTCCATTAGATTCTTATCTATAATTCACTCCTAACAAAAAAAATGGAACTAGAGCTTTGTCTTCAATGGTAGGGCACTAGCTTTGAGCACAAATACTCAGGGATAGCATCCAAGTCCTAAGTTTAAGACCCCAGAGCTGGCACACACAAAATAAGAGATAAGATGATGATGGGTGACATAGCTCAATATTCTTCCTATAGATACACTCCATATACACTGTATATTCTCATACCTAATTCTTAACAAAACTGCTATAAACGTGAGTGCTATGGAAAGCAGTTTTGATTTATCAAGAGAACTGAGGCCATACAGAGGGAAAAGTAGTTACATAGACTGCAGAGATAGATCCCCAAGGCACACACAGTGGGCACTGAAGCCTAAATACATTCCATGCATGGATGCCTCTAAATCAGAGGAAAAACCAGCAAGAAAGTCAGGAGAGACAAGAGATAATGCATACATAAGAACCCATGATGAGTTAATGTAACATACACACACTTACACACGCATAAACCATACATAGACACCCATATATATGTATTAGTAATTTATCAGGAATAATAATATTGCATCATTTACAGAGAAATGGATGGACCTAGAAAAAAATTCATACTGAGTGAGTTAAATCAGCCTGAGAGAGATGGAGTGCTTGATTTATCTACTATATGGAAATTATATTTAAAATATAAACACATATTAAAGCATGCACAAGAGTACATACACAGTCAAACTGAAAAAGCTTGGTTTTCCTGGTATAACTCCTTGAACATTTAACAAACAGTTCAACAAAGTGAATACTAGGAAGCTGAAAGCTGGCTGGTCTGAGTCAGGGTACAGTCTAAGGGGAGGCGCGGTCATGTGGAGAGAGGAATATCGAGTGAATGTACAGTTCACCTGTACTCCTGCTCCTCCCTTACCTCACTAGAAAAAGAAAAATAATAATGAGCTTAGCTTTCCGTTTTTCTGTTGTACAATGGTCAAGGACCTGCAACTTTTGGTCAGTACTCAATATATATTTGGCTTTTCAAAATGCATGAAGAATTTTACATTTGGTTAGAAATAACAATGGACAATTCTACCAACTTGTTGAAGAGTCTCAGTAGTGACAACACATCTGGAAGTGTTGTATAGAGCAAAAACCAAGTTTAAATACACATTTCCTGGAAAATACAGAATACTCTAAATTCCAAAACTTCCCCACGTGTCACTAATCTGAGAATCAAGAAATATACTCTTTATTTGACTTATGTAATTGTAACCCCTCTGTACATTTACCTTAGAATAGCAACAAAAATGTTTAAAAAACGAATACCATGTTTGAATAATGTTCAAGTTGTTGACTTTAATACTTCTCAACCATAGCTGAACATTGAAAGCAGGTAGGTTTGTATTTTAAGTAGCAATATTTGATTGCTAACAAGTGCAACTAAATCAAAATTAGCTCTGAGCCCTCTGGAAAGAGGGACATGTGTACAGGTCATTCTACTTTTATTTCTATCATCAGGACAAAGTCTAATCAGAAGGGAGATTAAAGTAAACTTCTACCTAATCATGACTAAAACATTGAAGAGGCACACCTACAGTTTCAGGGAGCATTATAAAAGGTCTGCCCTGCAAGCTCACAGTACTCTCAGAAGAAGAGAAGGCCTCAATGGGTCCAGTAGTTGTCTTGGTGCTGGGTCTCTCCTGTCTTCTTCTCTTTTCAATATGGAGACAGAACTCTGGGAGAAGGAAACTCCCTCCAGGCCCCACTCCTTTCCCAATTATTGGAAATACTCTGCAGATTGACATTAAAGACATCACTAAATCTTTGACCAAGATAAGTATTTTTAATATTTGTCCAATGGTCTCTGACAGATATAAATGAATATTTTTTTAATTTTCAATGTACTGCTGAAGGTAGAATAGCATGATTTGTTATCATAAAACAAAATCCTTGTATAAAGTGTTACATGCTTGTGACTTTTCAAGTTTGTATTTTAGTCATGGAATGAAGTAATGTATTATGTGAGTGAGTTACTGGCTATTTTAATCCCAGCCACAAAATTGCAAATGTTGTGGATGGTTCTTCCCAGCTTAGTTAGACACTGAAGTTTATGATTTTTTTTTCCTGAAGGTTCTTTGAAAGGAAAGTTCTGTGATTAAATGGTCAATTCAAAAAGTCATATAGCATATTAGACACTGATTTTTTTCAGCATCATTATGAAAGTTAACTTCTCTGAGAAGCTGTGAGTGATTGATAGGTAATATCTGTGAGGATGAGAGAACATAAAGACACGAGACCATTTAGGGGATACTAATGGTATCAGAATCCATCTGGATTTTTGCATAAAACTTTTGTCTAGGGCAAAGAATGTTGCTAGTTGAGAAATTGTTTTTGAAGATGATTCATGTACTGGGGCACACCCTCTGTTTCTAATACCAATAGATCCCAAACTATACTTGCCTGTACAAGCACCTGTGCTGACTTAAAACTGCCGGTTTTCCTTGTTTGTCAAAGGAAATAAGATTCTCAAGAATAAGTGCTTCAGAAGTTATCTGAAAGCAGTAATCTGCCACTGGTTTGTTGTACAAATGAGAATTAAACATATCTCAAGCATGGAATGTTGAATAAGCAGAGTTCAACTACAAATTGTCTATTCATTATCAGTGGGCCTCTAGAAATGAATTTAGATCCCCAGCCGTCTGCTTTGTTCTTTGTGAATCATGACAAGCTTGTGTGTGTTTTGATGTGAAGATGAGTTATAATGGAGTATCAACTCCCTGCTCCATTGCATGGCACAGTGCAGGCCATCTCTAAATGACAGCTGTAACAAGCCTCCTCTATAACATATGATCTTTGCAAATATTTTAAGTTGTGTTTGCCAAAATAAAGAAACACAAAAATAAAATAATGGTATCAGTTTTTCTCAGGCTCACTCTGAGGAGCAAATAGTGACTTCTTTCGCTACTATTTTTTTTCTCATTTTCCAGTTCTCGAAAGTCTATGGCCCTGTGTTCACTCTGTATTTGGGCATGCAGCCCACTGTGGTGTTGCATGGATATGAAGCAGTGAAGGAAGCTCTGATTGACCATGGGGAGGAGTTCTCTGGAAGAGGCAGGTTCCCATTAGCTGAAAAAGCTAATAGAGGCCTTGGTAAGTGTACATATCCATGTGTGTGTATATTTATGTGTGGGCAGAGGGTGTATGGATAAGAAGGATGGAAAAAGAGCCAAAGCTTGGCCATCCCTGTACCTGCCATCTGTCTGCTTCCTTTTCCTTGCTTGACCTCTCCATCTATGTTTCTGCATCCCTTCATTTAGGAATTATTTTCAGCAATGGACACACATGGAGAGAGATGAGGTGCTTCTCACTCATGACCTTGCGGAATTTGGGGATGGGGAAGAGGAGCATTGAAGAGCGTGTTCAAGAGGAAGCCCGCTGCCTCGTGGAGGAGTTGAGGAAAACCAAGGGTGGGAGCTGCTTTATATCACTATTTTAGAGAGGAATATAAAAGGCTCCATTAAGTCCCTTCTGTTTCAGAAATGGATTCTTTTGTTTTCTAATCAGAAATCATGAATGTAAATTTCCTTTTTTGTTTTATGGCGTAATTGGGGTTTGAACTCTGGGCTTTAAACTCTTGCCCAGATCATGGCTGGTGCTCTACCATTTGAGCTATCCCTCCAGTTCAAGCTTCTAGCTGGTGAGATAGTACAGGTATCATAGATTTGCAGCGATTTGTTTGCCTGGGCTTGTTCCCAACCACAATCCCCAGATTTCAGCCCCCTGAGTACCTAGGGCTCTCTTTATGAACAACACCATATAAGGGTTGCCAAAAGGAAACTCTCAAGTGGTTGAAGGGAAGAGTGTTGTTTATTGAGAGAGGGAGAAAGCAACCTTGAGCCTCACAAAATAGAGTTGGGCAGAGCAATAGAGATAATGGCAGGAGGAGAAAAATTATATAGGGGAGGGCGGGGGAAGGAATGTGTCCACGGTGTAAGCAGAGATGATCGCAGCGTCTGGAGGACCTCACACTGCACCCAGGCATGCCAGTTGCTTGGGTTACAGATGCTGGACAGGGACTTCTAGAATTCAAGAGGAGAGAACCAACTGAATGGGTCTCTAGTCTCTGGCCTCCTGGGCAGACCTAACACACCAGTATCTGGCTAAATAGTTGTTTTGAGTTTCTTTTCTGAAGAGTTAAGGAGCAATGCTTCCCACTTAGCATAATTGAGGGTTCGAAATGTAGCCATTACATGATCGTGCTTGCTAAATGAACAAGGTGGTAATGACCCTGTCTACCTTCAGAGACCCCCCACAAAGATGCAACTATATGGTATGCTCATTATCATTGACTTCTCAGTACCCATGCCAGAATTTTGGATAGTCATGGAGTAGTGAAAGATAAGATTTTATTTGCTTTATTGTCTCAATAAGATTCATCTAAAAATTATTTCTCTGAAAACACAATTGCTATACCCCAACATTAATTATTTCTTCTTACCCCAAACTTTATACTTTTATTTATATATTTTGAGTAATTATGTGCTCTATCATGAATCTGTAAAATACACACATTGATTTAATGATTCAATTAGCTATACTTCAACTATTATGATCAGTTCTTTATCCAGTCTTATTTTAGTGTATTGTAGCTCAATTTTCAATTTTGTCTGTCACTTTTTCTCCATGTGTATTGGATTTTATGTTTAAAAGCTTCTGTTAATTACTCACTTAACAAATCTACTAACCTATAGTTACAATGGATAGCATTGTCCACTTGGATTCCACACAACCTGGCTTTTTAAATTCATTGTTCCAAATAAAATGAAAGACTTAAAATCATACTTAACCTGTGAATGTCACACCTGCAGTCATAGCAAATCTCAACAACTTCCCAAATAACTGCCCCCTTCATAGTTATAATAAAATTTTTCTGGGAGCTTAGACTCATTTCAATCATTAACTAGCCTACATACATGCAACCAGCTCAATGACACTTGTTTAATCCAAAAAACCCACATCAATTCACAATGTCTTTAATTCATGACTATTTACTTTCAGTTTAAACTCAGTAGCATTTTACATGTTGATGATTTGCTCATAGCCATTTCATTGTACAGAGTGCCAAAAATAATGTTTTCTTTAATTAGCCTGTCAAATAATAGAACCTCAGAGGCAGACAAATTTAAATATATATGTACATATTGTTTATTGAAGAATTCCAAAAATTCAGTCCTATCCATAAATTAAATTTTGTGTTTGATTAGACTTAGTGTCTACTTATTCCTTAGGGAGAGGAAATTTACTTATTAATTTTGAAATGAAAAACAACCTCCCATTTATTAATGCTATGTTTTTGTTTGCCTTCCCTGACATTTACATTATTAACTGGCTTAAATTTAGTTAGTACTAAATTAGTAATATTAGTGAGAGAAGAGATGGGTTAGGAACGAAGGGTTACAATGTTGTTAGACATTCATATACTGATTTCTAGAATGGGAACTTCTTTGTACAAGTACTTAAATATAATAATAATAAATTAAAAAATTAGTTATTCCCCTTTTCTTCATAAAACATGAAAGTATTCTGCTTTTTACCTTGGTTCCTTCTAGTACTTGAACTCTGGTAAAAATGTCTCTTTAGTTTCTCTCCATTGGTAATTCATAAAAGCTATAGACACCTGATATTCCATCACAGTCTTTCTCAGTTTTGTGTAGTCTATAGGTTTTGGAAACAGATATATTGCTATTCTGAATGGTTGACTATTAGGTATGTAAAAGTCTTCTTTTTCCAAAACAGCATATATCTGGGATTGAAAGACTATAAGTAAAGGCAATTAGTATGAACTGACATTATTTTGCTAGTTAGTTTGTACTGGCCAACTCAGGCTCCAGGTTAAAGATATGCAGGTTTAATTCAAATGGGATATTTGGCTCTTAGAGGAATTTATAAGTAAAACAGTAATAAAATGGTAAAGATGACAAAGGCTGAGTACAGTATTTCATATGTATATTTCATTTGTTTCTAACTCTTCAGGATCACCCTGTGACCCCACCTTCATCCTGGGCTGTGCCCCCTGCAATGTCATCTGCTCCATTGTTTTCCAGAATCGTTTTGATTATAAAGACCAGAACTTCCTGAACATGATGAAAAAATTCAATGACAATGTCAAGATTGCGAGTTCACCATGGATACAGGTGAAGCCAAGATCTTTTCTTCCTAAGAAAACACTTGTCTTTTTTTTTTTTTCAACAGACCCAAATTAAATAAAGAGCCAACAGTAAGGTGAACACTTGGACCCAACAGTGCTACCTAAAGAATGGTAGAGTGCCATTCAGGAACTTACAGCCTATAGCCACACATTCTAGCATTTTCCCTATTCTATTTTTGTAGTAGCTTCAAAGTTTCTGGTTTTATATAAAGATTTTTGATCAACTTTCAATTGATATTACCTCAGGTTAATAGATAAGGTCTAGTTCATTTTCAGCAGTTCCAAAATGAAGCCTGTTGAAATTGGTTTGGGAAGCAGGGAAGAAAATGATGAGGGAGAGTAGCAGAGGAGTCTAGATTTATTGTCTCATCTAGATATATTGTAAAACTGGGTCTTGTTGGCTCATACCTAAAATGTTAGTTACTCAGGAGAGTGAGACCTGGAAGATCAGGGATTTGAGCCTGCCAGGGCAGAGAAGTCTGACAGAATCCATCTCCCAAATAAAAAGTCAACAAAAACAAGCCATGACCAAGAAACTGAAGCAAGAGTCTGGGGCTCTGAGTTCAAACCTGGTACTGACACCAAATGGAAAAATGCATTTTATTTACATATGGACATGTCAAAATGAGAACCTTTGACAGCTAACTGATAATAATAGAAATGGAAGAAAAACAATATAATAAGCTGAGAAAGATGTCTAAACCTTTAGGATTTACTCAAGCTAATTAACTCAAGCAATTAATTTGATATCTCCCATTAAATCCCAAAGGGATTTTTCCTATAAATTGCTTTGTTCAGGTCCTGATAGATGCCTGGTGGATCAATGGATATCCAGGTGCTTACTGAAAGCTTACATTTCCCACAGGTTTGTTTTCAGACATCTCATATACAAGCTATAACTGAGCAGAAGTATTTTTCCTCAGAGAGGAAGCATATTTGCAACAATAGAAACTACTAGGAATCACTGAATAGAGTCAGAGTGTTTGCTGATTCCACTGTGATGCTGCTAGATGAAGAGGTAGCCTGGGGAGAAATGACAAAATTAAACTATAAAAATCTTCACAATGGAAGTGGCGCTGTGGCTCAAGCGGTAGAGAGCTTGCATTGAGCTGAAGAGCGCAAGGACAGCACCCAAGCCCAGAGTTCAAGCCCCACGACCAACCCCCGCCCCCCAAAAAATCTTCACAATGTTTTATAGAGTTTGGCATGTCTTAAACTCTGTAAAAGTTAATAACTATGTGATCACAGAGCAGTTAGACACTCTATCATGAGACTAAATTTTAGAGCACCTTTGAACCCCTCTCATTTTATATGTTCCATCTAAATTTCCCTTCAAGATGGAAGCCATGTGTCATTTTTATTTACAGCCAAGTTTTCTATAATATGTATATAGCATGTATATGCAAATATATTTAATAAGTTATTACTTTTGCTTTTAGATCTACAACCTTTTCCCTGATCTCATTGATTATCTACCAGGAAGTCATAAAACATTACTAAAAAATTTTGATGATATAAATAGTTACATTTTGAAGAAAATAAATGACCATGAAGAATCACTGGATGTTAACAATCCAAGAGACTTGATTGATTGTTTCTTGATTAAGAAGAAACAGGTAAGATATCAAAAATCACATTTATTTGAATCCTTGAGCATTCTGTGACATATTAAATAGTCTGTGTTACTTGAAATGTTTAAACCATCAGACCAGCAGTGCTTGAAAAAGTAAGTGAAGTTATCAGTTGTATACAGGAAGCTACACTAAGCATCCTGTGAAACTTAAAATTAATTTCTCAAATAATGAGAATACATTTACTCTTTTTATATGAAATTATATAATAAGAAGAAGCAGAATGCACATGGCAGGTGAATAGAAACAATTTTCCTGCAAATTATGTGTCATTATTTAAAGATTGGTGTCATTATTATATACTGTATAGAATAGAATATGTAAATATTATGCATGTTCTCTAAGTCAGAATTGATTTTGAAGAGATAATTCTGGAATAATCCTTAATTGGTCATGGTTAACCTTTTTTATAAAGGATTTTTAATTGTGGTATTTAAAAAATATATATCACAATATCATTTTATTATGCTTTTCTCATTTTTATTAACAAATTTATTGTGCAAAGGCTTCTATTGTGATATGTTACTGATGCATATAATGTAATTTAATCAATTTCACCTCTTCTGTTATGTTTACTAATTCATCTTCTTTATATAGATTTTAGAGTTTTCCTTATGTTTTATCACATAAATATATGATGAGTATATTGTATATGTAACATATATGTAAAATACATATAGATAATGCATAGATAATATAGATATTATATACATATATAATATACTGCAATAAGTTAAGCGAATTTGAATCCTTATTATTTACCATGGGATTACTATAACACACTTATGACCGTCTACTGTGAAATTAGAGTGAATTAGTGTCTGAGAACACTTTTAATCTTCCCCCCTAAAATTGCATCCTTCTTTGGTTGTTTTTGTCACACTTTACATCTTTAATACATTGGGTATCCATAGAATTCATCTATGATTATTGCCTCCTATATTTGCCTTAAAAATATATATATATATATAATCTAAAAAGAGGTTGAATAAAAAATGTAGTATAATTAACATTCAGATTTTCTGTATGGTTATATTTAACAAGGATATGTATTTCTTGACTTGGTGTGAATTTATTGTTGAATATGCTTTAGTTTCTACTTGAAAGCTGATTTCCCTTAGCACTTCTTATATGGTAGATCTATTCCTGACAGACTCTCTTCTCTTTTATTTATCTTAGAAGTATTAACTTCTCCTGCATGATGATAGCATATGAGATAAAATTAGTGTTTTAGTCCATGACATGGAATCATTAGATTTTTATTCATTTAGATTTCCATTAATATTTCAACACTTATGCAGCCTAGAGTATAATAGCCTATGTGACCTGCAACTATTAAATCTCCAAATTTATTATGATAGATGGAAGCTTTAATATTGGTGTTTGAATATACTATTCTAGAGTAAGTCAACCTCAAGATTTAAGAGTAGCTGTAATTTGATGATCATAGAAAAGTACATAAAGTAGACATTACCAAAGTTTGTTTAACTTGACCAGCTTTCAAAGCATGTGATGTTGATATAGTCAAAGGAGATGACCCTTTTCCAAGAAAGTACAATTGTTGAGAGGATCCATTCATTTTCATTGTTTTAATTACATATTATTAGACATGCTGTAAGTCATCTGGAGATTACAAAAGCATGATGGATTTAATGTTGGCCCAGTGACCAGTTAGAAAATGATGTATTTTGACCATTTAATGATTTCCTCATTCAACATCTAAAATTGCAGCCTTGTTGACAAGTTGGTTTTGGGCCATCTTCTCAGTCCTTGGCACTGCTTCATCCATCCTCTCTCCTTTGTGCCAATGACAAGTTAATGTGAACACTTTTTGTCTTCATGATTAGTGTCACTTCAGCTCATGCATTCCTAGTCATTCCTTCTCAGGTTCCCTAGACCACCTGACTTGGTGCTTCCCATCTGCTGACTCATCGTGTTTTGATGAACCCATTCTCATTCCTTGTGACTCCAAGGTTTTGCTGCCTTTTAGAATTTTCACAAGCAATATTGAGCATATGTAAATGTGTGATACAAGATGTTAAATTGCAATTAGGAGCCATGCTTGTAAAACTACTATCAAGGGGCTGAGATCTAAGGATCAAAGTTTGAAGGCAGCCTTGACATAAAAGTCTTTGAGACTCTTATCTCCAAATTAAACAGAAAATAGTGGGAAGTGGAGCTGTGGTTCAAGTGGTATAGCACTAGCCTTGAGAAAAGAAGCTCAAGGACAATGCCCACACACTGTTCAATAACATCAACTGCAAAAAAAAAAAAAGTTTAATTGCAGATTTTGCTTCAGGCTTACAACACTTATGTCCCTAACTTTCCTACTTCTAGTATTCAATTTTCTAATCTTTTAATATTTAGAGAAAATTCAGTTATTAATAGCTTAAATGAATGATGAGTTTCATGACCTCAAATACAGTCACAGCACCAGATTAGAGTAAGGACAGCCAGGAGGCCTGAAGCCTTACTTAGTCTAAACTAGTCACCATCCCACTGTCAATTGTGCATTGCTCGTATTCCTTTACTCTCCAACTTCATACCACTGTGAGATACTGAATTCACTGTCATCACATGTGCTGGTAAATAATATAATTGCATCAAATCTTAGGAGCAGGAAAATCACAAGGAGCCATCGGAATTTACTAATGAAGGTTTGACAATACTTGCAACTAATTTATTTGGTGCTGAGACAGAAACGACGAGCACAACACTGAGATACTCCCTGCTGCTCCTGCTGAAGCACCCTCAAGTCACAGGTAGGAGCACAGGGGGAGACCTAGGTGAAACTTCAGAAGATATAGGAAAGATGCTGCTAGTGATTTGCCTTGTCAGGTATGTCTCACAGCTCAACATCAGCTGAAATCAGAGAGAAGTGATGAGAACAATGTAGTAGGAAAAGCAGCGAGACTCTGTCTTGTGTCTGGATTTTCTGGCAGATAATTGTTGGAAAACTACTATATCATAAATTGACATACAATAACATATTGATTTTACACCCAAAACTCCAGCTTTATAATAGGTTCTTCTATATATCTTTCCTCATTTTAACAATTCTAGTGTTGCCCTATATAGGCCAAGGAGATCTCTTGTCACCAATGCATAAGTACAAGTCCTAGAAATTAATGAGGATGTATGAGATAAATTCCAATCCGGAACATTTTCTAGAGTTTTAGGTGTGTAAACAGTATGTAAAGATTTAGGAAGTAAGTATAAAATAATTTCAATGAGAATTAGTCCTCTCACAACAAAAAGGAGAAGAGAATACTAACTGGATAAGACTGGATAAGATGTCTACCAAAATCTGATACTCAGAGTAGATGTAATTGTGATAAAATAACTGAGCCAGACACATGTTGCTTTCACCTAAATGTGGTAACAGGAAAAGTTCTGAGGGAAGGAAAACCAAGCTATGTGTCCAAAATTCCCATAAAGTTCCCCGCCCCCTTTTTTATGTTGCCAGTCCTGGGGCTTGAACTCAGGGCTAGTCACTGTCCCTAAGCTTCTTTTGCTCAAGGCTGTCACTCTACACTTGAGCTATAATTCCACTTCTGCCTGCTTCTGTGTATCTGATACTGAAGAATGAAACCCAGGGCTTCATGCATGGTAGGCAAGCACTCTACCACTAAGCTACATCCCCAACCTCATAAAGTTTCCTACTTAGAAGTAACAAGTATCAAAGAAGATAGAAAAGAATTTAGCAAACAGACTCTCCAATTTCATATTCTTATCACACCTCTACTCCTCATGTGAAACGAAAAACTCCCTCTCCACACCAAAAAAACTCTCTCTCTCTCTCTCTCTGTACTAAGAACTCTGTACTCAGAAATTTTGGGTAAACATTGCAACAATGAGACATACAAGTTGTTATGTTGAAAAGGAACTTTACAACTTTGGTGGGGGGGGGATATGGGTTAGGTGGGAGTAGGGGATGGGAAGGGGAAACAAAGGAGGAGGCTACAATGCTTGATAAGAAATGTACTCCTTATCTTGCTCATGTAATTGTAACCCCTCTGTACAGTATTTTCACAATAAAAAAATGCAAAAAAATTTTTTTGAGTAAAGACAGTGAAGTATAAAGTTGAGAGGTCTTGCCAAGCCCTCTTGTTTATGATGCATAACTTTTTTGTATATATATTTTATTGTAAAGGTACTGTACAGAGGGATTACATTTACATGAAAAAGGTAATGAGTAAATTTCCTATGGAGCATTGTTACCTCTTCTTTTGTTTTTCCCCTACCGTTCCTTCTCTCCCTACCTCCAACTCCTCCCTCCACCACCCCTGAAGTTGTAAAGTTAGTTTTCAACATAGTGTCTTGTACATTTCATTGTTACAAGGGTCAACCTGTATCCTTATTTCAGCATTTTGTTATTTCCCTTCCCCTCCCCAAATTAGAAAAATGTATATACAAGATGCAGGGCACTGGAATCAAATACAGTGAAGACAGGGGTTATACCATGGGGGAAGAACATAGAAAGAAACAAAAATATCACATACTACATTATAAATACATTAAAAACAACAGCAAAAAGATAAAACTTCTTGTGTCCCTATCTTTGGGGTCATTTCACTTAGCATCATCTTGTATGGTCATATGTATATAGCTTTTGACCTTTTGTGCTAGTCATAGACATATACTAGTTATATATAATATATATGTATATTATACCACATTTTTCTGATCCATTCAGCTACTGAGGGTCACCTGGATGAGTGCCATATCTTCACCATGGTGAATAATGCTGCGATAAACATAGTTGTGCTGGTAGATTCAGTATAGCCTTGTTCGTGATTGTTTGGGTAAATGTCCAAAAGTGGGATTGCTGGGTCATAGGGGAGCTCTATGTGTAGTCTTTTTAGGATCCTCCATACTGCTTTCCAAAGTGGTTGAACAAGTTTACACTCCCACCAACAATGCAGTAGGGTTCCCTTTTGGCCACATCCCCTCCAGGTGATGCACAACTTTCTTTTTTTTTTTTTTTTGTCGGTCGTGGGGCTTGAACTCTGGGCTTGGGCGCTGTCCCTCAGCTCTTCAGCTCAAGGCGAGCGCTCTACCACTTGAGCTATAGCGCCACTTCCGGTTTTCTGGTGGTTTATTGGAGATAGGAGTCTCACGGTCTCTCCTGCCCGGGCTGGCTTTGAACCGCGATCCTCAGATCTCAGCCTCCTGAGTAGCTAGGATTACAGGCGTGAGCCACCAGCGCCCGGCAACACAACTTTCTATCTGTCTTTTTTCCTGACATTCTTCCAGAATGAAGAACTCTAAGAACCTCCATATTTTACCAATTTGATAAAAAAAAAATACTCTCCAAGTGTCCAGCAGAATAAAGGGATAAAAGCCTTCACTCAGCATAAAGTTGTAGCATTCCAGAATACCAGGGTTAGAAAGAAGATCATCACAAGTTTCAGAAAGATACAACTAGGTCAGATATCAAGAGATGATGGGATTGCATCAAAACTCCTTAGAGTAAAGAGGAAAGATGGGAGAGTAGACTTCCAAATCAGCCATAAACTTTTTACCACATTTTCTCTTTTTTCACACAATATGCTATAATGCATGTTGTTCCATTTTCTAAAACCAAGTCAAGGAAATCAGGGACTCCAGAAACTGGGACAAGAAGGTTATGGGGTACTCTCAAGCTCACTGAGGCTGCTACAAAATTAGAAAACACCCACATCAGAACAAACCAGAAACCAATGAAGCAAGGAGGGAAGGAAGGAGACAGGGACAAGAGTCTCAGAATTCTGACTTACTGACCATGAATTGCTAGATGTTTTACACAACTATTTGTGCATTTGCAAATAATTCTAACTCAGGAAATAGAAAATCATGAACTGACTGATAAGAAAGAAAAGGGAAGTACAATAAATGGAATGCAATTCTAATTTACACCCAGGGAACAATATTGCTGAGCCAGAATGATTGAAACTGTGAATATTGGCTCAAAAACTGATGTTATATCTAGTATATTGTTGTGAATGAAGTAAGGGGAAACATACGTTTATCTCTATGTGCCTATTTGTAGATGTGGTTAAATATATAAGACAGAGATATGAATGCACATTTCACTCTCACATGTTAGGGTATCAATAAATATTCTCTAAAAGTGATTAAAAAATCAACTGGGCATTGAGCACGGGTGGTCCCGCCTGGATTCTTATGTACTCAGGAGGCTGAGATATGAGGATTGAAATTTGAAGCCAGGCCAGGTATTAAAGTCAATGAGACTCTTATCTCCAATAAACTACTCAGAAAAAGCCAGGAGTGGTGTTTTGGCTCAAGTGGTCGAGCACAAAGTACATATTATTGATCACAAAGAAGCTCAAGGATAGCACCCAGACCCTGAATTCAAGCTCTAGGTCCAGTAAAAGAAAAATGAAAGCATCATTGTTTAAAAAATGAACATAATTTTCCAAAGCAGATTCTAGGATGCCCAATATGGATATCATCAGAAAGTGGTTCAACAATGGGAGTAGTACTGTACACTGTACACATGCATACACAAAGATATACACTATTTGTATAATCCTTAATTTATAATTATTTAAAAATAAAAAATAATGTTTATTTCTTCTTTTTCTTTGAGGACTGTCATTTCTTTTGCATTTTTATTAGTTTACATGTATTGTACAAAAGTATTTAATGCTGATACTTCCATAGATGCATACAAAGATTTTCATTTTTATTATTAAATAGCTGTACAAAGTGGTTTCAATTCAGCACAGCCTTTCATTCATTACAATGTGTCTGGACCAAAGTCAGTCCCTTTAGTATACATTCATTAATAGTTTTACTTAATTGTGTCCTGTTTAGTGTTTGAAATATATTTTTCTATTCATATCAACTACAGAAGAACTAAACTTTTTTAAAAAACACATTATTTACCTATTATCCATAAACTAATAGAATTTGAACGTCATTTTACTGTAAAATTATCTTTTATCAACAAAAATATTTCTGAATTTGAACAAAATGGGAATATTTTATTAACATCTTAAAAGGCATACTTAGAACGATTTATATTGGATAGCCCATGAATTACCATTCATATTTGTGGAGATTTGTGAAATCTGGAGATATAATTGAAGATATTAGTGTCTTCAAAAATGTACTTTTATTGTTAATATTTTACTCCCTTTATTTTGCAATGTTTTATTATTACAGCTTTATGTGTATATAGTTCCTATGATAATATACTTCTTATATATTAAATAAAGGTATATTAAATAAAGGTATTTTACTTCAATAAAAAGTATATTACGTGTACATTAATAGTCTTTTTGGTTTTCTGTGTTTTTCTTAACAAGGAACTAACCTCTATGGCTTGATTAACTTATTATAAGGCTACTAAGTAGGAGGAGGATGTGTGTACATGCTGAAGTATTAATACTCCATGGGGCATGAATTTTTTTTTACTTCAAATCACAATTTATGTACTTACTATGATCAATGTGTCACTTTCCTCCTGTTCCACCATTTCTTATTATGTCTCACCAGCTAAAGTGAAGGAAGAGATTGACCATGTGATTGGCAGGCACCGCAGCCCCTGCATGCAGGACAGGAGCCAAATGCCCTACACAGATGCTGTGCTGCATGAGATCCAGAGATACATTGATCTTGTGCCCATGAACGTGCCCCATGCAGTGACCCGTGACATTAAGTTCAGAGACTACATCATTCCCAAGGTGAGCTTGTTTCTTTTCTGCTGAGCCTCCATAGGGAGCCTGAGTTCTTGAGGTCACTGCAGGATTCCTCTCCTCCACATGAGAGAGCTGCAAAAGTGTCACAGTTGTCTGCTCAGGAGAGGTTGTGTTATACAAGATTGGGGTTGTATATACATGGGAAATTATGCCTGGTTTCCCACACTGTGAATCCCAACTTTGTTCTGCCCCTTAAATTCTTTTTGTTTTGGGGACTTCTTCTCCTTGTTGTCTTCTTCTTCTTCTTCCTCCTCCTCCTCCTCCTCCTCCTCCTCCTCCTCCTCCTCCTCCTCCTCCTCCTCCTCCTCCTCCTCCTCCTCCTCCTCCTCCTCCTTCTCTTCTTCCTTCTCCCTTTTCTCCTCCCTCTCCTCCTGCTTTTCCTTCTCCTTCTCCTTGAATTTTTGGCTATGCTTAGTTTTTGTATTTCCAAATGAATGCAAAAGCTTATTATTTATCAATTTCCCAATATGTTCTGCTGGGATGTATGTTACACCTCCAGTAAAGTTATAGATAAGTTTTGGGGAAAATGTTACCTTGATTTCTTCAATTCATGAATGAGTCATGCTTCCAATTTACCTGTGCTTTGCTTTATTTTCCAAGTAATATTTTGTTTTCAATAGAGTTGATTACAAATATATTCATAGACTTTGTTTAAATGCATAGAATTTTGCCTATTACTATTTTATTTTTTCATTGGCTTGGTGTTTGTTGGCCTGTGCACTGTCCATGAGCTCATTTGCTCAAGCTAGTGCTCTACCAGTTTGCACCACAGTTCCACTTCCAGTTATCTGGTGGTTAACTGGAGATAAGAGACTCATGGACTTTGTTGCCTGGGCTGGCTTTGAACCATGATCCTTAGATCTCAGCCTCCTGAGTAGCTAAGATTACAGACATGAGCCACCAATGCATGGCTTGATTGATAATATTTTTATGGTGCCTTTGCTATCATTTGTACCTGATATATAGAAACATAACTGCTTTAATCATTCTGATGACATCATGAAATGTAAACTCATGAAATTTACTAGTCATTGCTAATGAATTATCTGTAGATTTGTTTGGAACATTAGGGTGTATTACCATAATATCTGGTTTAATAATTTATACTTGCTTTTCCAATTCCTGTGCCTATAATTGTGCTTTGTTGAATTTTTGCACTGGCTGCCAGGATGGTATAAAACAAAATAGATTTTAGTGGTCAACTTTGTTTCATTATGATTGATAGAAAAGATTTCAAGCTTTGGCTGGGAAAGTGGCTCAGTGGTCGAGTGCTTGTCTTGCATGCGTGAGGTACTGGGTTTGATTCCTCAGCACCACATAAGCAAAAAGAAAAAAGCCAGAAGTGGTGCTGTGGCTCAAGTGTTAGAGCATTAGCCTTGAGCTGAAGAGCTGAGGCCCAGGTCCAGAGTTCAGGCCAACGACTGGACCCTCCCACAAAAACAAACAAACAAAAGCTTACAAGCTTGGTATTTCACAGTCAATTTTGGTATCTTAAGTAGATTTTTAAAAAATAAATAACATTAGGAAGTTTACCCTGTGTTCTTACTTACATAATCAGATCTATTCTCTGTAATGATTCTTTTTCTTTGAAAAGTTTTAATTATACAGGTGATGTACAGAGGGGTTACAGTTACATAATTCAGATAGAGCAGGTTTCTTCTTGGACACTGCCACCCCTTCCTTGGCTCTCTCCCAGTTTTTCCTTCCCATCCCCATCCACAAGTTGTATAGTTCATTTTGAACATAGTGTCTGGTGAGTGCCACTGATGCATTTGTTCACCCTTTGTCCCTTCATTTCTGTGCCTCCCCTTACACTCCCAAGAAAGCTAAATGAACAAACAGAACAAAGAGGAAGAAAACAAAAAACAGCAAAAGAAGGAAGAAACCCCCATTTTCATTTCCTGGAGTTCATTCCAATAAATATTTCTTTGTATGATCAGATGCACATAGGCATTGAACCTTTGTGTTCTCCCCAAAGTATCCTCCTGTGCTCTCACAGTGTGAATGCCTAGGTTTCTTCTTTTTATGTATTAAAATTTTTACTGTGGTGCTGTCTTAGGCAGCACATACAGAGAAGATTAGCATGGCCCCTGCAGAAGGGTGACTCTCAAATTTGTGAATCATTCCATATTTTTATCAAAATGGATACCAGGCAATGGAAACACTGGAGTAGGGACATGTAGGGGCACAGGAATGGAGGAAGGACAGGTAAGCAAATGCAGCCATTGTATTCTAGATGGGAGGTTGTTGACCTTCTATTGTTTTATGCCCTTCTTGCTTTTAAGGTTTCTGCTGTTGTGAAATCTGGTGTTATGTGATGGGCTTGCCACCATAGATGACTCATTGCTTTTCTTCGGCAGCTGTCAGTACTCTTTACTGTTTCTGAATATTTCATTTTGAACTATAATGTGCCTTGGAGTGATTCTTTTTTGATATGATCTGTTTGCTGTTCTAAAAGCCTCTTGTATTGTTAAAGATTTTGGAAGGGCTGGGAAGGTGGCACAGTGGTACAGTGCTTGCCTTGCATGCACGAGGCCCTGGGTTCGATTCCTCAACACCACATAAGCAAAAAGAAAAAATCCAGAAGTGGCACTGTGGCTCAAGTGGTAGAGCACTAGCCTTGAGTTGAAGAGCTGAGGGACAGCGCCCAGGCCCAGAGTTCAGGCCCCACGACTGGAACCCCCCCCCACGCCCCACCGCCCAAAAATGATTTCGGCAACATTCTCACATCATTTTATTGACTATGTTTTCAAGTCCTTTACCACGGAACTTTTCTTCAGCCTCTATGCCTATTTTCCATAGGTTTGATCTTTCAAGTTTCCCAGGTAGGCTTGTATAATCTTTTCATACTTTTCTTTTCACCTAGTTCTTCATCTGACTATTCTAATATATCTATTTTTTCCTTGCTCTCTGATATTGTTTCATTTTCATCCACTCTTTTCTATTTAGTTTTTTTATTCATATAGCTTTTTATTTCCAAAATTTTAGTTTAACTATTTTTTAATATTTCTGTATCTTTATTGAACTCCTCATTTATACATTGCATTGTTTGTCTTACTTCATCCAGCTGTTTATTTGTATCCACTTCAAATTCACTCATTTTTTATACTTATTCTTTGTATTGTATTGAAATCTTTTTGTTGAAATATTTTTCTTGTAATCATACTTTTGAGTTCTTTGGGCTTAATCTTCTTCAATATCTTTTAGGTCTACGGCTATGGAATTGTTAAACTTTGGAGATACTTGCCTTTTTCCACACATTCTGTGTTGATATTTATTGGTTCTGAAGCCAGTTAATTGGTTGGAAGTCTTCATTACCTATAGACCAGAGGATTGAACTAAGTGATTTTCATTGTATCTGTCACTGCTTTAGCTATTTGTTTTCTGGTTTTGGGGGGGGGGGAGGGTCATGGAGCTTGAACTCAGAGCCTGAGCACTGTCCTTGACCTTTTTTGTTCAAGGCTAGTGGTTTGCTATTTTGACCCACAGTGCCACTTCTGTTTTTCTAGTGATTAATTGGAGATAACTGCATCATGGGCTTTCCCACCTGAACACTATTTGAACTGCAGTCCTCAGATTTCAGCCTCCTGAGTATCTAGGATTACAGGTGTGATCCTCTGGCACCTTGCTTTATATACATATATATGCATATATATATAAAGTATATATATATGCATATATACATATATATATACTTTATATATATAGGTTTATACAGATCTAGGTATATATATGTATCGATCTATGTAGATCTCTCTCTCTCTCTCTCTCTCTCTCTCTCTCTCTCTCTCTATGTATCTATCTATCTATCTAATTAGCTTATGTTATCTGTGTGTATTGTTCCCAGGGCACAACCATATTGACATCACTGACATCTGTGCTGCATGACCCCAAGGAATTCCCCAATCCAGACAAGTTTGACCCTGGCCACTTTCTGGATGAAAGTGGTAACTTTAAGAAAAGTAACTACTTTATGCCTTTCTCAGCAGGTAATAAAATTTCATTTCCATACCTCAGGATAACTTTGGGGGGGATGTCAGTTGGAATTTACATAAAGCCTCCTTGGGGCTGGCGTATTTCCCATAAGCTCCGGAGTAGGAGCAGCACTCTCAATGCCCTAGCACTTTTCTGTTCATGATGCATCTCCACTGTTTGATCATATTAGCGAGACCTCAGTTTCTCTGTGCATTTCTTCCAAGTTCAACAAGGTAAGCAAGCAATTATGGCATTCTCTCTTTACTTATATCATAATGATCTCTTCCTAAACAGTAAAACTCATTTAGACTGCCTTCACTCACAATAAAAAAGATGATCTCATCAGAGGTCCCTCCCACATCTTTTTGTGGCATTTGTCACCCCCAGGCTTCTCTATAGAATGAATCTCTCCCAAAAGTCACAGAAGAACACCAAAGGGCAGTGAGGGAAGATCATCACAGATGACAAGACATGAGGATTTGTGGGTGGAGTATTAACTCATTTGTCACTTTCTTGAACTTGATTATTAAACAGAAAATAGCCTAAGCAACATTTTAAGGTATTTAAGGTACTTCAACACGGACAGAGAGTAGATGGAAGCAGAGCAGAACATTTTTAAGAAAGTCATGAACCACAAGAACAAAACATTTATTCTTAAAAGTGTCAGAAACTGTCAAATATTGGTACATTTCCCACAATGATCACGGAGCACTCTGCTCTTCTTTCAGTCTAAGACATGTGTCTGGATATTGTATCCCCACACCTGCAGTCTGTGTGCTATGTGTCTGGCCAGGGAGCAGCCTTCCTTCACTGACACTGTGACTTTTTGTCTTTTGTTTTGTGTTTGGATTTGGGGTATTTTTATTGTCAGTTGTGGGGCTTGAAGTCAGGGTTTGGGCCCTCTTCCTGACCTTTGTTGCTCAAAGCCACTTTGAGCCCTTTTAGCCACAGCTGTACTTCTGCTTTTTGGTGAATAATTGCAGGTAAGAGTCTCAGGGACTTTCTTACCCCAGGCTCACTTCTAATCACGATCCTCTGATCTCAGCCTCCTGAGTAGTTGGATTTTAGGCATGAGTCATTGGCACCCAACTAATGACCTCACCTTTGATATCTGTTTTACATCTGTCATATAGATACCATGGGAAAGGCAGTGATCTCTCTTCAAAAATTCACTTCTTTTTTACACAAAGGGAAACATTTTAAATAATGAGAAAATTATGGTTTCAAATTATTTGAGTGTCAGTGAAAATCTGAATATGATATTTGGGAAGCTGAATGAGGGGAGGATTTTATGGCTTGAAGGGACACAAAGAGCACAAGAAAGGACATGAAATGTGGTCTGGGTCTTGATGTCTGTAGGAAATGTATCATAGCTAAAAGGAATTTCATGATGTAGTACTTAAACTTTGTAATTTTATGATGAAATGGATAGTTGGGCTGTCAATATTAAAATGCAAAAAGTGTTCATTCTTTTTCTGGGGACAGTTCACATGAGCAATATGAATGGGTTTTCTTAGAAAAACATAGATGTCTCTAGAACATTCAAAGTGTATCATTGAAATCTGAGACTCAAACTTTTTATAAATAAATAATGAAACCTTGATTAAAATTGCAATAAATCCAAATCTATTATTATTTTAATTTCTCACCAACATTTCATGAAGGAATTATTAGCATTTCCATTTAATATTTGAAGAAAATAAGGCTCAGATATTTTACTAACTTACCCCACATGGGTAGTTAATGACGGTGTCAAGATTTGACTTCTGAGTTGACTTGGAAAGCAGTATTTCCTACCACTAGTTTTATATGTGATGAATTCCACTTGGAGTCACGGGTAGGTCTATGCCCTCTACTCCTACATTTTTATTATTCTACAGATACAAAGGTTTAGAGGTAATCTTAAAACACATGGTCACAGTCCTTTCTGATTAGTAGGGATAATACTAAAAGAGAAAGAATGGGAGTAGTTCTTAAGGTTGAGGACAGACTGTATTAAATCCTCATCTCAACCACAGGAAAAAAGTATGATTGGAAGCCAAAAATTCTTCCAAAGTTATGATTCTTTCCTTTAGCAGGGAACATATTAGAGTAATGATATAATAATTTAGAAACCCCCAGCCTGGCATAGAGAAAGAGAAAAGAGGGAAGAGAGGATAAAATTTTTTAAAAGAGCATTTATCATGTAAAAATACTTAATAAAAGGTTTACATGAAGATAGTAATCTGTTTTTTAAATATAATTTGGTTTAGTATGATTTTCTTTGGGTTTTTTTAGAGAGGATCTTAAAAATGTAGCCCGAAGTAGTTATCAACTCAAGATTCTTCTGCATGAGTCACCTTGCTAGACTTACAAGTTTGTGTGTGCCTGTGATACCATTCTTCGATTTAAAAAAAATAAATGTGCTAGTGAAGATTATATATTCCTGGGTATCTGCACAGCTTTCCTTCTCTCTTTGCATTCAGTAATGGCACTTTCTTTTACCAGTTACAAATGCAATCCTTCATACTCTCACACTTACATACATAGAGATATTTCCTGCTTTGACTTGTTTTTTTATTTTTTACAAAAATTTCAGGCAAACGGATATGTGCTGGAGAAGGCCTGGCCCGTATGGAGCTGTTTTTATTCTTAACCACCATTTTACAGAACTTCAACCTGAAATCTCTCGTGGATCCACAGGACCTCGATACCACTCCAGTTCTGAATGGGTTTGCCTCTTTGCCCCCAGCATACAAGCTCTGTTTCATTCCAGTGTAAAGAAGAGCTCTGCTGTCTGGCTCCAGCTGTGCAGCAATCTGCAGTTCCCTCCTCTGAGCCATCACTTACCTCCTTCCCCTGTCATGTCTCCCTCCTCTCCCAGATCCAGGAAGATCCGTTCTCCATTTTGGAGGGATTCCTGTATAACTGCCCTGTCAAATCTATAGTCTCTTCTGCTTTATAATACCTTTGTTCCCCAGTCTACATGCTAATACTTCTCTAATGCTGATTTAGTAATATGTTAGTATGATAAAAAAAATTATTACCATGTGATAACACAGATTCCTTTCTCTGTATATTATCCATAATAAATATCATTTTTTGTGACTTTGGTCATTCTTGGACTGTCCTCCTTTGTTCAAAAATCAGTGAAGCAATGAAACAAAATAGAATCCCATGTTGACCCCATTATGGCAAGCACTGGGAATGGGAAGGGAGAAATGGTAGGAAAACTCTTTGGCTACGTCACCTGTCATATCTGGAGATGCAGATTTAACGAACAAAAGCAATGTCCAGAATATCTCCTCTTGGAAGGAAAATATATGAGACAGACATAGACAGAATAAAAATTAAAGGCTAGTGTTCGCATCTTTAGTTTGGTGTCAGTGTGAACAAAAAAATAAAATAAAAATATTCTTGTCAATTTATCTTTGCAACTGAAAGCCAGATTTTGATAATCATCTGCTCTATTATTTTTATTTATGCATATTAATTGTACACTTAAAGATGTTTCATACCTGCATACAATGTACTCTGACCATACCAGTTTTTCCTTCACTTTTGACAGTACTAAGTTTTAAATTCAGGGCTTTGTCCTTCTTAGACAAGAACTCTACTGATTGGACCATATCCTGCATCTGCATCTGTTTTTCTACTTTGTACACATTGTTTTACACTCAACATAAATGTTATGAGAATTATAATAAGGGCACTGAAATCACTCCTCCCATTTCATTCTTCAAACCTTCACAATTGTGTATTTAACACACAATTTTCCCTTCCTTCTACTTTGCCATATATCACATGAGAAGTACCGTTATTGGTCATCTCTGCTGATCTCTTTCCTAAGAGGAAGCCCCTTGGTCCAGGATTTTATCTTAAATTTTATTTTATTGTAAAGATGCTGTACAGAGGGGTTACCATTACATGGGAAAGGTAATGAGTACATTTCTTGTCAAACACTGTTACCCCCTCATTTGTTTTCTCTTACTATCCCTTTCCTCTCCCACTTCCCCCACTCCTCTCCTCCACAGAAGTTGTAAAGTTCATTTCCAACATAGTGTCTTGTGAGTGTAATTGTTGCAGTGGGTCTCCCTTTGTCTTCATTTTTAGCATTTCATCATTCCCCATATATAAAAGTATATACAAGATGCAGGGTACCAAAATCAAATACACTGACAACAGGGAATATATCATAGGGAGAAGAACATACAAAGAAACAGAAAAATCACACAGTACATTAAAAAACAACAACAACAACAAAGGAAAAACCTCTTGTGTCCATATCTTGGGGTTCATTTTGCTCAGCATCATCTTATATGGTTATAAGTACATAGCCATTTTTAATCTCATATATTGGGCCTAGATGCATACACAATCTATACATGTATCAGTGAATTGTTATGCCTGTTTATACATACAAGATGTATTTATACAGGACATAAGCATACATTATATATGGTTTTCCATAAAATTGGCTCACTAGAAGAGTATATTGAACAGGCACTGGTAGCTCATGCCTATAATCCTAGCTACTCAGGAGGCTGAGATCAGAGGATTGAGGTTCCAAGCCAGCCCAGGCAGGAAAGTCCATGAGAATCTTACCTTCAATTAATCACGAAAATGCCAGAAGTGGTGTTGTGGCTCAACTGATAAAGCACTATCCTTGAGCAAAAAGCTCAGGGACAGTGCCCAGGCCCTGCATTGATCCCCAGGACCTGCTACTCAGCCCCTAAAAAAGCATTTTGTACAACTTGCTGTTTTCCTGTTGAAAACTATGCCAGTCAAACCTTCAAGAAATGGAAAAATTGGATATGAGTGTTTGATATTTGAAATAAATAATACATAAAATATAAAAATTATATTTATGGAGCCCCATGTTTTTATTTTTGGTGGAATTGGAGTTTGCACTCAAGATTCCATCCTTTGTTGGCATACTGTCTTTGGTGTTATTCTACTGCTTGAAACACTCCTGTAGCCTGATTTACTAGTAATTTTGGAGATGTGTCATGTACATTTCTTCTGGGGATGGCTTCAAACTGCAATCCTCCGGATCTCAGCCTTCTGAGTAGCTAATAATACTGGCAGGTGCCACTGGACCCAAGCTCCATGTTAGGTTTTTAATAATTGTATACACTATACAGTATTTAAATCAGTTAACTAGATATATTTCTTGGAACATGCAGTATGTACTATATCATTTATCTATTGTAAAAGCCTTCAAAACCCTTCTTTGCATCATGAAGAGAAGAGTGGGAATACTCATAGGGATTAAGGTAGATAATCTACAATAGAGTCACCAAATGTGGTTTATCAAAAATAAAATATTTTGTTCTTTCACTCCTGAACTAAATTGTAATGGTTTAAAGTTCAGAACTCTATAAGTTGCAAACACTATTTGATGAATGAACTCAGAAAGTTACTGCTTAATATTGTTCTGGAAAAAGAGTTCATTCATCATAAAGTATTTGCAAATTGTCAAGATGAAAAACACAAGGTGGTCCTAACCCTCATTTTAATCAATGGATACTGCCATTATGAAACTCTTATTTGTTTTGAAAGTCAGTGATTAACATGAATATTGAAAAACAGTACAAACTGAGAGAACTTTTCATTTGTTTTAACTGAACGTTTTAACTATGGAATGGCTTATGAGACTTGGGGTTTATGTGTTATGACCTCATCTCTAGCCCTTGCAGTGGTATATCCTTATCCAAAAAATGAACCTGAGGCCTGGGTCATAACATGGAAATGATTTTTCTTTAGCCAAAGGTAGATTGAAAGTAGAATTGAAGTGTCTATATGGATTGTTTGTGTGTGTGTGTGTGTGTGTCTGTGTGCGCGCGCGCGTGTTTGTGTGTGTGTGTGACAGTCTTGAACTCAAGGCCTGGGCTTTTTTGCTCAAGGCCAGCACCCTACCATTTGAGCCTCAGCTGCACCTCTGTCTTTTTTGGTGGTTCATTGGAAGAGAAGAATCTCATAGACTTTCCTGCCCAGCATGGCAGGAGACAGCTCTCAACCTCCTGTGGACCAAGGATTGAGGAGGAGGTGGGGGATAAGCTTCCAAACTACCAAGGTTAACTAGAAGTCCAAACCAGGCCCAATGCTACCTGCACTTCCCCACTCCTACTCCCATAAGAAAGCCCAAAGAATGATGTTGGAACAGTGACACACTACAGAAGGATCCCCACTACACCATGTACCGAATCTTAAGAAAACAGAATGAGACAAGATCAAGACAAAAACAGAAAAACCGAAGCCTGCTGCTTAGGCCTTATGTAGAGATCTACCACCTCCACAGTACCCCAGACTCTACAGTATGAGAGTCAGATGGGCAGGCCCAGAATTTATACTTTAGGACTATGAAAAATGAAGAAAAAAATGACATGGTCAAAGTATATAGTACACATGTAGGAAGCATCTTACAATTGATGTATACCAATAAACATAATAGAACAGATGATTAGTAATATAAAAACATAAAGCCATATCTGGCTTTCAATTGGAAACATCAATTGACAAGAATATTTCCAGTTTTTATTTTGTGTTCACACTAATGCCAAAGTAAATACACGAACCCTAGCCTTTAATGTTTATTCTTGTTTCTGCGTCTCACAGTATGTTCCTCCAGGAGGAGCTGCTTCTGGTCATTGCTTTTGTTTATTGAATCCACATCTCCAGATATGACAGGTGACATAGACAAAGAGTTTTCCTGCCATCTTCCCCTTCCCATTCCCAGTGCTTGCCATAATGTGGACAACATGGCACTCTATTTTGTTTCATTGCTTCACTGTATTTTGAACAAAGTAGGACAGTCCAAGAATGATCCAGGCATGAAAAGTAATATTTATTATGGATAATATAGAGAGAAAGGAGTCTACGTTGTCACATAGTAATCACTTTTTGGTTTTGTCATACTAGCATATTACTAAATCAGCATTAGAGAAGTATTAGCATGTGGGTGGGGTGTTGCTAACACTATTATATTGCACAAGAGACTAAAGATGTGACAGTGCCATGACACAGGAAACCATCCAAAATGGAGAATGGATCTTCCTGGATCTGGAGGAGAGGGGAGATGTGAGAAGGGAGGACAGGAAAGCATCCCTGGCAGGGGAAGTTGGTGAGTGATGGCTCAGAGGAGGGAACTGCAGATTGATGCACAGCTGGAGCCAGACAGCAGAGCTCTTCTTTACACTGGAATGAAGCGCAGCTGGTATGATGGTGGCAAGGAGATAAACCCATTCAGAACAGGAGTGGTATCGAGGTCCTGTGGATCCATGAGAGGTTTCAGGTTGAAGTTCTGTAAAATGGTGGTTAGGAATAAAAACAGCTCCATGCGGGCCAGGCCTTCTCCAACACAAATCCGTTTGCCTGAAATTTTTGTAAAAAAAAAAAAAAAAAAAAAAAGTCAAAGCAAGAACTGACTCTTTGTATGTAAGCGTGAAAGTATGAAACATTGTATTTGTAATTGACAAAAGAAAGTGTCAAAGATTACCGAATGCATGGCAGATGGATGCATGGAGGAACACAGGTAAGACAATTTGTCTACTAACACGCAATCTTAACTATTACATCATTGAACTATTTTTTAAATCTGAGAATAGCAGTGCACACCTGTAATTCTACCACAGGAAGCTACGAAAGAAGAATCTTGAGTTGATAACCCATTTGAGCTACCTTTTTTACATGCTGTTTTTAAAACAACCAAAGGCAAACTACACCAAACTAAATTATATTTAAAAGAAAAACAGATCACCATCTTCATGTTAACCTTTTATTAAGTATTTCTACATGATAAATTCTCTTTTTAAAATTTCCCTTCTCCCGTTCTCCCTTGTCTCATTCTCTGTATGCCAATTTGGAGGGTGCTGAATTATTAAGTCAGTTAGGTTCTCTGCTAAAGAGAGGAGTCATACTTCTGGAATACAACTAAGCTTCCAATCATATTTTTTCCCCATGGTTGAGATGAGGATTTAATATGGTTTGTCCTCAACCTGTAGACCTATTCCCATTCCTTCTTTCTTCATATTATCTCTAATTACCAAGAAGGCCTGTAACTATATACTTTGGGATTTCCTCCAAACTTTTGTATGTATAGAAATATATATGCAGGATTGGAAGACATAGACCTACCTGACACTCCAAGTGGAATTCATCACTTGGAAGTAGTGGTGAGAAGCACTGCTTTCCTGGTGAACTCAGAAGTCAAATCTTGACTCTGTCACTAAGTACCCATGTGGCTGAGTTACTTAAACTATTGGAGCCCTAGTTTCTTCATATATTAACTAGAGATGCTAATTATTCCTTCAAGAAGTGTTGGTGAGAAATTAAAATAATAATAGATTTTGATGTGTTACAATTTTAATCAAGGTTTCATTATTCTATTTATAAAAATGTTGAGTTCAGGTTTCCATGAAACACTTTGTATGTTCTAAGAAAATAATTCCTATTGCTTATGTGGCCTGTCTCCAGGAAAATACTCAATGACCACTTTTGGGGGGGTCAGTTCTGGGTCCTGAACTCTAGGCTTGGGCACTGACCTGCAGCTCTCCCTTTCAAGGCTAGAGCCCCACCACTTGAGTCACAGTGCCACTTCTGGCTTTTTCTGCTCATGTGGTACTGAGGAATAGAACCCAGGGCCTCATGCATGCAAGGCAAGCACTCTACCACTGAGCCACCTTTCCAGTTCCTCAATGAACACTTTTTACATTTTAATACATCCCAACTTTCCATTTTCTCATCATACAGTACTTTCCTGTCCTCCCTTCTCACATCTTCTCACTCCCTCCAGATCCAGAAAGATCCATTCTCCATTTTGGAAGGTTTCCTGTGTCACTTCACTATCACTGTGCTTTATAATAGTCTTATTCACCACCCCATGTGCTAATACTTACCTATTGCTGATTTACTAATATGCTAGTCTGGCAAAACTGTAAAATGAACAGGCATCAATACACAGAGCACTTTTCATGTCCCTTTTGTACTCTTTGTGTCCTTTCAAGCAATGAAATCTTGCCTTAACTTTCCCAAATATCATATTCAGATTTTCATTGATGCTCAAAATCATTTGAAAGCATAATTTTCTCATTGTTTAAAATGTTTGCCTGTGTGTAAAAAAAGTGAATTTTTGAAGAGAGATTGCTGCCTTTCCCCATGGTTTCTAAATGACAGATATAAGACAGATGTCAAAGGTTACATTATTAGCTGGGTGCCAGTGGCTCATGCTTCCAAACCTAGCTACTCAGAAGGCTGGGATCTGAGGATTGTGATTAGAAGTGAGCATGTGTAAGAAAGTGGGTGAGACTCTTATCTTCAATCAGAAGTGGAGCTGTGGCTCAAACTTCTAGCTCTGAGCAAAAAAGTCAGAGATAACACCCTGGCCCTCAGGTCAAGCTCCCACAACCAACAAAAACAAAAAAATCAAAATAATTGAACAAACAAACAAAAAATACAAAAAGTCACAGTGTCAGTGAAGGAAGGCTCCTCCCTGGCCAGACACACAGCACACATACTACAGCGTGGAGATACAATATCCAAGACACATGTTTTAGATCAAAAGAAGAACAGAGTGCTCTGTTATCATTGTGGGATATCTGACACAGGTTCCTGATATGTTCATAAGATTATGTGACACTTTCTGACACTCTTGGTTGAGAGTAAATGTTTTATTCTTGTGCTTCATGACTTACTTAAAAATGTTCTGCTGTAATAGCTAGGATATGGAAACAACCTAGATGCCCCACCACAGATGAATGGATCCAAAAATTGTGGTATCTATACACAATGGAATATTATGCAGCCATTAGAAATGACAAAATAATGGCATTTGCAGGGAAATGGATGGAGCTAGAAGGAATCATGTTGAGCGAGGTAAGCCAAGAACGAAGAGACAAACAGTACATGGTCTCCCTGATAAATGGATGATAAATCCAAAATGTTAGGTGATATGACAAAACTAACAGGACTTAAGAAACAAAGAACTCCCACTCATCTGGTTGAACCACTACCAAATATCCCCATGCTGCTGATCACATATATGGTATATAACATGTGAGCACCGTTATATATTACAGCCTGTGATAGACAATTTGCTCCAGGAAAGTTAGAATGAACTTGTGACTTTAAATGAGCATCATTATTCCACAATACTGTGAATTTCCGGAAATTAAGTAATCACTTAATCACAATCAAAAAAAAAAAAAAAAAGAACCTTGGGGAAGGGAGGGAGGGAGGGGATGGTAGGGGGAAAACAATGGAGGGGGTAACAATGTTCAAGAGGAAGTGTACTCATTACCCCACTCATGTAACTGTAACCTTCTGTATAGTATCTTTACAATAAAAAAATTAAAAAAAAAAAGTCACTGAGACAGACAATTAAAAAAAAAATGTTCTGCTGTGTCTTCTGTCTACTATCTGTCCTGTTTGAAGTACCCAATGTCTTAGAATGTTGCTTAGTCCATTTTCTGTTTAATATTGGGGTACAAGAAAGTGACAAATGGGTTAATTCTCCCCCCACAAATCCTATCTTCCCTTGCTCTCCTTTGGTACTCTTCTGTGCCTTTTGGGAGTCAATCATTCCTTAGAGGAGCCTGGAGGTGACAAATGCCACAAAAAGATGTGGGAGGCGCCCGTGATGAAATCATCTTTCTCGTTGTGAGTGTACCCACTGTTTAAGAAAAGATCATTATGATATATGTAAAGAAAGTTTGCTAGTTTTGTTTGCTTTACTTGTTGAACTTGAAAGAAATGCACAGAGAAACTGAAGCGCCAAACAGTGAAGATGCAACATGAACAAGGAAAGTGCATGGGCATTGAGAGTGCTGCTCCTAATCATGAGTTTAGGGTAAATACACCAGCCCCAAGGAGGCTTTATATAGGTTCCAACTGACATCCTTCCCCCCAAAGGTATCTTGAGATATGGAATGAAATTTTATTACCTGTTGAGAATGGCATGAAGTAATCACTTTTCTTAAAGTTTCCACTTTTATCCAGAAAGTGGCCAGGGTCAAACTTGTCTGGATTGGGGAATTCCTTGGGGTCGTGCAGCACAGATGTCAATGATGTCAATATGTTTGTGCCCTGGAAACAACATACACCAAGAAGCTAAGCTAAGTTATAGTTTTATATATATATCTATATATATATATATATATATATATATGCAGCTCATACCTATAATCCTAACTACACTAGATGCTGAGATTGAAGGATTATAGTTCAAAGTTATCATGCGCAGTTATCTCCAATTAACCACCAGAAAACTGGAGTAATGCTTTGGCTAAAAGTGTTAGAGCACTAGATTTGAGCAAAAGAAGGTCAGGGACAGCATCCAGGCCCTGAGTTTAAGTTCCATGAACAACAAATACAAAATAGTTATAGAGTGACATATACAATGAAAATCACTTAGTTCAATCTTCTGGCCTAAAGGTGATGAAGAATTTCAATCAAGGAAATGGCTTCAGATCTGATGAATAGCAACACAGAAAACATAAAAAACGGCATTTATGTCTAACATTTAACAATTCTATAGCAATAGATGCAAAGGGTATTGAAGAAGAAGATGAAGACCCCAAGATGTCAAAAACAACTATAAGAATGACCGCGAAAATTAATAAAGACATATATAAAAATATGAGTATATTCAAAGATAATACAAATAAACAGCTGAATAAATAAGACAAACAATGCAATATATCAACAAGGACTTCAACAAAGATATAAAAATCTTTAGAAATTAATGTAAGGTTTTGGAAATGAAAAACTAAATAAATCAAGTAAAAAACTCAATGACGAAGAGTAGATCAAATTGAAAACAGAATATCAGGGCTCAAGGGCAAAGTAGATATATTAGAATAGTCAGATGAAGAACTAGGTGAAAAGTAAAGAAGAATGAAGAAAGCATACAAAGCCATCTGGGAAACTTGAAAGATTAAACATATAAAATAGGCTAGAGAAAGAAGAAGAGGCCCATGCTAAAGGAATAAGAAAATATTCAGTAAAATAATTGGAGAATATTTCCTAAATCTTTAGCAATCCAGATACAGGAGGACTTTAGGACAGCTAACAGATCATATCAGAAAAGAATCTCTCTAAAGAAACACAATGAGTCTTCTGTGGTGGCAAGCCCATCAGCATAACACCAGATTTCTCAACAGCAGAACCTTAAAAGCAAGGAGGTAATAAAGTAATGGAAAGTCTATGAATACCCATCTAGAATACAGTGACTGCATTTGCTCACCCTTCCTCCCTCCATTCCTGTGCCCTCATTTGTCCCTACTCCAATGTTTCCATTTTCTGGTATTTGTTTTGATAAAAATATGGAATGCTTCACAAATCTGAGTGTCCTCCTTATAGAAGTGCCATGCCAATCTTCTCTGGATTGTTCTCATTTTAGTATATGTGCTGCCTAAGCCAGCACGATGCTTAAAATTTTAAACATATAAAAAGAAGAATCCTAGGGATCCGCACACAGTGAGACCACAGACGGATACTTTTAGGAGAGGAGCACAAAGGCTCAATGTCTACGTGCATCTGATTGTAGAAAGTAATATTTATTGGAATGAACTGCATGAAATGAAAACAAGAGTTTTGGTCTTTTTGCTGTTTTTGTTTTCTTTTCTCTTGATTTTGTTTCTTTACCTGTCTTTGGTAGTGTAAGGAGGTGCACAGAAATGGAGGGACAAAGGGTGAACAAATGTAACAGTGTAGTTCAATAGACACTATGTTGAAAATAAACTGTACAACTTGTGGGTGGAGTTGGAAAGGAAAAACTGGGAGAGGGCCAGGGAAGGAGTGACATTGTCCAAGAAGAAATGTACTCTACCTGACTTGTGTAACTGTAACTTCTTTGCACATCAGTATTATAATAAAAACTTTAAAAAGAAGAATCATTACAGAGAAATGATCTCATTCAAAATATAAATGTAATTATGTTCAAAATTCGTACATAAAAATATAGGGTAAACTTCCCTAAAATTATTTTTAAAAACCTCTCCCAAAATCTACTAAAGATACCAAACTTGAAGCAAAGATTACCACCATCACCGATTTTATTTACACCATCCTGGCTGCAGTGCAAAAATTCAGCAAATCAAATTTATAGACACAAGAATTGGAAAAGCCCGCATAAAAATATTAACCCAGATATTATGGTAATGCACTCTAAAATTCCAAATAAATCTGCAGTAAATCACTGGTAATGTCTAATAAATTTCATGAGTTTACTTATTATGATGTCATCAGAATAACTAATTATATTTCTACATATTATGTAAAAAGTATAGCAAAGGCACCATAAAATGAGTAAGACTCAAATGGGGCAGTGGTCTCTTACACTTGTAATTCTAGCTGCTTATGAAGTTGAGATCTGAGGATCGTGGTTATAAGCCAGCTAGGTAGAAAAGTCCATGAGATTCTTATCTCCAGTTAACTACCAGAAAACTGGAAATGGTGCTGTGGCTGAAAGTGGTAGAGCGCCAGCCTTGAGCAAAAAGAGTTCCAAGACACAGTCCCAGCCCAAAGCTCGAACCCCAAGACCCACTTCACCCCTAAAAAAGAATAATAACAATCAAAACACTCAGTATTTTGAAAAAGTCAATGAAAATATTTGAAAGCCACTCTGTTGAAAACAAAATACTATTTGTAAAGTAAAACATAAGACAATTGGGAGTATAACTTATTCATGAATTGAAGAAGTCCAGTTTCCCCCAAATTTATCTAAAATTTTACTGTGTCATAACAAACATTCCAGTTGAGCGTTTTGGGAACTTGATAAAAATATACTTGTAACATTCATTTGGAAATACAAAGGCCAATACAAAATACAAATTAAAAATAAAATGCAATACAAATACAAAATAGCCAATAGGAAGGACCACCCCAAAACAAAAGAATTTAAGGGGCAGAACAAAATTGGAAAATTCACAGTGCCATATGCCAGGGATATTATTGCATAGATATACAACCCAAACCTTCTATAACACAAACTCTCCTGAGTAGAGAACTGTGAGATTTTGCCACCTCTCTCATGTGGTGTCCAGGAGAAGAATCTCAGAGTGAACTCAGGAACTCAGGCTTCCTATGGAGGCTCAGCAGTCAAGAAACAAGCTCACCTTGGGAATGATGTAGTTCCTGAACTGAACTTCACGGGTCACTGTATGGGGCAGGCTTATGGGTAGGAGATCAATGTATCTCTGGATCTCATGCAGCACAGCATCTGTGTAGGGCATTTGGCTCCTGTCCTGCATGCAGGGGCTGCGGTGCCTGCCAATCACACGGTCAATCTCTTCCTTCACTTTAGCTGGTGAGACATAATAAGAAATGGTGAAACAGGAGGAAAGAGGCACATTGATCATAGTCAGTCAGTGCTTCATAAATTGTGATAATGTGTCTGAACAAGATTTGATGTAAAAAATACATGCTCCATGGAATATTAATACTTCAGTATATGCTCACATAAGTCTTCTACTAAGTAGCCTTATAATATATTAATATATCCATAAAGTTTAGCTTCTTGTTAAAAAACCCACAAAACCAAAAAGATTATTAATGTACATGTAATATACTTTATATATTGAAGTAAAATACCTTTATTTGACATAGAAGAAGTATGTTACTATAGGTACTACATACTTATAATAAGACATTACAAAATAAATAAAATATTAATAATAAAAGTATATTTTTGAGGGCATTATTATCTTCACTTATATCTCTAGATTTCACTAATCTCCACAAATATGAATGATAATTCATGGACTACACAATAAAATAAATGGCTCTAAGACAATAGTATGACTTTTAAGATATTAATAAAATATTCCCATTTTGTTCTAGTTCAGAATTATTTTGCTATATATATAGCAAAATATAATATATTTAAACCAAACTTTAACATAAAATAGGATAAGAGATGATTTTACCATAACATTATTTTCAATTTCTATTAATTTATAGAACAAATGATGTGTCTTAAAAAGAGAATTTAGCTTCCGTAATTGATATGAGTATAGTAAGAGTATATTTTAAAAACAGACAACATAAGTAAAAATATTAATGAAGTACATATAAGGAGTGACATTGATCAAGATGCATTGTAACTCAGGAATTGATGTATTAACTTGAAACCCCTTGTACAACAACTTAATGATAATAGAAAAAAATATTGTATGCAGATATGGAAGTATCAGTATTAAATATACAATTAAGGTACAATAATAAAATGCAGAGGAAGAAATGATAGTTCTCAAAGAAAAATAGGAAAGAAATTTTATTTTTTATTTTTTAACATAAAAATAGTGTGTGTGTTCATGTATGCATATGAGCAATGTGCAGTAATACTTCCATTATCCAATCACTTTCTAATGATAGCCATATTGGGCATCCTAGGATCTGCTTCGGAAAATTATCTTCAGGTTTCTAAATAATGATGCTTTCTTTTTCTTTTCTTTTTCTTGTTTTGGGGCTTGAACTAAGAGCCTCAGCTCTGTCCTTGAGCCTCTACCACTTGAGCCACAGTATCACTTCTGGCTTTTTCTGAGTAGTTTTTGGAGATAAGAGTATCACGAACTTTCCTGTCTGGGCTGGCTGCAAACCACAATCCTCAGATCTCAGCCTCCTGAGTAGGTAGGATTACAGGCAGGAGTCACTGGTGCCCATTTGGGCTTTTTTAAAATCACTTTTAGAGAGTATTTATTGATTTCCTAATATGTGAAATAAAAATTTACATCTAAATCTCATATATTTAGCCACATTTATAAATAGATACATGGTGCTACATACCCACATTTCTCCTCACTTCATTAACAATGATAGACTAGATATAGTATTTGAGGTTTTAAACCAGTATTAATCATTCTGGCTACAGAAATATTGTTCCCTGGGTGGAAACTAAGATTGTTTTCCATTTATTGTTCTTCTCTTGTCTTCCATATCAGTTCATGATTTTTCCATTTCCTGAGTTAGAATTATTTGCAAGTACACGAAGAGGTGTTTGAAATGTCTAGCAATACATAATCAGAAAGTGGAGAATCAGACTCTTGGTCATGTCTCTCATTCCCAGTGTCTCCGCTCCCTCCTTGCATTGTTGGTTTCTGGTTTGTTCTCATGTGGGTGCTTCCTAAGGCGAGCTTCTAGCAGCCTCAGTGACAGTCTCAGAACACCCCATGACCTTTCTGTCCCAGTTTCTAGAGTCCATGATTTTCTTTGTCTTGGCTTTAGATAACTGAATGAAATACGTTATATGGTATTTTGAGAAAAAAGAGAAAATGGGGTATGAAGTTTATGGCTGATAGGGAAGTCTAACTCTCCCACCCTTTCTCATCAATACATAGGTCGTTGTTACTCTTAAGATTTCTGATACAATCTTCACCTTCTCTTTACATGTGACCTAGTTGTGTCTTTCTGAAAGTTGTGATGATCTTTCTAATCCTGGTATTCTGGAATGCTACAACTTATGCGGAGTGGATGCTTCTATTCCCTTTGTTCTGCTCGACACTTGGAGATAATTTTCTATCAAATTGGTGAAAATGGAGGTTCTTAAAGTTCTTCATTCTGGAGGATGTACTTAGCTGATCAATTTCAGGAATCAAGAGAAATAGAAACTTATGCAATATAAACAACAAGAGGGCTTTACTGGGCCACTCATCTTTACATTTCACTGCCTTTACCCAAAATTTCTGAGTACAGAGTTTTGCAGGTTCAAATTTCTCTAGAAAGACAACCTTTCTTTATACCTGATGAGTGGAAGCTGTGGTGAGAATTTGAGCATGGAAAGTCTGTTTGTTAAATTCTTTTTCTATCTTCTTTGACACTTGTCCTTCCTTCCTTGCTTCCTTCCTTCCTTCCTTCCTTCCTTCCTTCCTTCCTTTCTTCCTTCTTTCCGTCCTTCCTTCCTTCTTTCCATCCTTCCTTGCTTCCTTCCTTCCTTCCTTCCTTCCTGCATTTCTTCTGTCATGGGACATGAATTCTGGGCCTGGGCACTGTCCTTGAGCTCTTCTGCTCAAGGTAAGTGATCTGCCATTTGAGCCATAGTGTCCCATCTGGTTTTCTTGTGCTTAATTGGAGAGAAGAGTCTCATGGACTTTCCTATCACGGCTGGCTTTTGAACCTAAATCCTCATGTCTTAGCCTTCTGAGTAGCCAGGATTACAGATGTGAGCCCCTGGTGCCCAGTGACACCTGCTGTTTCTAAACTTAATGGGAATTTTAGAGTTGTAGCTTGGTTTTGCTTTTATCTGAACTTTTCTTGCTATAACATTCATATGAAAGCATCATGTGTCTGGCTCAGTTATTTCATCACAATTACATATACTCTGAAGGTCAGATTTTTGGTAAAGACTTCTTCTGTTTACTATTTTCCTACTTTTTTCCCCTCAGAGGACTAATCCTTATTTGAAACTATTTTATCATTATTTCCTAAATCTTAACACAGTGTTTCCCAAGTAAAAATCTTTAAATTTAAAATAACATTGTAAAAGATAAAAAAATACAAATGTCCTTGTGAAATTCTAACTTTATCAGACTTAAGTTTTTTGGAAATAGACTTCTGAAATTTTACAATTCATTCAAGTATGGCTTCTGTCTCTGTTTTGGGGACATGTCCCAGAATGGAATTTATCTCAGACAGCCTCATTAAATTCTAGTACTTCTCCTGATGCATAGGGACAAGAATTCTCTTGTCCTATGGCAGCGTTAGAATTGTTAGAATAAGGAAAAGTATATAGATGAATTGACCTCTTGTAAAAACTGGAATTTCTGGTCTAAAATCAATTTATGCTAGAACTGTTTTCTAATAATTACCTTCTTTTTTTGGGGGGGGGGGGGGTCCGGTCGTGGGGCCTGAACTCTGGGCCTGGGCGCTGTCCCTCAGCTCTTCAGCTCAAGGCTAGCGCTCTACCACTTGAGCCACAGCGCCATTTCCGGCTTTTTTCTTTTTGCTTAATGTGGTGCTGAGGAATCGAACCCAGGGCCTCAGGCATGCAAGGCAAGCACTCTACCACTGAGCCACCTTCCCAGCCCCTAATAATTACCTTCTATAAAATCAAGACACCAAAGGAGAATCTTATTGTTTTTCCTACTGCTTTGTTCTCATCACTTCTCTTTGATTACAGCTGGTAGCATGGGATGTTGAATTGTGAGACATATCTTCAAGTCTCTAGCAGCATCTTACCCATGTTTTCCTGAAACTCACCTACCTGTGACGTGGGGGTGCTTCATCAGGAGCAGCAGGGAGTATCTCAGTGTTGTGCTTGTCGTTTCTGTCCCAGCACCAAATAAATCCAATGCAGCAATTGTCAAACCTTCAGTAGTAAATTCTGATGGATCCTTCAGATTTTTCTGTTCCTAGGATTGGATATTTACCAGCACATGTGATTATAGTGAATCTACACTATCTCACATAAACCTGGAGAGTAAAGCACTAAGAGAAATGCACAATGACATGGCAGGGGTGACAGTAGTTGAGCCCAGGGTTTCAGGGCTACTGTGTTGTCTCTACTCTCACTGATATTGTACTGCGACTCTATTTGAAATCATGAAACTCACCACTCATTTAAGCCACTAATAACTATATTTTCTCTAATTTTTACAGGATAAGAAAATCGAGTAATAAAGTAGGAAAGTTAGGGAATTACAAGTCTTAAGTAAATTTTGCAATCATCTTTTTTATTGATGATGTTGATGGTCTTGAGCTTGAACTCAGGCCTTGGGTGTTGTCCTAGATCATTTTTGCTCAAGGTTAGTGCTAAACCACTTGAACCACAACTCCACATTCCACTTCTTGCTGGTTAAATGGGTATGAAGCTGGCTTCAAACTTTGATCTTCAGATTTCAGCCTCTTGAGTTGTAGGATTATAGGCATGAGTCCTTATTCCAATTTAACATCTTGTGTCAAAAATTTACATATGCTAAGTATTTCTTGTGAAAATGCTAAAGGTAGAGTCTGGAGGAAGATGGCCTAGGCAAAGCTGAGGGATAAACAAGCTCTTGCATAGAAAACAGTTTAAATGTTCCAGTGAAAAGTCCAAGGATAGTCACACCAAGTACGCAACCATAGTACAGAAAGTTTAGTCAGAGAGAAAAAAACCAGGGATATTGGTTAAGGAGACAGATTCAAGCACTCCTGTGTCTGCGGTGGTGGGGGCGGCTGCTACTGTGGTCACTATATCAAAAAGAGAGCCTGGGACAAAGGTACCAGAGGTGGTGTGTGAACGGATTCTATTGATCACCAGCAAAAACTGACAAAGAACAGAAATCTTCATCCTGCTGACCACAGACAGTCACAGATCAAGGATGGGCTGGACACCAAGGGAAAGGTGTGAGTATCCCCAAGACATCCTCACTCCTCAGGAGTAGCGGTGGGAAGATAGCCCCTCCACCACCATGAGAGAAGAACTCCAACTTTGATACTGACACAGACACAGCCAGAGCAGCTAGCATGTAACTCAGACCTTGGAAGGAACCTGACCTGCAGGGCTAGCTACACACAGGGAAAAGTTGCACTTCCCAGGCTGAGGAAGCTCCACCTTTGGAGGAGTGACTCTCTTCCCTGGGTAAATGGAGCCAGAGGCTGCCCCTCCCCACTGCAGCACAGGCAGCAGACCCAGCATCAGGAGGGGTAAAAGAAAAACAATTGAAACTCAGTAAACATAAATCCTGGGAATGGCTTCAGGCTGGGCTGTGTGTCTCAAGAGCTAGCCCCTCAGGGAAAAGCTACTGATTGCTGATAAGCTTCAACCCTGCTACAACCTAGCCTCATCACAGCAACTCCAAGCTAGAGGAAACAGCCAGCTCCCTCTTTTGTGATACTCAAAACAGATCTCCCTCCCACTGGGAGGATCACAAAGTCCTGATAAGGCAGAGCTGTCTGCCTGCTCAAACAAACTGACTTAAGAAAACAGTCAAGCCACAGGAAAACCAAACACCACAAGCAAACCAAGACTACAGACACAGGGGAGACACAAGATCCCACCGCCCCCTCCCCTCAAAAAAATTGAAGAATTCTTGTTTCTATCTAATTAAAATTTTTACTTTTCTATTTTTCTCATCATTATTTTAGGTGTGTGTGTGTGTGTGTGTGTGTGTGTGTGTGTGTGTGTGTGTGTGTGTGTGTGTGTGTGTGTTTAATTATTTTACTCTTTTCCATTTTGGTCCTTTTTGGGGTTTTTTTGCATGACTTAATTCCTGTTCTGTTCATCCCCAGATATATGCTTGTCTTCGATTATTAGACCTTATACTTCACTGTATGTATACTTAATTCAGATATAGATTACTCAGTTCATAAACTCTCAGCTTTAACCCCTTTAATTGTAGTATTATTTCTTCATACTTATATACTTTTAAGTGTTTATTTTTATATATATTTTTTTTTAATTTTAAACTTTTCCTTTTTTCTTTATGTCTCTTCTTTATTTCTATCCTTTTCCTCTCTCTGAAATTAGGTCTTGGTTAAATTCCCTCTCTCCTTTTTGCTCCCCACATTCTCTAATCTTATTTTCTCCCCACAATTCTTCCTAAACCTATTAATTTCTGGTCTGCTAACTCCCTCTTTGACTTTCTTAGTCCATTGATCCCTAGCTGTTGTTGAACTAGATTGTATCTATTGAACTAGATTGTATTTGTACTCATTTTGACTGCTTCAAACAATCAGTGCAATTACAGGGCTGTGGTTGATACTTGCCTTGAAAAAAATGTTCTTGCTTTCATACCCAAATGGGCAGAACAAATTGGAAAAGCACAAAAAAAGACAAGTCCAGGAATCACAATTCCCACTCATGATAAACAGACAACAAAGCAGTTGATGAATAATCCAGAGGAGAGTTCCAAAATGCTCTATAAACACTACTGGTAAGCATGCTGAATGAAGAGATTTAAGCCTGCAAAGGTCTCTGTGTGAGGGTAATAGGGAAATGCAGGAGCATGATGAGGCTAACCAAAGATTAATACAGGAATTTCGTGAGTGTGAGGAAGCTAACAGAAAAATTGCATGAATGAGATGAGAATAAACAAAGATCCACAAACAGAAAGCTGGAGGAATCCATGGAGGCCACAAAGGGAATCCTGAATGCAGCCCAACAGGAGGAAAGGAACTCCAATGAAACTATAACTGGAGACTAAAAACCAAATTAAGGAGTTAAAGAAGTCCATAGAAGATCTAAAACAAAGCTCCAACAAAGAATTTGAAGCTATTAAAGCTGATCAATTAGAAGGAAAGGAAATGAAAAACGAAGTAGAAAGTCTTGACAGTAGGTTAGACGATGGAGAAGATTGAATCCCTGGGATTGAAGACAGCCTAGACATTATAGAGAAAGAAGAGATAAGTATTGAAGGCAAATGCAATAGATCTGTTCCACATTTAGAAGATACCATTGGAAGGCCTAATTTAAGGCTTATGGGTGTAGAGGAGGGCCTAGAGACAAAAGTTAAAGGTCTAGGAAATTTATTTAAGAGGATCCCAGCAGAGAACTTCCCAAACTTGCAAAAAGATAGGCCCATTCAGATACAAGAAGCCTTTAGAACCCCAAATATACCAGACCAGGAGAGGACAGCCCACTGACACATTGTAATCCACACAGGATCAAATGAGACCAAGGAAAGGATCCTTAAAGCTATCAGGAAGAAAAGATCAATCACCTCTAAAGGGAAACCAATCAGAATAACTTCAGCTTTCTCAGCAGAGACAGTGAAAGCAAAAAAAGCCTGGAATGATGTATGCCAATCCTAAAGACAAACAACTATCAACCAAGAATACTGTATCCAGCTAAAATCTCCTTCATAACAGAAGAACAAATAAAAACCTGCCACAGCAAAGAAAAATTGAAACAATATATCTCCACCAAACCAGCCCTACAAAAGATACTTAAAGATGTCCTACACTTAGAAAACCAACAAGAGCACAATAAAGGCCAAGAAACAGCCCCCAAACAGAGAATATAAGAATCATAGGAAGAATCCAGTTGCCACAGCCCCCAAGAAAGTAGATAACACAGCAGGAACTACCAAACACCTCTCAGTCCTAACTCTCAATATTAATTGACTTATGTCTCCAATTAAGCGACATAGATTGGATCAAAAAGTAAGATCCTTCTATCTTCTGCCTTCAAGAGACACACCTAGCCCACAAAAACAAAGATATTCTGAAAGTGATAGGCTGGTATAAAATCTACCAAGTAAATGGCCTCCATAAACAGGTGGAAGTTGCAATCCTAATACTAAATAAAATAGACTTCAAATTAAAATTAGCAACAAGAGATAAAGAAGGTTGCTACATACTAAATAAGGGATCTCTCTTTGAGGGGAATATTACAATTTTAAATATCTAGTCACCAAATACATTTAGGATAATAAGTTTGAGAATCTGGAAGAAATGGACGAATTTCTAATAATATTGACATGTCCAAACTAAGCCAAGATGATTTAAATCAACTTAACAGACCCATATCAAGCATCAAAATAGAAATAGCAATAAGAGATCTCCCACCCAAGAAAAGCCCAGGACTGGATGGATTTACAGCTGAATTTTACAAGACCTTCAAAGCAGAACTCACACCAATACTCCTCCAAATCTTCAATGAAATTGAAAGTGAAAGTTCACTACCAAACTCTCTATGAAGCCTTAGTAATACTCATCCTAAAACCAGGCAGGGACTCATCAAAGAGAGAACTGTAGACCCATTTCTTTGATAAACATCAATGCAAAACTTCTCAATAAAACCTTGGCCAATCAGCTTCAACAACTCATAAAAAAATTCATATACCATTATCAAACAGAATTCATTTCAGGGATGCAAAGCTCATTCAATATACACAAATCAATTAATATAATTCATCACATCAGCAAGAGGAAGGATAAGAACCACATGATTATCTCAATAGATGCAGAAAAAGTATATGAAAAGATCCAACGTCTTTTATGATGGAAGCTCTGGAAAAACTAGGAATCCATGGAACATTCCTCAATATAATATGACAAACGTACAGCCAGCATTACACTTAATAACAAAAAGCTAAAGGCATTTCCTCTAAACTCAGGAACAAGACAAAGATGTCCACTTTCTCCATTTCTCTTCAGTTTAGTATTAGAATGCCTAGCTAGAGCAATAAGACAAGATACAAACATAAACGGGATCCAAATAACAACAGATGAAGTAAAACTCTCGATCCTTGCAGATGACATCATCTTTTATTTAAAGAAGCCTATGGACTACACTCCCAAATTATTCGAGCTGATTTTAAATTTTGGCAAATTAGCAGGGTATAAAATTAACCCTCAAAAATCAGTGACTTGGGCTGGGAAGGTGGCTCAGTAGTAGAACACTTGCCTTGATGCATGTGGCCCTGGTTTTGATTCTCAGCACCATATAAGCAGAAAAAACCAGAAGTGGCGCCGTGGCTCAAGTGGTAGCGTGCTCGCCTTGAGCTGAGGAGCTGAGGGACAGCACTCAGGCCCAGAGTTCAAGTCCCACAACCAACCAAAAACAACAACAACAACAACAACAATGGCTTTTCTGTATGCCAACAATGAAAAAAGCATGGCTGAAATCAGGGAAGTAACTCTTTTTGTAATAGTTCCCCCCCCCCCACGAATACTTAGGAGTTAATTAAAGAAGTGAAGGACCTCTACAATGACAACTTTAAAAACCTGAAAAAGGAAATTAAATCAGAACTAAGGAAGTGGAAAAACCTCCCATGGTCCTGGCTTGGGAGGATTAACATCATGAAAATGGCAATACTTCCAAGGGCTATCTACAAATTCAATGTGATACCTATAAATATCCAACCTCATTCTTCAATGAAATAGAAGAAGCAACCCAAAAATTCATATGGAACAATAAAAGATTCTGAATAGCAAAATCAATCCTTATCAGAAAGAACAGTCCTGGAGGAATATCAATACCAAATTTCAAGCTCTACTACAAAGCCATAGTAATCAAAACAGCTTGGTACTGGCACAAGAACAGACCTGAAAACCATTGGAATGGAACTGAAGACCCAGAAAAGAACCCATAGACCTATGGCCACTTAATCTTCGATAAGGGAGCCAAAAAACAGTATGACAGAATGACAGCTTCTTCAGTAAATGATGTTGGCAAAATTGGTTAAACACCTGTAGAAAACTAAAGCTGGATCCTTATATATCACCCTGTACCAGAATCAACTCCAAATGGATCAAAGACCTTGAGGTTAAAGCAAACACCCTGAAAACATTGAAGGGAGGAATAGGAGAAATTCTAGGGCTCCTTTTCACAGGCTGAACTTTTCTTAATAAAGAGCCAGAAACACAACAAACAAAGAAAAGTTGGACAAATGGGATTGCATTAAACTGCATGGCAGTTCTGCATGGCAAAGGACATAGCTTGCAAGATCAATAGAAAGCCCATGGATTGGGAGAAGATCTTCACTAGCTATACAACAGAAAAGGATCTCATATCTAAAATGTACTTAGAACTCAAAAAATTAAATCCCCCAACAACAATTCCTCAATGAAACAACTGCCTGATTAATAAGTGGGCTAAAAGACTTAAACTTCTCTGACGATATAATAAGAATGGCCTATACACACATGAAGAAATACTCAACTTCTCTAGCCATAAAAGAAATGCAAATCAAGACAACATTGAGATTCTACCTCATCCCAGTTAGAATAGCAAGAAATCTAATAATAACAGAAGCTGGAGAGGATGTGGCGAAAGTGAACCCTACTGCATTGCTGGTGGGAGTGTAAACTTCTTTGGCCACTTTGAAAAGCAGTATGGAGGTTTCTCAAAAGACTCTACATAGAGCTCCCCTATGACCCAGCAATCCCACTTTGGGGCATTTACCCTAACGGTCACAAACAAGGTCATACCAAAGCTACAAGCACACTTATGTTTATCACAGCATTATTTACCATAGCTATGAAAATGTGGTCTCTCTCTCTCTCTCTCTCTCTCTCTCTCTCTCTCTCTCTCTCTCTCTCTCTCTCTCTCTCTCTCTCTCTCTCTCTCTCTCTATCTATCTAATGGAATTCTATGTTTCCATAAGAAAGAATGACACCTCTCCATTTGTTAGGAAATGGAAAGACTTGGAAAAAATTCTATTAAGTGAAGTAAGCCAGGTCCAAAGAAACATAGGTCCCATGGTTTCCCTTATTTGCAGTAACTAGTATATGTTTAGAACAAGCTGAAAAGGTCAAAAGCTATGTACATATGCCCATATAAGTTGATGGTAAGTGAAATGAACCCCAAGATATAGACACAAAAGGTTTTTTATCTTTCTTGCTGTTGTTTTTAATGTATTTATAATGTACTATGTGATTTTTTTGTTTCTTTGTATGTTCCCATTTTCACTGGTGCCCTGCATCTTATATATTCATTTTTCTAATTTGAGGAGGGAAAGAGAAAGAACAAAATGTCAAAATAAGGATAAAGGTTGACCCATTGTAACAATGAGATGTACAAGACACTATGTTCCAAATGAACTTTACAGCTTTGTGGGGGGGGCTGAAGTAGGGGGGAGGAGTTGGGGATGTGGTTAGGGAAGGGATTGTAGGGAAAAAACAAAGGAGGAAGTAACAATGCTCGATAGGAAATGTACTCATTACTCATGTAACTGTAACCCCTCTGTACAGTATCTTTCAATAAAAATATATACAAAAAAAGAGGAAATGCTAAAGGCAGCAAAACCTACCATTCACAAGGAACAAGAATGGGTTCTTTAAAATGAGATTGGCCAGCAGATGGGAAGCACCAAGTCAGGTGGTCTAGGGAACCTGTGAAGGAATGACTAGGAATGCATGAGCTGAAGAGACAGTAATCATGAAGACCAGAAGTGTTCATATTAACTTCTCATTGGTATAAAGGAGAGAGGATGGATAAATCAGTGCCAAGGACTGAGAAGCTGTTGTGAAGTTAACTTGTCAACAAGGTTGCCGTTTTCAATGTTGAATGAGCAAAACATTAAATGGTCAACATACATCATTTTCTAGCTATCCCTGGACTGACATTAAAGCCATTATGCTTTCATAATCTCCAGATGACTTGTAGTGTGTCTAATAATATGTAATTAAAATAATTAACATAAACTGAACTTTTCCACATTTGTACTTGCTAGGAAAAGAGTCATCTCCTTTGACTATATCAACTTCATGTGCTTTCTACACTAGTCAAGTGAAACAAACTTTGGTAATATCTACTCTATATACATTTATATGATCACCAAATTACAATTACTCATAAATCTTAATGTAAAATTACTCTAGGATAGCGTGCTTAAACACCAATACTAAAACTTCCATCTATAGAAATGAATTTGGAGATTGAACAGTTTTAGGGCACATAGCCTATTATAATCTAGGCTGTATAAATGTTGAAAAATTAATGAACGTCTAAGAGGTGGAAATGATTCCATGTCATGGACTAAAACACTAATTTCATCTCATTTCCTCCTGTCTTACAGGAAAAAAATGAATATTCCTAAGATAAAGTGATAAATGAGTCTCTCATGAATAGATCTATCATACAAGAAGTGCTAAGGGTAGTCAGCTTTTAAGTAGAAACTAAAACATATTGAACAACAAATCCATGCCATATGAAGAAATACACATCCTTGTTATATATGGCCCTATAGATAAACATGAATGTTAATACTATTTTTATACTCAACTTATATTTAGTTTATATTCATTTTTAAGATAATAAATGAGGCAATCATCATGGATGAATGCTATGGGTACCCAATAAATTAAAGATGTAATTTGTGACAAAAAAACTGAAATAGGATGCAATTGGAGGGAGGGAGGATTAAATTTTAGTCAGAAGCTAATGCTGTAATTTCACACTAGACTTTCATACCTTTGTTATAGTAATCCCTATGGTAATGAATAAGGAATCAACTATACTTATCTACGTTTATTGTATACATATGCTACATATATATTAATTATATGTTCATGTGAATAAATTATAATGAAATCCAGTGAAATTTATATACAAAGAAGATGGGGTAGTAAACATAATAGGAGAGGTGAATTTCATTAAAATAGATTATATGCATCTATAAAATATCACAATAAAATCAACTATACAATTAATTTGTTAATAAATATGTGTAAAGTATTATAATATAATTCTGATATATATTGTTGGTTGTGGGCCTGAACTCTAGGCCTGGACATTGTCCCTCAGTTCTTCAGCTCAAGGCTAGCGCTCTACCACTTGAGCCACACAGTGCCACTTCTGGCTTTTTCTGTTTATGTGGTGCTGATAAATCGAACCCAGGTCCTCATGCATGCAAGGCAAGCACTCTACCACTGAGCCACCTTCCCAGCCCATACATATATTTTAAATACCACATTGAAAAAAAACTTTTAAAGGATGATGAGCTATGAACAATTAAGGATCTTTCCAGAATTATTTCTTCAAGGCCAATTCTATCTTACAGAACATGCAGGAAGTCCACACTAATAAGGTCTTCTCTTCTATACAATGTATAATAGTGACACACATCTTTATATAATGACACAATAACTTGCATGGCAATTGTTTCTATTCCACCTGCCCTGTGACTTCTATTTTTCCATGATTAGATTTTTTATGTAAAGAAATGGTTTTTTATGCAAAGCAAGTGGTTTTTTTCTTCCTTGCTATTGTTTCTAAAGCATTTATAAGGTACCACGTGATTTTTTTGTTGCTTTGTATGTCCTTCCCCCATGGTATAACACCTGTTTTTACTCTATTTGATATTGGTATAATTTGGGGAGGGGAAGGGAAAAAACAAATTGTTTAAATAGGGATACAGATTGATCCATTGCAACAATGAGATGTACAAGACACTATGTTGAAAAATGAACTTTACAATTTAGGTGGGGTGGGAGGGATAGGAAGGTGGGGGGTGGGGGAGTGTAGCTGAAGAGGTGGGAGGGAAGGGATGGTAGGGGAAAAACAAAGGAGGAGGCAACAATGCTGGATAAGAAATGTACTCATTACCTTGCTCATATAACTGTAACCCCTTTGTACAGTATTTTCACAATAAAAAACTTAATAAAAAAAGCAAACATATTCTAATTATTTAATAAATTATTTTTAAGTTTCCTAAGATGATTAGTGTAGATTAATTTACATAATTGATACTTGGTTTTTTCAAGGACTGCTGGTCTGATAGTTTAAACATTCCTCATAATACCAATTACTCACAAAATTCTCAAGGATTCAAATAACTGTGCAGATATTTTAACATTTTACCTGTTTCATTTTAATCAGGAAGCAATCAATCAAGTCTCTTGGATTGTTAACATCCAGTGATTCTTCATGGTCTTTTATTTTCTTCAAAATATAATTTTTTATATAAGCAACATTTTTCAATACTGTTTTATGACTCCCTGGTATATAATCAATAAGATCAGGGGAAAGATTGTAGATCTAAAAGTAAAAACAATAACTTATTAAATAAAATATATTTGTACATACATACTATACATATTATATAAAACTTGGCCATAAATAGAAATGTTATATGGCTACCATCTCGAAGGGAATTTTTTTTCTTTGTCCTGTCCTGGGTCTTGAACTCATGGCCTGGGCTCTGTGTCTAAGCCTCTCTGTGCTCAAGGCTAGCACTATACCACTTGAGTTCCAGTCCTACTTCTGGCTTTTTCTGAGTAGTTTACTGAGGAAATCAGAGTCTCTCCTGCCTGAGCTGTCTTTGAACTGCAACACTCAGATCTCAGCCTCCTGAGTAACTAGGATGACAGGCACAAGCCACTGGTGCCCCACTTGAAGGGAAACCAAACATAAAAAGTGAGAGAGATTCAAGGATGACCTAAAACTCAGCCTCATGCCAGACCATCTAACTGACTTCTCCATGATCACATAATTATTATTTTTTATAGAGTTTAGGACACACCAAATTAGTACAAGGGAAGACATTGTGAGGATTTTTTTATAGTTCAATTTTATCATTTCTACCAGACTATCTCATCATCTCAGATCAAAGCACAATCAGCAAATACTCTGACTACACTACTCAGTGATTATTAGTAGCTTCCATTGTCCCAAATATGCTTTCTTTCTGAAGAAAAGTCATACTGCCCAGTAATAGCATGAATATGAGATGTCTGATTGGAAAACAAAGCTGTGGGAAATGTAAGCTTTCACTAAGGACCTGGATATCCATTGATCCAGTAGGCATCTTTCTGGAACTGAACAAAGTAATTTAGAGGAAAATACCTTTGGGATTTAATGGTAAATATCAAATTAATTGCTTGAATTCATTAGTTTGAGTCAATCCTATATTTGCACTTTTTAAGTGGGTATAAAATATAGGTTAAGACATATTTCTCAAATGCTTGTATTATTTTTCTTCCATTTCTATTAGTATCAGTTAGCTGTCAGAGGCTTTCATTATGACATGTCCATATATAAATGAGAAGTATCTTTCTTTTTGGTGCCAGACTGGGTTTTGAACTCAGGCTCTTGCTTGGCTTTCTTGCTCATGGCTGGCGCTCTACTATTTTATCCATATGTGCTGCCCTGTTTTTTTTTTTTCCTGACTATTTGGGAGATGGATTCTGTCAGATTTCTCTGTCCTGGATGACTTCAATCCTTGATCTTCCAGTTCTGAGTCTCCTGAGTCGTTAGCATTTTAGGCATGAGCCAAAAGGGCCCAGCTATACAATATATCTAGATGAGACTCACCTCCTCTGCTACTCTCCCTTCCTTGCTTCCCAAACCACTTCCAAAAAAGCTTCATTGTTCCATTTTGGAACTTCAAAAAATGAATTAGATCCCTGTTTCTTGCCCTGTAGTGATATGAATTCAAAGTTGATCAAGGATTTTAATATAAAACCAGAAACTTTGAAGCTACTACAAAAATAGAATAGGGAAAATGCTAGAACACGTTTCCATAATCAGTAGCTTCCTGAATGGCACTCTACCATTCCTTAGGTAGGATTGTCATGTCCAGGTATTCACCTTACTACTTACTCTTTATTTAATTTGGTTCTGTTGAAAAAAAAACAGACAAGTATTTTCTTAGGAAGAAAAGATCTTGGCTTCACCTGTATCCATGGTGAGCTCAGAATCTTGACATTCTCATTGAATTTCTCCATCAAGTTAAGGAAGTTCTGGTCTTTATAATCAAAACGATTCTGGAAAACAATGGAGCAGATCACATTGCAGGGAGCACAGCCCAGTATGAAGGTGGGGTCACAAGGTGTGCCTGAACAATTGGAAACAAAATTGAAATATACATATGAAATTCTCAGCCCTTGTCATTTCTACCAATTTTTATAATGTTTTACTTATAAATTGCCCTACCAGCCAAATATCCCCTTTGCATTAAACTGGAATGTCACTTTACCTGAAGCTTGAATTGCCAGTCCAAACAAACTAGTAAAATAATGTCAGTTCATACTAATTGCCTTTACCTATAGGCTTAGTCTTCATTCCCCGATGTCAACCATTCAGACTAGTAATTCATATATTTCCAAAGACTGTAGACTACACAACACTAAGAAAGAAAGGAAGGGAATGTAAAATACTGTAGCTTTTTTGAATAATCAATGGAGAGAAACTAAAGAGAGATTGTACCACAGTTCAAATACTAGAAGGAACCAAAGCAAAAAGCAAAATGCATTCATGGTGTATGAGGAAAATAAGTAATAAACCTTTTATTTAATCTCCAGTAAGGCAAACCAAAAGATAAAATTACTTTTCTGTTTTTTTCATTTTTCATTTCAATATTTAAAAGAGAACCTTCCCTCCTTGGAAATCAATAGATGGTAAATCTAATCAAACAGTAAATTTTATTTATGGACTGGGCTGAACTATTGGAATTTGGGGATGAATAATATGTTATATATATTTTTAATTTGTCTATCTCTGAGATTCTATCTTTTGACATATGAATTTTATTTTTTTATTGTGAAAATACTGTACAGAGGGGTTACAATTACATGGACAAGATAATGAGTACATTTCTTATCAAGCATTGTAGCATCCTCCTGTGTTTCCCCTTCCCATCCCTTCCCATCCTCGCTCCACCCCTCCACCTAATCCTCCCTCCCTCCCTCCCCTCACCAAAGTTGTAAAGTTTGTTTTCGACATAACGACTTACCTTGACAGATTTTTAAAAGGATTATATTTTCATTTTCTGTACAGTGAAATTGCTATGGGAAAATAATGAATATGTAAATTGCTACTGAGTTTACTTCACCCTAAATATCATGAAGTAAAGGCATTGAAATTTGGTGTAGGTTGTTAGGATTATAGAATATTCATTTAGTTGGTTGCATTTATGTAGGCTACTTAACAATTGAAATGAGTATAAGGTCTCAGAAAAAGTTTTATTTTACTATGAAGGGGGTGATATTTGGGAAGTTGTTGAGCTTTTCCACTTCCATGACTGCATGTGTGTGTGTCATTCTAGGTTAAATCTGATTTTCAATTATTCATTTTATTTGGAAGAATGTATTTAAAAAGCCAGGTCATTTAGAATCCAAGTGGACAATTGTACCCATTGTGACTAACAGTTAATAGGTGAGTGGACTCGGTTATGGGAGTAATTGCCATAAAAATTTTAAGATGAAATCAAATAAACATGGAGAAAAGTGATAGGAAAATCTGAAAACTGAGCTATAATATAGTAAGAGAAGACTGGATTAAAAATTGTAACAGTTGAAATCTAAATGAATCGTGTTATATTTGCATATTCTGCAGATTCATGATAGAGCACATACTTACTCAAAATATGTAAATTAAAACTAACGTACTGGGTAAGAAGAAATAATGTTGACCTGTAGCAACTGTACTATGTTTGCTAAGAAATAATTTTTGATGTGAATTATATTAAAAGACAATAGCAGAAATAAAACAGTAGCTTACACCACAACATGACAATCCAAAATTATAAACATGGGTACTAAGAAACCACTGAAATGTCTATGGAAATAAGCATACCATACAGTTGCATCTATGTGGGGGTCTCTGAGGGTTGATAGCAAGCACCCTCAGGTCATTACTACACTAAGTACCCTGAATTATGCTAAGAGGGAAGCATTGTTCCTTAAGCCTTCAGAAAAGAAACTCTAAACAACTATTTAGCCAGACACTGGTGCGGTTGGTGGAAGCTGCTGAAATCTGAGAATTGGGTTAGGACCCAGCCCAGGTGGCCAATTCCATGCAAATCAATGAAACCTATAGTAATTCACCAGCTAAAAGCTTGAACTGGAGGTGTAGCTCAAATGGTAGGGCACCGGCCATGAGCTGAGCAAGAGTTTAAAGCTCAGAAATCAAACCCAGGAGGGCTGGGAAGGTGGCTCAGTGGTAGAGTGCTTGCCTTGCATGCCTGAGACCCTGGGTTCGATTCCTCAGCACCACATAAACAAAAAGGAAAAAAGCCGGAAGTGGTGCTGTGGCTTAAGTGGTAGAATGCTAGCCTTGAGCTGAAGAGCTCAGGGACAGCGCCCAGGCCCAGAGTTCAGGCCCCACGACTGGACCAAAAAAAAAAAAAAAGACAAAACAAAGAGTTTCATGAACTTTCCTGCCCGGGCTGGCTTTGAAGTGTGATCCTCAGAAATCAAACCCAGTATCAGCATAAAACAAAAAAGAAAAATTCTATTAATGATCTTTGATGTGAAAACAAAGGAATCCTTATCTGAGACAGAAGGGAATGAATGTGACCTTTTAAATCCCTATCTAAAGAAGTGATATAAAGCAGCTCCCACCCTTGGTTTTCCTCAACTCCTCCACGAGGCAGCGGGCTTCCTCTTGAACGCGCTCTTCAATGCTCCTCTTCCCCATCCCAAAATTCCGCAAGGTCATGAGTGAGAAGCGCCTCATCTCTCTCCATGTGTGTCCATTGCTGAAAACAATTCCTAAATGAAAGGAAGAAGAAGCATGGATGGAGAAGTCAAGCAAGGAAAAGGAAGCAGACAGATGGCAGCCACAGGCATGGTCAAGCACTGACTAAAAATTCCTTCAGTCCTCTTTTTCCATCCTCTTCATCCACACATCCTCTGTCCAACACATAAATATACACACACATGAATATGTACACTTACCAAGGCCTCTGTTAGCTTTTTCAGCCACTGGAAATCTGCCTCTTCCAGAGAACTCCTCCCCATGGTCAATCAGAGCTTCCTTCACTGCTTCATATCCATGCAACACCACAGTGGGCTTCATGCCCAAATACAGAGTGAACACAGGGCCATAGACTTCTGAGAACTGGAAAATGAAAAGAAAAAAAAAATAGTAGCAAAAGAAGTCACTATTTGCTCCTCAGAGTGAGCCTGAGCAAAACTGATACCATCATTGTATTTTTTATGCTTCTATATTTTGGCAAACAAAACTTCAAATATTTCCAAAGTTCATTTGTTATAAAGGACATTTGTTCTAGCTGTCACTTAAAGATGGCCTACACTGTGCCTTGTAATGGACCAGGCAGTTGATACACCATTATAATTCATCTTCACATCAAAACACACAGCAGGCTTGTCATGCTTCACAAAGAAACAGAGAATTTCACTTTCTGAAAGTCTGCACAGGTTCTTGTATAGGTAAGCGCAGGTTGGGATCTACTGGCATTAGAAACAGAGGATGGGCCCCATAGAGGCTGCCCCAGTACATGAAACACTTTCCAAAACAATTTCTCACACAACAGCATTCTCTTCCCTAAACAGATATTTTATGCAAAAAAATCCAGGTGGATTCTGATACCATCATTATTCCCCTAAATATCTCATGTCTTTATGTTATTTCATCCTGGCAGATATTTATTCCCTTTCAATCACACACAGTTTCTCAGAAAAGTTAACTTTCATGATGATTCTGTATAAAAATCATTGACTAATTTTATGCTATAAGCATTTTTGATTGAATATTCAATCACAACCTTTCCTTACCTTCAGAAACAAACAATCATAAACACAACTGTTAAACTACAATGGGGTGAACCATCTATAACATTTGCAATTTTGTGACTGAGATTATAATGGACAATAACCCACTCAGGTAATACATTACTTCATTCCATGATTAAAAAAGCAACCGAAGGAGTCACAAGTATACAATATTTTACACAAGGATTTTGCTTTATAATAATCATACACCTTCAGCAGTAAATCCAAAAGATGGTTTTATTTATCTCTTGTCAGAGCATGAAGAGTACTTACCTTGGTTAAAGATTTAGTGATATCTTTAATATCAACCTGCAGTATGTTTCCAATAATTGGGAAAGGAGTGGGGCCAGGAGGGAGCTTTCTTCTCCCAGAATTCTGTCTCCATATTGAAAAGAGAAGCAGACAGGAGAGAACCAGCACCAGGACAACTACCGGACCCATTGAGGCCTTCTCTTCTTCTAAGAGTACTGTGAGCTTGAGCTGCAGACCTTATATAATGCTCCCCAAGACTGTAGGCCCTGTATCTTTAGTGCTTTAGTAATGAATTGGGTAGACAGTCTCTCCTATCTCTTCTGATTAGACTTTGTCCCAATGATAGAGATAAAAATAGAATGATCTGTACACATGTCCCTCTTTCCAGAGGGCACATGGACAATTGTGGTTTAGTTGCACTTTTTGGTGACCAAATATTGCTTCTTAAAAAACAAACCTACATGCTTTCAATGTACAGCCATTATTAGGAACAACTGAAGTCAATGACTTGATATATAAAAACATTACTCCAAAAATGGTTTTTCTTTCACGCATTTTAAAAAATTATTACATAATTGTAAAATAATGTTCAGAGGATTACAATTACATAAATCAGACAATGAATATATTTCTTGATTCTCAGATTAGTGACAAGTTGGGAAGTTATGGATTTGAATGTATTCTGTATGTTCTATGAAACATGTATTGAACTTGTTTTTTTGTTCTATACAAATATTTGGGATGTGTTGTCACTCCTGGGACTCTTCAACATGATAGTAGACTTGTTGATTTTTATTTCTAACTAAATAAAATAACTAGCATCAGTCATACATCTTGAAAAGCCAAATATATATTGAGTACTGAATAAAAGTTTCAAGTGTTTGATCATTATATAACAGAAAAATGGAAAACTATGATCATTAATATTTTTCTTTTTCTTATGAGGTAAGGAATTAGGAGTACAAGAGAACTCTCAATGCCATGTGGCTCGTAGGCAGAAGAACTAAGGTTTCAGGGAGATTATCTCATGGCCATGCAATCCACCATAGCTTCCTGAAGAACAGTCCTGGAATTTTCTTCATGCTATTGCAGAGTTGAAACATGTTCAGTATAATGGAGGGGAAAGTCTTCATCATGTGATTTAGTGGTGAGGTGTGAGGAATGATGGCTTTTCTACCTTTCATTTACAACTAGAAAAGCTGTTTTGCTGATTTGGGTCTCTTTTTAAGGAAATGAAAGTAAAACAAGATACAATGATGGCATAAATGTACATGCCAATATGAAAGCCTCTTGTACAAGTCATTGATGCCAATAAAAATACACAGTAAAGAAGGGACAGTATAGAGAGCAATAGTTACTTAGTTATGTAGACATAATAGGTCATCATGGGTCATATTTGTTCTACACTGACTACAGCAGATAGTTTTAAACTTTAATTTTGGTGGTACTGGGGTTCGAACTCAGGCCTTGAACTTAATAGTGCAAGGTGATTTAACCCTTGAAACACAACTCCTTCCTTGCTTTAGTTATTTATTTTAAAACAGAGTCTTACATTTATTTTTACTAAAAGTATCCAGGATTTTAATCTTCCTACCTATCCCTACACCAAATCTAAAACTAGGGTCATACACCACCATGCCTGGACTTTTTGTTGAAGCAGGGTTTTGCTATTTGCTCCAGTTGGCTTCAAATTGCAGTCCTCTGAATCTTTGCCTCCTAAGTGGCAATTGTCTCCCAAATTGGAGTTAAGATGGTATAGTTTGCCTCTTATCTTTCTTTGTATGGAAAATTAAGACTTGTTAAACTCCAGTTGCCTACCACTTTATCAGCCCAGTATGTGGGCATTCTAAAATCTCATGTGGCCATCAAAACCATTTTCATTCTCCCACTTTTCTTTACCTATGGGAAAATTGTTCCATTTTAGGGCTTAGAAACTTGAGTCTTAGATATTGAGGACATTGGTGAAAGACACAAACACCAGTTGGTAGAGCTGAGGCTGAACACACACATTTCCTACATCTTCTAATGGAAGACATTCAGTTCAACTGTGTTTGCAAATAATTTGGTAACTGTGTACTATGGCTCAATACTTGATTTTGTTCTTAATGACATTCCAATAAACACACATTTAGTTAATAATTAATAGAGAGGTCAGAAAAGTCCATATTTATAACCTTTAAAATTTGAGTGACCCCAGATCCTGGTAAGCACATTATGTAGAATGAAGATGCTGCTGCTTGACCCACATAATTCTAAATGAAAAAAGAATCACACCACCTTATTTTGCATAAAATAAACCTAGTAGTTTTGGTGCATCTTTTTGTACCTTGAGAAATAGATGTCCCTTCTGTGTTCGGTCTTCTTTTGGCTGAAATGAGGATCCTACATGAACTTTTCCTCTTACAATGATAGAAACAATCTTTGAGACCAAGTATTCTGAATTTTTTTAAGTTTTGTTCCCTAAAGAATGAGCACATGGCAACAAGGTAAAGAATGCAACCAAATGACTTGGTAGATTTTCTAAGAATCACTTTCCTCTATTTATGAAAATCTTGTCTTGGCTTTATTCATTTATCAGTTTTCTACTCTTCCATTGGTTATCACAAAAACTTGATTATTATATGTGCATCAAAAAACTGGAAGATAAGACAACTCTACTCAGCCCTCTGAATTTCTTCTCCCTCAATACTCACTGTGCCAGCCAAGGGCTTAGCACTTGGGCTCCACAGTAACTTTAAGGCTTCCTGGCCAAGGCATCCTTCACTGCTTGAGCCTCTGAAACTTCACTGTGAGTTCCATCAGTTCCATCTCTCTGGCAACCACCAACTCTTCTGTTCATATTTCACTCAAACACTGTTGCAAGCTATCCCAAGATTCCCTGAGCTAAGACTATTTGTTTTCAAGCCTGCAACAAACTCAGTCTCAGCAGATTGTCCTTTATTATAACCCTTGATAGAAGACAAGCAATGACACACCTTTCTGTAGAGAGATCAGCTTTACACCTCAAAGTAGTTACTACTTCCCCAAATCCCCACCCTGGGTTTAAGGTTTGTGGAAGAGGCATGTTTAGTGTACAGCTAGAATTGTCAATTTTGCCAGTACCATTTGACTTACCTTGTAATTGCATCTTTAGACCTCTAACCCTCCTGTTGGAAGTATTAACAATGGCCAGAACTATTTTCTAATTGTTTCTATTATGTTTGTATCTCTGGCTTTTTTTCTGTCTTGTCACTGAATATGTAAATTCATCTCTCTTGTCTTCAATTCTTGATGTTCTCTCTTTCACTTGATCCTGCCTATTGGTAGGGCTTTCAACCAAGTATTTTCTCTTATTTGATTTATTGTGCTCTTAATTTTTGACAATCAATTACAAAGTTACGCCTCTTGAGTCATTAATTTTAATTAATTAATTTATATTTTGCTGGTCCTAGGGACTGGACTCTGGGCCTGGGCACTGTCCCCGAGCTTCTTTTCCTCAAAGCAAGCACTCTACCAGTTGAGCCACTGCACCATTTGCTCGTGTCACACTTTAGATCTTAAATTGTCTTCTTTATGTTATCCAGCTGTTTATTTTATTCTCTTTGGCCTCATTAATTTATTCATGGCCCCTTTGATTTTACTGGCAATAGTTGTAATCATTTTTTATTATCTTCTTATAGTTTCAGAAAGGAGTTTTCATGTAACCCATCTATTTATGTGTGTGATGCATTTGATCAGTTACCCCTTCCTCATTCTCTCTCACCCATCTGTCCAATTCCCATGATTCTCCTCCAGTTTCCTGGTTCTACTGTCAGTTAGTAACAGGGCAGCATTCACTTGCCATTCCTCTCTCCTACCATTAAATCCCTGGCTCATGCAAGACATGTTTCAGCTTCCTAGCATTCACATCATTGAACTGTCTGTTAAATGTTCAAAAGAGTTACACCATGGAAACCATCATTTATTCAGTTTGATTGTGTCTATATGTGTATATTCCTATGAGAACTTTAATATATGTTTATATTTTAAGTGTACCTTGTAGCTTCCATATATAAGAGAAAGCATGCACTCTTTGTCTCTCTCAGGCTGATTTAACTCACTCAATATGAATTCTTTTCCAGGCCCATCCACTTCTTTTTAAATGATGTAATATTATTCTTCCTGTTAGATTAATAATACACACACATATATATGTATGTGTGTGTATCATGTTAACTTGGTAGGGGTTCCAAAATGTGCATTGTCTATTGTCAGCTGATTCTCTTGCTGTTTTTTCCTCTGAGTTAGAGGAGTCCATGCATGGAATGTGCTCAAGCTTCAGTGCTCACTGCATGTCCCTTGGATCTTTTACTTCTACAGTCTGTGGATCTACTTTGCCTGCAGTATGGCCTCACTCATTACTATTGATCAGATCAAAACTACTTTTCCACAGCATTCACTATCATAGCAGTTTTGTCAAGAATTAGGTGTGAGTATATAGAGTGTATATAGAGTGTATTTATATGAAAATAGTGAGCAATGTCACCCATTATCATGTTATCTCTTCTTTTTTCTTTTTTTCTTTTTCTTTTTGTGTGTATGCCAGTCCAGGGGCTTGAACCATATACTCTTAACCCAATTAGCTACCAAAAAGCCAGAAGTGGAGCTATGCCTCAAGTGGTAGAGCACTAGCCTTGAGTTTAAAAAATCTCAGGGACAGCACCCAGACCCTGGGTTCAAGCCCTTGGACCAGTACATAAAAAAGCATACAGATAAAAACCCATAATGTCTAATACACAGTAGATCTTGGTTATGATAATAGAGTGTCTATTTTCTAAAGATAGAAGAAATGACTGAGAATGGTTTACCACAAAGAAATTATAAATATTTAAGGCTACAAATATATTTAATCTGATATAAACTTCATTAGTATATAGATACTTCAAAACATCTCAAAATATTGCATAAGTTTAAATAACTTTTTAATATATCAGTTGAAATTAACTTAACTATTAAAAATCATTATATTTTGCCAGATGCTGTAATCCTAGCTACTCAGGAGGCTGATGTCTGAGCATCATGGTTTGAGGCCATCCCAAGCAAGAAGGTCTGTGAGACTCCTATCTCTAATAAGCTACTCAAACAAGCGCTATTCCTCAACTGGTTGAGTGCTTGCCTTCAACCAAAAAGACCAAAAGACAGTGCCCAGGCCCAGAGTTCAAGCACTAGTACTGGCAAAAAAAATCATATCTGATATTTTTATAATCTTGAAAGTTTTTCTGCCATATAGTTTAGTGGCAAAATAGCATGTTGTGTAAAGTTCATGCACTATGATTTTTTAATGAATTATGTAAAGAATTATATTTATAAAGCCATATCTATAAAAATATGTATATTATATGGATCGATGTCTGTGTTCTCATGTGTGTGCAGATGCATATATCCACATAGACACTAGTGTTAACTGAAAATTGTCTGACAAAGTTGTTTCCTTTAGGATAGAGGAGGAATTGTAGTGAGAATTTACTTTGCATTTAGTATTTTAAGATTTAAGGCAAGGACAAGAATTGCTGTCATCTTTTAGATGTACACTTTAGGTTCTTGCCATCACCATTTAGATTGAATGTAAAACAATATGTGGAAGGTAGAAAAATAATAGAAAAGGAGATTCTTTCTAGGATTTTGGTCTTGTTGGGGAGAAAAAAGAAGACTCAAAACGTGAAGAATAACAACCAGAAATATGGAAGCATAAATTCACATATGACTCTATGTTGGCTAAATAATATTTCAAGTTTTCCTACTTATTCACAGTAATGTCAAAACAGAGCCATAAATTCTTTTTTTTCTAATCCAATCTAATCCTTTTTATTTTTTATTATTTTTTTCAGTTTTTTTATTGTGATTAAGTGGTTACATAATTTCCCAAATTTCACAGTATTGTGGGATAGTGATGCTCAGTTAAAGTCACAAACACATTCTAACTTTCTTGGAGCAAATTGTCTATCACGGTCTATAACATTTATGAGTTTATGAGCTTTGCGATACAATTATTTCTTCCACATTGGGTGGTATGTACATTTCTTTTGTTTTGCATGGCATCAGCTGTTCCCTCTTTTCCACTTGTTCCCTCCTTCCCATCGCTGCCATTAAGTTGCTTAGTTCATTTTGGTCAATGTCCAGTGCAGCTGATGGGTCCCACTGTTATATGTTTTTCCCTGATTCCCTCTAGTTCTGTGTCATCTTCCTGGTTCCCCTCTGGTGTACACACATATACCATACATGTGATCAGCAGCATGGGGTTATTTAGTAGTGATTTGACCAGATGATTGGAAGTCCTTTGTTTCTTAAGTCCTGTTAATTTTGTCCTATCACCTAACATTTTGGATTTAACATCCACTTATCAGGGAGACCATTACCATTTGTCTCTTTGCTCTTGGCTTACCTAGCTCAACATGATTTCTTCGAGCTCCATCCATTTCCCTGAAAATGCCATTATTTTGTCATTTCTAATGGCTGCATAATATTCCATTGTGTATAGGTACCACAATTTTTGGATCTATTCATCTGTGGTGGGACATCTGGGTTGTTTCCATATACTGGCTATTGTGAACAGTGCTGCAATAAACATGAAGGTGCATGTGTCCTTGTATACTGGTTCCTGTTGTTCAGGATAGATGCCTAGAAGTGGTATGACTGGGTCATAAGTGAAAACAGTAAGTATTGGCAAAGAAAAAATAATGATAAATTTTTGATAGTTGTGTGGTTTTAAAAAAGTAAGTCATAAGAATTCTATTAAGAGATAGCCAAGAAATGAAAATGTTATATACCACCAATGTTTCCCAGAACACTTTGGGGAGTATTGAGGAATTACTGGGACATGTGGATGAAACTGAGCATACCAATTATTTTAACAGAATGGAAGCAGAGGTCCTCAGATATACCCATCATCGATTATTAGACCTTAATCCCCTATTGTGTACACACTTAATCCAGAAATTTATTACTCAATTCAAAACTTCTTAGATTTAAATTCCTTAATAGCAGTATTACCTTTTTATACCTATATAATATTTTAAGCATTTTTATTTTTTACTTTTTCATGTCTTCTTTCTATACCTCCCCTCCTCTCATCCTATCCCCATTCTTCCTTGAATATTATATTTAAACTTGCATAACTTTTAAGTGTTTCACTTTTTAATTTTAAATGTTTGTTTGGAATCCATAGGGTTGAATGTTTCTTTCCTCCTTGTTCATTGGGCAAGTATTCTCTGGTGTAATGAAGACAAGGGAGAAGCTACATTGTGCTAAGGAGAGTGGAATGGTCCTTAACTCTTCAGAGATTGTATTCCACCTCTATAGTTATGATTTCTGATTTGAAATGAAAGCAAATAAAATTTGGGACAGAAGACCAACACACATTTTATTTCATTTTTTATTTGAATTTTCTTTTTTTTCATTTTCTTTTATTTAATTTTTTATTGTGAAAACACTGTACAAGGGGTTACAATTACATGGGCAAGATAATGAGTACATTTCTTATCAAGCATTGTAGCTTCCTCCTTTGTTTCCCCTTACCATCCCTTCCCACCTCCCCACACCCCCCACCCATTTTCCCCCCACCCCTGACCAAAGTTGTAAAGTTCGTTTTTCAACATAACGACTTGTACATCTCATTGTTACAATGGGTCCACCTGTATCCCTAGTTAAACGATTTGTTTTTTCCCTTCCCTTCCACAAATTATACCAACATCAAATACAGTGAAAGAAGGGGTTATACCATGGGAGAGGTACGTACAAAGCAACAAAGAAATCATCTTATAAATATGTTAGAAACAATCGCATAAAAGAAAAAACATTTGAATACTTACATTGGGGTTCATTTCATTTTTTGACATAACGACTTGTACATCTCATTGTTGTAATGGTCCACCTGTAACCCAATTTAAACAATTTGTTTTTCCCTTCCCCTCCACAACTTATATCAACATCAAATACAGTGAAAGCAGGGCTTATACCATGGGAGAGGTACGTACAAAGCAAAAAAGAAATCATCTTATAAATATGTTGGAAACAATCACAAGAAAGAAAAAAATATTTGAATACTTATCTTGGGGTTCATTTCACCTAACATCAACTTGTCTGACAGTTTCTGTTTCTCTCAGACATATACTAGTTATTGCAAATAAGGGAAACCATGGGACCTATGTTTCTTTGGGCCTGGCTTACTTCACTTAATATAATTTTTCCAAATCTTCCCATTTCCTAACAAGTGGGGCAATGTCATTCTTTCTGATGGAGGCATAGAATTCCATTGTGTATATAAACCACATTTTCTTGATCCATTCATCTACTGACGGGCATCTGGGTTGCTTCCATATCTTAGCTATGGTAAATAATGCTGCAATAAATATAGTTGTGCTGGTAGCTTTAGTGTAGTCTTGTTTGTGATCATTTCGGTAAATGCCCAAAAGTGGGATTGCTGGGTCATAGGGGAGCTCTATGTGGAGTCTTTTGAGGAACCTCCATACTACTTTCCAAAGTGGTTGAACAAGTTTACCCTCCCACCAACATACAGTAAGGTTCCCTTCTGTCCACATCCCCTCCATCATCTATTGTTATTAGAGTTCTTGATTATAGCCATTCTAACTGGGGTGAGGTGGTATCTCAATGTTGTTTGGATTTGCATTTCTTTTATGGCTAGAGAGGTTGAGCATTTCTTCATGTGCCTATTGGCCATCCTTCTTTCCTCTTCAGAAAAGTTCTCTTTAAGTTTTTAGCCCACTTATTTATTGGGCAGTTGTTTCTTTGAGGATTTGTTGTTAAGGGATTTAATTTTTTGAGTTCCAGGTATATTTTAGATATGAAACCCTTGTCCATTGTATGGCTAGTGAAGATCTTCTCCCAATCCGTGGGCTTTCTATTGATCTTGCTAGCTATGTCCTTTGTCAAGCAGAAGCTCTGCAATTTCATGCAATCCTATTTGTCCAACCTTTCTTTGATTTGTTGTGTTTCTGGGTCCCTATTCAGAAATTTTCGGCCTGTGCCAAACAGACCTAGGGTTTCTCCTATTCCATCCTGTAATGTTTTCAGAGTGTCTGCTTTGACTCCGAGGTATTTGGACCATTTAGAGTTGATTCTGGTGCAGGGTGATATATAAGAATCTAGCTTCAGTTTTCTACAAGTGATTAATCAGTTTTGCCAGCACCATTTATACTGAAGAGGCTGTCTTCCATTCTATTTTTTTAGCTCCCTTATCTAAGATTAGATGGCTATAGGTCTGTGGGTTCATTTCTGGGTTTTCAATTCTATTCCATTGGTCCTGAGGTCTGTTCTTGTGCCATTACCAAGATGTTTTAATTACTATGGCTTTGTAGTAGAGTTTGAAATTTGGTATTGAAATTCCTCCAGCACTGTTCTTTCTGTTAAGGATCGTTTTTGCTATTCAAGGTCTTTTATTGTTCCATATGAATTTTTAGATTGCCTCTTCTATTTCCTTGAAGAATGAGGTTGGAATATTGAATTTGTAGATAGCCTTGGGAAGTATTGCCATTTTCACGATGTTGATCCTTCCATTCCAGGAGCATGGGTGGTTTTTCCACTTTCTAAGCTCTGTTTTGATTTCTTTTTTCAGGTTTTTAAAGTTTTCATCATAAAGGTCCTTCACTTCTTTAGTTAAGTTAATTCCTAAATATTTTGTTATTTGTAGGGCTATTATGCATGTAGTTGCTTTCCTGATTTCAGCCACGCTTTTCTCATTGTTGGCATACAGAAAAGCCATTGATTTTTGAGGGTTAATTTTATACCCTGCTACTTTGCCAGAGTTTTGAATCAAGAGCTAAAGATTTTGACAGTGAGGGTGCATTGCTTCTACCACACATGGAACTTCAGGTTCTACCCCCACTACAAAGGCAGAGGAGGAGTCCCACAGGGGAGGGGACCTTGAATTAGAGGCCACAGAGTGGGGGCCTTGTGGGAGAGGCTGCAAAAGAGGGGGCACCTCATGGGGGAGGCCACAAAACAGAGGGATCCTCGCTGGGGATGCCACAAATAGGGGGTGCACCTCGCTTCAGAGGCTGCAAAAGAGGGGAGGGCCTCACAGGGGAGGCCGCAAAACGGGGTATACCTCACTGGGAAGGCCCAAATATTGTGATTGGCGGGGGAGGCTGCAGAAGTGGGTGTAGTAGTAAGCTTGGTGGAAGGTTAAGAGTCAGATGAGACCCAACTCTTAACCCACCATGTGGCCAAGTTTGCAAGTTTCTGAAAAAAAGCAAAGAAAACCTACACAAATGAAAACTCTGACAATTTTCAAACCTAGAACGGCTAGCCTTTGAGAGGGAACCTAGAGGGGGATCCTTGGGACCCAGCCTGCATCCCACTCTTCAGGGCACAAGCCAAAAATGTTGTAGAAAAGAGAAAGGGAAAGATAGGGAAAGTTAGACATGATTGGCAGAGAGAGAGAGCAAAGAGAGCCTGAAAGTAAACAGATTTCCAACAATTTACCATTGCAGTGGCAAAAACTGTTTAAAACTGAGAATGACATAAAAATTAGGCACTCTGGCTTTCCAGGGAGCGCAGGAGGCATTTCAAAGGAGTTGCATGGCTTGAGTGTGACTCACAGCACCCATTAAATGTGTAGGAGAGTCAGTCTGGTGAGTGAAGGAGAGCTGACCAGGCAGAAGCAGCATCCTGACTTCCCTTAGAGCCCTCTAAAGAGAAATGGCCAAGCCCCCAAACCAAGCGTCCTCAGCTTCGGAGATGACCGGCCTTTTGACTAAAGACCATAGGAGGTCTCTGGCGGGGCACAACATCTGGATAGAGACTGAGCAACAGAGAACCATAGACAGTAGTTTCACTCACCAGAGTAGAGAAGTAGTGTGGACGTGGATGTGAAGGCCAGCAATGGTATTGGTGAAAAGTCTCACATGGTGTCTCCAGGCAGTTAGGTTCATGGAAAGGGGGTGGTTGGGAAATTCTAACATTTCCAACTCAAAAACCCCATCCGAGTCATGGCACCATAGGTAAGGAATATTAAATAGGTAGGTTTCATTAGGTAACCGATGAAGAGAACACCACGTGAATAATGCTGCAATAAACATAGTTGTGCTGGTAGATTTAGTACAGCCTTGTTTGTCATTGTTTGGGTAAATGCCCTAAAGTGGAATTGCTGGCTCATAGGGGAGCTCTATGTGGAGTCTTTTGAGGAACCTCCATGCTGCTTTCCAAAGTGGTTGAACAAGTATACACTCCCACTAACAATGCAGTAGGGCTCCCTTTTGGCCACCTCCCCTCCAGCATCTGTTGTTATTATAGTTCTTGATTATAACCATTCTAACTGGGGTGAGGTGGTATCTCAATGTTGTTTTGATTTGCATTTCTTTTATGGCCAGAGAAGTTGAGCATTTCTTCATGTGTTTATTGGCCATTCTTATTTCTTTTCAGAGAAGTCTCTCTTTAAGTCAGGCCACTTGTTGATGGTGCAGTTGTTTCTATGAGGATTTGTTTTTGGAGGATTTAATGTTTTGAGTTCTAAGTATATTTTAGATATGAGGCCCTTGTGCTTTGTAAGACTAGTGAAAATCTTCTCCCAATCCTGGGCTTTCTATTAATATTCCTAGCTATGTCCTTTGCCATGCAGAAGCTCTGCAGTTTCATGTAATCCTATTTGTCCAACCTTTCTTTGTTTGTTGTGTTTCTGGGTCTTTATTAAGAAAATTTCGGCCTGTACCAAGGAGCCCTAGAGTTTCTCCTATTCCTTCCCGTAATGTTTTCATGGTATCTGCTTTGACTTAGAAGTCTTTGATCCATTTGGAGTTGATTCTGGTGGAAGGTGATATATATGGATATAGTTTCAATTTTGACAACACCATTTACCGAAGACACAATCTTTCTTCCTTTGTATATTTTTAGCTCCCTTATCAAAGATTAGGTGGCTATAGGTCTGTGGGTTCATTACTGGGTCTTCAGTTCTGGATCTTCCATTCTATTCCATTGGTCCTAAGGTCTGTTCTTGTGCGTGTACCTAGCTGTTCTGATTACTATGGCTTTGTAGTAGTGTTTGAAGTCTGGTATTGATATTCCTCCAGCACTATTCTTTCTGCTAAGGATTGTTTTTGATATTTGGGGTCTTTTATTGTTCCATATGAATTTTTGGATTTCTTCTTTTATTTCATTGAAGAATTGATGTGTATTGAATTGCATTTATGGATAGCCTTTGGCAGTATTGCCATTTTCACGATGTTATTCCTCCCTATCCTGAAGCATAGGAAGTTTTTCCACTTCTGTAGTTCTGCTCTAATTTCCCTTTTCAGGTTTTTAAAGTTTTCATCATAGAGGTCCTTCACTTCTTTAGTTAATTCCTAGGTATTTTATTTTTTGTGGGGCTATTATAAAAGGAGTTGCTTTCCTGATTTCAGCCATGGTCTTCTCATTATTAGCATACAGGAAAGCCATTAATTTTTTGAGAGTTAATTTTATATGCTGCTACTTTGCCAAATTTAGAATCAGCTCGAGTAACTTGGGAATAGAATCCACGGGGAGCTTTAAATACAAGATCAAGTCATCTGCAAAAAGAGAGAGTTTTACTTCATCTTTCCCTATTTGTATCCCCTTTATGTTTGCTTTTTGTCATATTGCTCTAGCTAGGCACCCTATACTAAATTGAAGAGGAGTGGAGACTTTAAAGGAAATGGCTTTAGCTTTTTGCCATTAAGTATAATACTGGCTGTAGGTTTGTCATACACAGCCTTTATTCTCTTGAGAAATGTTCCCTGGATTCATAGCTTTTCCAGAGCTTTCATCATAAAGGGGTGTTGGATCTTGTCAAATGCTTTTTCTACATCTATTGAGATAATCGTGTGGTTCTTATCCCTGATCTTGCTTATTTTATGAATTATATCAATTGGTTTGCATATATTGAACTAGCTTTGCATCCCTGAAATGAATCCTGTTTGATCGTGATGTACTTTTTTTTTATGTTTTTGAAGTTGATTGGCCAAAATTTTGTTGAAAAGTTTTGCACCAATGTTCATCAAAGAAATGGGTCTACAGTTCTCTTTCTTTTATGAGTTCCTGCCTGGTTTTGGGATGAGGGTTATGATGACTTCATAGAAGTTTGGTAGCGAGCTTTCATTTTCAATTTCATTGAAGAGTTAGAGGAGTATTGAGTATTGAGGTCTGGCAGAATTCAGCAGTTAACCTATCTGGTCCTGGGATATTCTTGGATGGGAGGTCTCTTATTGCTATTTCTATTTTGATGCTTAATATGGGTCTGTTAAGTTGGTTTGACTCATCTTGGTTTAGTTTGTGCATATCAATATTTGCTAGAAATTATTCCATTTCACCCAGATTCTCAAACTTATTAGCATAAAGTTTTGAGAAGTATTCCCTTATAATGTTCTAAATCTTGGATGTTTCTATGGTGATGTTCCCATTCTCATCTCTGAGTTTGTTTATTTGGATGTGTTCTCTTCTTTTTCTGATAAGATTTGTGAAGGTTCTGTCAATTTGTTAATTTTTTCGAAGAACCAATACTTTGTTTTGTTGATTCTCTCTATGGTTTTTTTGGACTCTAATTTATTTAATCCTGATTTAATTTTAATTATTTGTTTCCATCTACTGGATTGGGGTTTGGTTTGTTGCTCTTTTTCAAGGAGCTTCAGGTGCATCATTAAATTGATAGTTTGAGATCTCTCTAATTTGTTGATGTTAGAACTCAGAGCTTTCCTCCTAGTAATGCCTTTGCCATGTCCCAGAGGAGCTGGTAATTTTTATGTTCATTTTTGTTAAATATCATACACATTTGAATTGAACCTCTTCCATGACCCATTCCTGGTTCAAAAGTGTGTTGTTCATTCAGCCTCCATGTGTTATAGGATTTTCTTTGGTGGCATTTGGTGTTGAGTTCTAATTTTATTCCTTGTGGTCTGAGAGAATGCAGGACATAATTCCAATGTTTCTGAATTTGGACAATTTTTTGTGACCTAAAATGTGGTCTATTTTAGAGAATGCTCCATGTGCTGTTGAGACAAATGTGTAATCTGTTCCTGATGGATGAAATATTCTATTGTATGTTAAGTCTAGTTGATCTATGCTGTTGTTTAGATCTGTTGTTTCTCTGTTGAATTTTTGCTGTTAATCTATCCAGCCTGGAAAGTTGTGTGTTAAAATCGCCAACAATCAATGTCTTTGGATCTATGTATGATTTTAGGGAAAGTAGTGTTTCTTTGATAAATTTGGGTGCTCCAGTATTTGGTGAATCAATATTTAGAATTATTATATTTTCCTGGAGGAGAGATCCTTTTGTAAGTATGTAGTATCCTTCTTTATCTCTTCTCACTAATTTTAATTTGAAATTTATATTATTTGATATTAGGATTACTATTCCAACCTGTTTGTGGGGGTCGTTTGCTTGGTAGATTTTATTCCAGCCTTTCACTTTCAGAATATGTTTGTTTTTGTAGGGAAGATGCATCTCTTGGAGAGAGCAGATAGACGGATCCTGCTTTTTGATTCAACTACAGATTCTATGTCATTTGATTGGAGACTTAACTTCATTAATATTGAGAGTTAAGTTTGAGAGGTGTTTGGTAGTTCCTGTCATGTTATCCAGCTTCTTAGGGGCTGTGTCACCTAGGTTCTGCCTATGTTTATCTAATTCTCTGTTTGGGGGATGTTTCTCTTACTTCATTGTGTTCTAGTTGGTTCTCTATGTATAGGACATCTTAACTATATTTTGTAGTGATTGTTTAGCGGAGCTATATTGTTTCAGTTTTTCTTTGTTATGGAAGGTTTTTATTTTCCCTCAGTTATGAAGGAGAGTTTAGCTGGGTACACTATTCTTGGTTGATAATTGTTCCAGGCTCTTCTTGCTCTCGTGGTCTCTGCTGAGAGATTTAGTTATCCTGGTTGGTTTCCCTTTATAGGTGATTCATCTTTTCTCTCTGACAGCATTAAGGATCCTTTTCTCGGTTTCTATTGATCCTGTGTGGATTACAATGTGGTGAAGGGATGTCTTGTTCTGGTCTGGTCTGTTTGGGGTTCTAAAACTTCTTGTATCTGAATGGGCCTTTTTTTTTTTCATGTTTGGGAAGTTCTCTGCTAGGATTCTGTTAAATAAATTTCCTAGAACTTTGGCTTCTGTTGCTAGACCCTCTTCGATATCCATTAGCCTTAAATTAGGCCTTCTGAAGGTTTCTTCTATATGTGGAATAGATATATCATATTTTTTGGATTTGTTTTGAATACTTGTATGTTTTTTCTCTAAAATGTCTAGGCTGTCTTCTATCCCAGAGATACAGTTTTCTGAATAGTCTAGCTTACTGTCCAGATTTACTACTTTGTTTTTTTCTCTCTCCTTCTAATTGCTCAGTTTTAATGCCTTCAATTTCTTTTTTGAAGCTTTGTTTTAGATCTTGTATGGATTTCTTTGCCTTCTTGATTTGTTTTCCATGTTCACTCTCAAATCCCTTAGTTGAGTGGCTATACTTTCACTGGATTCACTTTCCTTTTGTGGGAATTCATTCAGCTTTCTGGTGTGGATTTCATGAATCTTCTATTAATCTTTTGTTTGCCTCATCATGCTCACTCATAGCCTTATGTAGGCTTTCAATTTTTTCATTCAGCTTGTTTACCAGTAGTGTTTGTAAAGCATTTTGAAAGATACATTCTGGATTTATTATTATTATTAACCACTCTATTGCCTGTTTATCCTGGGTGGGATTTGAGATTTTGTGACTTGTCATTTTTCTTTTGTTTCTGTGGCTTGTTCTGCCCATTTGAGAGTGAAAGCAAATCCAGTTCCTCACTAGAACACAAGTACCAACCCAGAGCACTGTTGTTGCCCACATTTTGGAAGTTTATAATTAATGATGGATATTTTCAAACTATCTCACCTTTTTGGGAGTGTTATTATATCCTATTACACACCAGAACTGACAACTAAGAACAGCACAAACCCAGAGCACAGACTTTAGAGGTTTACAATAAACAATGGGAGTTTTCACAGTATATCACCTTTTGGAGGAGTAAGATTATATCAATTACATACTAAATCACACTTCTAAGATCAGTCCCCTCCCAGAGCCCTGTAGTTAGTTACAAAGGAATTGGAAGTTCACACTCAAAATGGATACTTTCACTATATTTCTCCTTTTTGCAATTGAAAATTTCTCTACTTCCCCACCAGAACACAATTTTATAGCAAGCCTAAACCCAAAGCCCTTCAGTTGTACAGACTTTGGAGGTTTCCACTCAAAAATAGGTGTTTTCCCTATATTTCTCCTTTGTTGGAGAAGAAAGTATATCCAGTCCCTCACCAGCACACAATTTTAAGATAAGCACCAACTCAGAGCCCTGGGGGTGTGCAGTCTTTGGTACACAATCCAAATAGGTATTTCACTCCATCACTCCTCTATTGGACATGTGAGTAGACCTGATACTACCACTGAGTACAGTTTTAGAAAAAAAATACACACCTGGGAAGTATCTTTGCACTGATTTTAGAGGTTCCCAATTGTTGATAGGTATTCCCTCATTTATCTCTGTTTATCTTTATCAGGTGTAGGGTACTGTGTTTCAGAAGTAGGGATTATAAACAGTTGTAATCAGTGAGTAGCTTTGTTCTGAGGTTTAGGATGGTTTGGGCAAAAGGGATAACACCCTGAGCTACTTTGGCACAGTCTCACTGACTACTAATATAGTATATCTCAATTTTCACACTTGGGGATCAACAGAGTAAAGAAAACAGAAGTACTTACGGAGTAGAAATGCTTGTAAATGGGTGAGGTGCAGTTAGGGGAAAGATTAAGATATACAATGAAATATAGGAGGAGAAAAATCATATTAGAGAGATGTAGCAAAGAAAAGGAACAGAGGGAGGATAGTTATGACTAACTTCTAAGTAAGAAAGAACAAAAACTAAAACAACAAAATAAGAAAAAAACCAAACCACAAAAAAAGAACAAAAAAAAAAAAAACCCAAAATACCCAAAACAAAAAAAGGAAAGAAAAATACATATAAAAATAAAAATTTAGAACAATTATGTACATATGAAATAATAATACTAAAATTAAGAGTACTAATTGTACAGTAGAGAACTGGGTAATCAATTTATACTCTGAATGAAGTCTATACACAGTTATGGAAGAAGCCAAGTGGTCACCGTAGGCTGTAATCCAGTTTTGAACAGAACAGCAATGAGGAAGGAAAAAACTCAGCAGGTTTGTTGTGAAAAGAAAAAGCAAGAAAACAAAACTAAAAACAAAAACACATAAGCTGACAGGTAAAAAGGTAACAGAGAGTTGAACTAGTTACAGAAAATAAAGAGAACGAGCAAAAAAATTTTTAAAGAAGTTAAAAAAATGAAATATATATATATAATTGGGGAAAAAGGAAAAAGAGAAAAAAGTATCTTCTACTTATTTGGAGGATCTTCTGTCTCCCCTAAGTCTGCATTCCAGTCACTTGATGGCATCTTTATTTGCTCGTAATGGTCAGTTTTCCCGGTTGCTTGGTTGGATTCTCAAATCCAACCAAGTAGAAAAATGGGTGCGCAGAAAAATGTTCTGCTTTACAGGGTTGGGGACTTTGCGACTTCTTCCCAGACTAAAAAGCATGAACTGCTATTTTTTTTTTTTTTTTTTTACTTTGTGCTGCCGAGAAGAGGTGGCTGGAGACGGTAGTTTCTTGCTGCTGGGACTGAGCTTGTGCGTGGTTGTGGTTGGCCTGTCTGGAGTCAGTGACTTTTTCCAAATTGGGGAGCCCCCTTTGGGCCACTAAACTATACCCTCTCTCGGCTTTTGTAGCCTGTCCAGGTTTTTTTATTTTTAATGAATTTTAGTGAGATTCTTGCAGTCGGATAAGCTGCCAGTTAGGCTTAGGTATGGTAGAATTTCTTTGCTGCCTGCAGGGAGTCGTGGCTGTCCCCCCCCCCCCCCCCCATCACTTACCTTCACCAGGTAGTGAAGGTTGATCTGCCCTGGGGGGTGAGGACTTCCTCCCTTCTGGGTGGGACAGCCTCCCCCTGGGTGGAGCCGGCTCTCACAGGTCTAATTCCTTGCCCTGAAGAGAAATGGTGTTGCCTGCTGCTTTTGTGTCCCTAGTAATCTGCTAGCTATTATGGCAGAGTCTTTGCCAGTATCCAATATGGCATCATTCTCCGGTGGTGGAGAGGGGGCTGCCTTCCCTGAGCTGTTCCATCGGAAGGAGTAGGGACACTCAGGATTTTCCTTGGGTTTTCAACCAGTCCTGATCTGCACCAGTAATCAGCACGATGTGGAATTCTGCTCCTGGTTGTCCACTCCACAATGGAGGTAGGTGAAGAAATGTGGTTCTCAGTCTCCAGCGCATTTGCTCCAGGTTTGTCTACCCAGTCCCATGGCAGCCGCTGGCAGCCGCCAGCTGCCATAGCAACTGCTTGTGCTCAAGTCTGTCTTCTAGTGCAAACTGCTTAATTTTTTCTCACTGGGCAGAATCTCTGTACTATTATGGCTCACTTGGTGTGATTTTTCCCAAAGTGAATTATTCCCTGAACTGCAAAAGCTGGTTTCTTGGAGAGAGCTCACATATAGCGCCCAGCTGTATCACCACCATGTTCCTCTGGTCTTCTGGACTGTGTTTTTTAAGGGAAGATTGTATTTGAATGTCTGTAGTATCTGTTCACCTCACTTCTTATCAATGGATATTTGATTTGTTTAGCAATGTGATCTTCTGGAGGGTTAACACAAAAACAAAACCAAAGAACTATACAACTGATCTATAACATTGCTATGCAGTTTGTCTTCATTTGGACATGGAGAGTTGTTTAAAATTATTATTTAGTGTGGTATTAAAGTGTCATACCATTGGTTTTAAGTACACATAAAAGCCCAGTCTCAATGATGGAAAGAGCTAGCAGATATCTACTTATTGAGGAGAGTAGTACGATAAACAATAACAGAAGGGTCATTTTTGTCTCAACTTCACCCATGTGATCGAGTGTCACATGCATAGAACATGTAGTTTTCATTAAAAAAATCTTATCTGGAATCTAATTTATTGACAACAGTGGCACAAAGCCACTCTGAGGAGTGAAGAATTAGAAAAATTAGGGCTGCGTCCATTTTACAATTTACTAACTGCTGACTCTGCTTCTGTAAACTTGCTTGCTTGCGCTAACACCAACCCCCTCCCTGGAAATAAGAAATTGGGTAAAGTCTCAGAGACCAGATGCTGGCCCTAGGACAAGGTCAGTGGTCATAGATAAAGAACAGACAGTACGTGTTCCTCAGTTCCCATTTAGAAATTCCCCAGACAGGACCTTGAGATAATGACCACCTGGCAAGACCACAAGCTAAGCCTCAACCAATCATAGGCCTGTAATCATGAAAACCCCCCTTAGACCAACCATGAGCCAGTCATTTTGCAAAGAGTGTTACAAAATTTCCCGCGTGGCAAAGTGATTGTTGGCGTATATGATGACCTTTAAATGGACCAATCATGGGATGCTTTGTGTTATGCGTTAATCTTGTGATTTTTGCTTTTAAAAAGGCTTGTAACCCTGCTCGGGGCTCTCTGACTGACCGGGGCAGAGAGTCCATTTGCGCAAACGTTGAATAAACTCCTCTTGCTTATTGCATCTCCCGGCCTGGAGTCTGTGTTTTCTGGGGCGCCCTCCCGTTGACGAAAGTATCCTAGGGGGCTAGGGTCTTTCAAGGAGCATTTCACATGACCGTTGGCTGGATTCTCTGTTAATATTAGTATACTGAAAGGAAATAAAGAAAGGACTCCTTCCTGCTTACAAAGACCAGATGTTTACACTAATCCAAATGCAATAATAATAGTTTGATATGTGCTTTAAGTAAGGAAATAGATGCAGAGAATAAACTTGATAAAATTGTACACATTTTTATGATCAAAGACATAGAAGAGTAAAAAGTTCCCTATCTGATTAAGGATATTTACAAAATCTATTGAAGGTATCATTTTGGGAGTGAGGTAGTAAAGCCTCTTGACTTCCCTTGTGGGAAAGAAGAATTACCATGACCACCAGTCTTTCCAGCACTGTCCTGGACACCCTAGCAGGTACAGTAAAGTGTTCAAAAGAAGCTAAATATCTGGCACTGATGGCTCCTTCCTGTTATCCTAGCTACTTCACCATTGCTCCTTTCCACAGTTTCACATCAATCTATTAATATCCATGCAAAAAAATTCCCTTGGCAGTCTTTACAAGATTAACAAACTGAACATGTATCATTAACACCTATGAATAGCCAAACAATTTCAAAGATGTAGAACAAAATCAGAAGACATATACTGCCAGACATGAGACCTGTGTCCAAGTTTTAACAACCCCAAACTGGAAGCAGCTGAAAAATCTATTAAGCTGAAACATGTAGGAGTTTTATATTTACTCTTCTTCTGTTTGCAGAGAATTGAGATTATTCTGTGGATCTAGGAACATGAAGAGCACTGAGGTAGAGCATAGACAAAAGTTGCGTACTTTGGGAATGATGTAGCCTTCAATTTTCCACTGGAACACTAAAACTGGTTTCTACACAAAAGCTTGTTTACCCCCAGCTTCTCCTCCGCCATCTTCCTCCAGACTCCTACATTCTATTTCTGTCCCCTGCATGTAGGACAGGAGCCACATGTCCTACACAGATGCTATGCTTCATGAGATCCAGAGACACATTGTTCTCATACCCAACAACTGGCCCCATGCAATGACCCGTGATGTTAAATTCAGAGACTACATCATTCCCAAGGTGAGCTTGTTCCTTCTCTGCTGAGCCTCAGTAGGGAGCCTGAGTTCCTGAGTTCACTGTGGGATTCTCCTGCACATCACATGAGAGAGCTGCGAAAGTCTCACAGTTGGCTGCTCAGGAGAGTTTGTATTATAATAAGTTTGGGGTTGTATATCCATGCAATAATATCCATGGTATCTGGCACTGTGAACTTTCCAATTTTGTTCTGCCCTTAAATTCTTTTTGTTTGGGGGTCTTCTTCGTTTCTTCATCTTTTTCTTTCTCCCACCTTCACCTCCACCTCTTCTTCCTCCTCCTCCTCCTCCTCCTCTTCTCCTCCTCCTCCTCCTCCACTTCCTCCTCCCTTTCTTCCTCCTCTTTCTCCTCCCTCTTATTCTTCTGTTTCTATACTTTTTTAAAATTTCCAAATGAATGCACAAGCTTATTTTTTTAATCAATTTCTCAAAATGTTCTGCTGGGATGTTTCTTATGCCTACAGTAAAGGTCTAGATAAATTTTGGGGAAAATGTTACCTTGATTTCTTCAATACATGAACGAGTCATGTTTCCAATTTGCCTATTCTTTACTTTATTTTCCAAGTAATATTTTATTTTCAATAGAGCCAATCACAAATATATTCATATTTCTCTAAATATTTAGTGTTTTGACTGTTATTATTTTATTTTTATGTTGGCCTTGTGGCTTGAACTCAGGGCCTATCCCCTGTCTATGAGCTCACTTCCTCAAAGCTAGTGATCTACCAGTATGTGCTACGGTGCCATTTCCAGTTTTCTGGTGGTTAGCTGGAGATAAGAGATTCATGGACTTTCCTGTCTGAACTGGCTTTGAACCATGATCCTCAGATCTCAGCCTCCTGAGTAGCTAGTATTACAGACATGAGCCACCAGTTCCTGGATTGATTGTTATTATTTTTATGGTGCCTTTCCTATCATTTGTACCTGAAATATAGAAATGTAATTGGTTTAAACATTCTGATTACCTCATAATAACTGTAGACTTGTTTGGAATTTTAGGGTGTATTACCATAATATCTGGGTTAATAATTTATGCTTGCTTTTCCTCTTCTTTCCTATTCTATAATTTTGCTTTGTTGAAATTTTGCACTGCAGACAGCATTTATGATTGTCAGGAACAATTTTAAGCTTGATATTTCACAGTAAAGTTTGGTATCTTAAGTAGATTTTGGAAGTTTTTAAAAAAATAACATTAGGGAAGTTTACTCTGTACTGTTATTTATGTATGAAATTTGAACATGAATATGATTATATTTTGAGTCAGATCTATTCTCTGTAATGATTCTTCTTCTTTTTATTTTTTTATTATAAAAGTGATGTGCAGAGGGGTTACAGTTACATGTCAGATAGAGTACATTTCTTCTTAGATAATGCCACTCCTTCCATGGCTCTCTCAGTTTTTCCCTTTCATCCCCACCCACAAGTTGTAGTTCATTTTCAACACAGTGTCTAGTGAGTTCCACTGTTTCATTTGTTGATCCTGTGTCCCTCCATTCTGTTCCCCCTTACATTCCCAGAGAAAGATAAATGAACAAACAGAACCAAATGGAAAGAAAACAAAAGCAGCAAAAAACAAAAACTCTTGTTTACATTTCCTGCAGTTCATTCCAATAAACATATTACTTTGTATGATCAGATGCACATAGACATTAAACCTTTGTGTTCCTTTCCTAAAAGTATCCTCATGTGGTCTCACTATGTATGAACGCCTGGGATTCTTCTTTTTATATGTTTAAAAATTTTAGTGTGGTGCTGGCTTAGACAGCACATATGGTAAAATGGGAACAATACAGAGAAAATTAGCATGACCCCTGTGCAGGGGTGACAGTCATATTTGTGAAGCGTTCCATATTTTTATCAAAACAAATACCAGGAAATGGAAACATTGGAGTAGGGACAAATGGGGGCACAGGAATGGAGGGAGGAAGGGTAAGGCACTGTATTCTGGATGGCAAAGTAGCAGGGTATAAAATCAAATGGCTTTTCTGTATGCCAACAATGAGAAAAGCGTGGCTGAAATCAGGAAAGCAACTCCATTCATAATAGCCCCACAAAAAATAAAATACCTAAGAATTAACTTAACCAAAGACATGAAGGACATCTATGATGAAAAGTTTAAAAACCTGAAAAAGGAAAGCAAAACAGAACTTAGAAGGTGGAAAAACCTCCCATGCTCCTGAATTGGAAGGATCAACATCATGAAAATGGCAATACGTCCCAAGGCTGTCTACAAATTCAATATTCCAAGCTCATTCTTCAAGGAAATAGAAGAGGCAATTCAAAAATTCATATGGAACAATAAAAGACCTCGAATAGCAAAAATGATCCTTAACAGAAAGAACAGTGCTTGGAAGAATATCAATACCAAATTTCAAACTCTACTACAAAGCCATAGTAATCAAAACAGCTTGGTATTGGCCACAAGAATAGACCTCAGGACCAATGGAATAGAATTGAAAATCCAGAAATGAACCCATAAACCTATAGCCATCTAATCTTCTATAAGGGAGCTAAAAAAAATGGAATGGTGCTGGAAAAATTAATCACTTGTAGAAAACTAAAGCTCGATCCTTATATATCACCCTGCACCAGAATCAACTCTAAATGGTCCAAAGACCTCGGAGTCAAAGCAGACACTCTGAAAACATTACAGAATGGAATAGAAGCCCTAGGTTTCCTTGGCACAGGCTGAAATTTTCTTAATAGAGACCCAGAAACACAACAAATCAAAGAAAGGTTGGACAAATGGGACTGCATGAAATTTCAGAGTTTCTGCATGGCAAAAGACATAGCTAGCAAGATCAATAGAAAGCCCACAGATTGGGAGAAGATCTTCACTAGCCATACAATGGACAAGGGTCTCATACCTAAAATTTACCTGGAGCTCAAAAAATTAAATCCCCTAACAACAAATCCTCATAGATGGGTAGTTGTTGACTACCTATCCTCCTTGCTTTTAATGTTTCTGCTGTTGAGAAATCTGGTGTTATGCTGATGGGCTTGCCACCATGGAAGACTTGTTGGTTTTCAGTACTCTTTAATTTCTTCTGAATGTTTAGTGTTTGACTATAATGTGTCATGGAGTGATTCTTTTCTGATATGATCTGTTTGCTGCCCTAAAGGCCTCCTGCACTTGGATTGCTAAAGATTTAGGAAATATTCTCCTATTATATTATTGAATATAGTTCCTATTCCTTTAGCATTGGCTTCTTCCCATTCCTCTATGCCTATATTACATAGGTTGGATTTTTCAAGTTTCCCAGTTCTTCATTTGACCATTCTAATATATTTACTATTTGGTCCACTCTTTTCTATTGAGTTTTTTTATTTGATTTATATAGCTTTACATTTCCAAAATTTCAGTTTAATTTTTAATGTTTCTGTATCTTTATTGAACTTCTTATTGATATATTGCATTGTTTGTCTTACTTCATTCAGCTGTGTATTTATATCCTCTTCAAATTCACTTATTTTATATCTGTTCTTTTTATTTTATTGAAATAATTTTTCTTGTAATCATGCTTTTGAGTTCTTTGGGCTTTAATCTTCTTCAATATCCTTTTTGTCTATTGCTATAGAACTGTTACACTTTGGAGATACTTGCCTTTAATCCATATTTTCTGTGTAGTTATTTATTGGTTCTGAAGCCAGTTCATTTGTTGGAAGTCTTCATGACCTGTGGACCAAAAGATTGAACTAAGTGATTTTAACTAAGGTATCTGTTACCTCTGTATAACTATTTTGTTGGTCATAGGCCTTGAACTCACTGTCCCTGACGTTTTTAGCTTAAAGCTAGTGCTCTACCCCTTTGAGCCACAGCACCATGCTGGTTTTCTGGTGGTTAATTGGAGACACTCTCAAAGACTTTCTTGCCTGTGCTGGCTTTGAAATGCAGTCCTCAGATCTCAGCCTCCTGGGTAGCTATAATTATAGGTGTGAGCCTCTGGCACATGGCTTTATATACATACATATATATACATATATACATACATATGTGTGTGTGTGTGTGTGTGTGTGTATGTGTATGCATAGGTCTATATAGATCTAGATATATATGTATAGATCTATATAGATCTAAGTATATATAGATATAGATCTATCTATCTATATAATTTGCTTAGTTATCTATGTGTATTGTTGGCAGGGCACAACTATATTGACATCACTGACATCTGTGTTACATGACCCAAAGGAATTCCCCAGCCCAGAGATGTTTGACCCTGGCCACTTTCTGGATGAAAGTGGTAATTTTAAGAAAAGTTAGCCGGGCGCTGGTGGCTCACGCCTATAATCCTAGCTACTCAGGAGGCTGAGATCTGAGGATCGAGGTTCAAAGCCAGCCCGGGCAGGAGAGACCGTGAGACTCCTATCTCCAATAAACCACTAGAAAACCGGAAGTGGCGCTGCAGCTCAAGTGGTAGAGCGCTCGCCTTGAGCTGAAGAGCTGAGGGACAGTGCTCAGGCCCAGAGATCAAGCCCCACGACCTACAAAAGAAAAAAGAAAAAAGAAAAGTGACTACTTCATGCCTTTCTCATCAGGTAAAAAAAAAAAATATTGCTATACCTCAAAATAACTTTGGTGGAAGTTGGGTTCAGTTGGAACTTATATGAAGCTTTCTTTGGGGCTGGTGTATTTGCCCTAAGCTCATGATTAAGAGCAGCACTATGCAGTTTCCTTGTTCATGATGCATCCTCACTGTTGGACCAGATTAGTGAAGCTTCAGTTTGTCTGTGCATTTCTTCCAAGTTGAGCAAGGTAAAGCATAGATTCTTTGCATTCTTTCTTTACATATATCATAATGCTCTCTTCCTAAAGAGTAATCCTCATTTAGACTGTCCCTCCCACATGTTTTGTGGCATTTGTCACCCTTAAGTTCCTCTATAGAATGAGGTGTTTCCCAAAAGACAAAGAAGAGCACTGAGGACATCAAGTGAAAAGCAATCACAGATTACAAGACCTCAGGATTTGTGGGGGAGTATTAACTAATTTATCACTTTCTTGAACTAAATTATTAAACAGAAAGTGGCATAAGCAGAATTTTAAGACATTTAAGATACTTCAAAGGGGACAGAGAGTAGATGGAAGACAGAGCAGATCTTTTCTAAGACAGTCATGGACCATAAGAACAGAACATTTACTCTCAATCAACAGTGTCAGGGTCAAGTAATCTTATGGACATCTTATGAGGAACATTTGTTATATATCCGACAATGATCATGGAGAACTCTTCTCTTCTTTCAATCCAAGATGTGTCCTGGACACACCTGTAGAATGTGTGCTGTGTGTCTGGCCAGGGAGCAACCTTTCTTCTCTGAGGCTGTGACTTTTTGTTTGTTCATTTGTTTGTTTTGTTTTGTTGTTTTTTTTTTTTGTCAGTTGTGGGGTTTGAAGTCAGAGCTTGGGCCCTGTCTCTGACCTTTATTGCTTCGGTGTTCTACCACTTTGAGCCACAGCTGTACTTCTGTGTGTGTGTGTGTGTGTGTGTGTGTGTGTGTGTGTGTGTGTGTGTGTGTGTGTGTGTGTGTGTGTGTGTGTGTGTGTTTAATTGAAGATAAGGGTTTCAGGGACTTTCTTACCCCAGGCTCACTTCTAATCATGATCCCTGGATCTCAACTTACTGAGAGCTAGGATTGTAGGTATGAGTCACTAGCACCCAGCTAATAACATGACCTTTGACATCTGCTTTACATCTGTCATGTAGATATCATGGGGGGAAAGCAGCAATCTTTCTTTAAAACTTCACTTGGTTTACACAAAGGGAAACATTTTAAATAATGAGAAAATTATGCTTTCAAATGATTTTGAGTTTCAGTGAAAATTTGAACACATTTGGGAAACAATAAGGGCAAAATTTTATTGCTTGGAGAGACACAAAGAGTACAAAAAAGGACATGAAATGTGGTCTGTGTCTTGATGTTTGTAGGGAAAATGTATCATAGCCAAAAGGAATTTCATGATATAATATTTAAGCTTAGGTACTGTAGGCTGGTAAAATGGACAGTTGGGCTGTCAATATTATAATGCATTAAGTATTCATTATTTTTCTGGGGACAGTTCACATGAGCAATATAAATGTGTTTTCTTAGAAAAACACAGATGTCTCTAAAACAAAGTTTATCATAGAAACCTGAAACTCAAATTTTTATAAATAAAATAATGAAACCTTGATTAAAGTTGTAATAATTCAAAATCTATTATTATTTTAATTTCTCGCCAAATTTCATGAAGGAATTATTAGCATCCCCATTTAATATATGAAGACACTAAGGCTCAGATAGTTTAAGTAACTCAGCTACATGGGTAGTTAGTGACAGAGTCAAGATTTGACTTCTGAATTGACTATGAAAGCAATGTTTCTCGCCACTACTTCCATGTGGTGAATTCCCCTTGGAGTCACAGGTAAGTCTATGTCTACCACCCCTGTGTGTATATTACTCTATAGATACAAAGGTTTGGAGGGAAATGCCAAAATACATGGTCACAGGCCTTCTAGGTAAGTATGGATAATACTAAGAAAGAACTAATGGGAGTAGGCCTTCATGTTAAGGACAAACTGTATTAAATTCTCATCTCAACCACAGGAAAAAAATACTATTGGAAGACAAGTCTTCCAGAATTATGATCCCTCCATTTAGCAGGGAACATATTAGAGTAACCGACATAATAATTCAGCAAGCCCCAACTAGCTTAGAGTGTAAGAGAAAAGGGGGAAGAGAGGAGGAAAAATTTTTAAAGAGCATTTATCATATAGAAATATTTAATAAAATGTTTACATGAAGATGGTAATCAGTTTTTTAATATAATTTGGTTTGGTATGATTTCTTTCGGATGTATATTTTTAGAGAGGATCTTAAAAATGTAACCCAAAGTAGTTACCAACTCAAGATTCTTCTGTCTTAGCCTCCTGTGCTAGATTTACAAGTGTGTGTGTGTATGTGTGTGTGTGTGCGTGTGTGTATGAGAGAGAGAGAGAGAGAGAGAGTGTGTATATGTGTGCTGCCATTCTCAGATTTTTTAAAAACCAAATGTATTAGTGAAGATTGCATATTCCCTGGTATCTGTACAACTTTCCTCCTCCCCATGCATTCGGTAATTCACTGAAGGAACATTGACATTTACCAGTTACAATTGCAATGCTTCATATGCTCACACTTATATACATGGAGTCCTTTCCTGCTTTCATTTTTTTAAACAAAAATTTCAGGCAAACAGATTTGTGCTGGAGAAGGCCTGGCCCACATGGGGCTGTTTTTATTCCTGACCACCATTCTACAGAACTTCAACCTGAAATCTCTGTGGATCCACACGACCTTGATGACACTCCAGTTCTGAATGGGTTTGCCTCCTTGCCACCTTCATACAAGCTCTGCTTTATTCCAGTGTAAAGAAGAGCTCTGCTGTCTGGCTCCAGCTGTGCAGCAATCTGCAGTTCCCTCCTCTGAGCCACCACTCACCTCCTTCCCCTGCCAGGGATGCTTTCCTGTCCTCCCTTCTCACATCTCCCCTCTCCCTCCCAATCAAGCAAGATCCATTCTCCATTTAGGAGGGTTTTCTGTGTCACTGAACTATCATATCTGTAGTCCCCAATGATTTATAATAATTTTATTCACTACCCCACATGCTAATACTTATCTAATGCTGATTTACTAATATACTAGTATCGCAAAACAATAAAATGATTACCAGGTGACAACTCAGACTCCTTTTTCTATATTATCCATAATAAATATATTTTTTTTCATGCCTGGGGTCATTCTTGGACTGTCCTACTTTGTTTAAAATTCAGTGAAGCAATGAAACAAAATAGAGTGCCATGTTGTCCCCATTATGGCAAGCACTGGGAACGGGAAGGGGAAGATGATAAGAAAACTCCTTGGGTATGTCACCTGTCATATCTGGAGATGTGGATTTAGTGAAAAAAAGCAATGACCAGAAGCAGCTCCTGCTGTAGGAAAATACCATGAGACACAGATATAGACAGCAATAAACACTCTTTGCTTTGGTTTTAGTGTGAACAAAAAATAAAAATGGAAATAATCTTCTTAATTGATGTTTCCAACTGGAAGCTTGATATGAATTTATACTTTCATATCTGCTCTACTATTTTTATTGGTGTACATCACTTGTACATTTTAACATGTTTCATACATGTGTATCACATACAGTGACAGTACCATTTTTTCATTCATTTTTGGCAGTACTAAGGTTTAAATTCAGTGTTTTGTTCTTCCTAGACAAGAACTCTACTGATTGGACCATATCTTGCATCTATTTTTCTACTTTCTACACATTGTTTTACACTGTACATAAATGTGATGACAATTATAATAATGGCACTGAAATCACTTCTCCCATTTCATTTTTCAAACATTCACAGTTGTTCATCTAACACACAATTTCCCTTTCCTTTTACCTTGTCATGTATCATATGAGAAGTAACATCATTTATCAAGTCTGCCAGACACATTCACCAGAGGAGGTCCCTTGACTCAGCAATTTTTAAGCTAATATATTAATGCCTGGATGCATATACAATCTGAACATATGTCTGAATAGTGATACATGATTATATATACAATATGCGTTTATATAGGAGATACACACAGTATGCATGGTTTTTCATAATTTTGGGCTCACTACAAATGTATATTGAACATGTACTGGTAACTCATGCTTCTAATCCTAGCTACTCAGGAGGCTGACATTGGAGGATCATGGTTCTAAGCCAGCCCACACAGGAAAGTCCATGAGATTTTTCTTATCTCCAATTAATCATCAAAATGCCAGAAGTGGTGTTGTGGTTTGACTGATAAAGCATGTTCTTGAATTATAAAGCTCAGGGACAGTGTCCAGGTGCTGCATTGAGCTCCAGGACCTGCTCTTCAGGCCCTAAAAAGGTATTTTGTACAATTTGCTGTTTTCCTGTTGAAAAGATGCCAGTCAAACCATCAAGTTATGGGGAAAATTGGATATGATATTTTATATTTGAATTAATTCATAAAAATATAAAAATTATATTTATGGAGCCCCATGCTTTTATTTTTTGGAATTGGAGTTTGAACTCAGAATCTCACACTTGTTAGGCATCCTTTCTTGTTTGGTGTTCTACCACTTGAAACATGCCTGCAGCCTGATTTGCTAGTAGTTTTGTTGATGGAGTGTCATGTAAATTTCTGCCAGGTCTGGCTTCAAACTGTAATCCTCCAGATCTCAGCCTTCTGAGTAGTTAATATTACAGATAAGAGCCACTGGGCCCAAGTTTCATGTTACATTTTTAATAATTGCACACACCATGCTGTATTTAAATCAGGTAACTAGGTATAATTATTGGAACAATCATTATGTTGTATATCATTTATCTATTGTAAACCCCTTTTTTTGCATCAAGAAGAGAGTGGGAATACTCTTAGGGAATAAAGTAAATAATCTATAAAAGAGCCATCAAGTTTAGTTTATGCAAAATAAAAGACCTTGGTCTCTCAGTGTTGAGTGAGATTCCAATAGTTTAGAATTCAGAGCTTTGTGAGTTGCAAACACTATTTCATGAATGAACTAAAAAAACCATTACTGCTTAGTTTTGTCCTGGATAAAGAGTTCATTCATCATAAACTGTTTGCAAGTTCTCAAGATGAAAAAAGCTGAATGTTCCTAACCCCCATTTTAATCAATGGATACTGCAATTATGAAACTCTTAACTTGTTTTGAGTGTCAAGGATTAGCATGAATACTGAAAAACAGTACAAACTCAGAGAATATTTAACTTGTTTTAACCAAATGATTTAACCACAGTGCAACTTATGAGACTTGGTGTTTATGGGTTCTGACCATTCCTCTACCACTTGCCATTCAATAGATTTTGTTTTGTTTTAAAGACAGCCAGGGATCCAAAGGAAGGTTTATCAGTTATCAGTTAGGAAGTTAAATATTTCCAAGCCCCAAATTCTCAACTCATTTAAAGAATTCTATCAGTAACAGTGCTTTAACAATATTTAACAATGTTTAAGCAATTTAAAAATGTTTAATTTCCACCCAGTTGAGATTTTGGCAGTAATATCAGTTCCAACTTGTGCACTTTGGTCCCATTAGAAGAAAGTTTGCCAGCACCATCTTCCAAAGTTTTTCTTTGTGTTTTCCTAGAAGTTTCCTAGAAGTTTCACTTTTAAATTTATATTAGTGACTATTTTCAGGCTAAATGTTACTTCTAGTATAAGGTATTACTCAAGCTTCCTATTTTTCCTGTTATTTATGAATTTGAAATTGTTTGAATCATTTTTATAACTAAAGAAACAGTTTTATATATGTTAAAAACATTCAACAGATGATTTTAAATGAAATTATAGACATGATATATTATACATGTATGACATACAATTTTTCCTTTCTCTGTATTAAAAAGAAATTAAATCTAGCCAGGCTCAGGGGCTTACATCTCTAACCTGAACTATTTGGAGGCAGAGAGCAGAAGGATCATGGTTCAAGGCCAATAAGAGAAACAAAGTTAGGAAGAACTCATCTCAACAAAAAAACTACTGAGTGTGGTGGGGCAAACCTGCGATCTCAGCTATACTAGAAATAAGTAGTAGGACTGCTATGCAAAGCTGGCCCTGGGAAGAATTACAAGACCTTATCTGGAGAAATAATAGAAGAAAAAAAAGGTTTTGAGTTTGACTCAGATGTAAGGCCCTGAGTTTAACCCTAATACTGCAAAGGAAACAAAACAAAAACAAAAATTACCAACAAAACATACCTATAGTGTCAAAAACCACTTTATACTATGTCTGCCTGTCTGTCTATCTTACCTATCTATCTATCTATCTATCTATTTATCTATCTATCTACACTTCAATGATTCAGTATCTATGGGCTAAGAAGGGTTTCTCTACCAGTAATAACAGCATTTATACTCAGAATTTCTCATTAACACAAGGATATTATCTAATATAAATCATATATTTAAACCTTAGTATTTCTTCAATAGTCATATACCCTTTTAATTCTTTTGAAATCCAGGTTGCAATTAAAGGGCAGGTCTACAATGGGGTCTATATAGTGTGTCATTTCGGCTTCCAGTAATCAGAAAGCATTAATTTCCCCTGGTTTGTTGTTTGTTTTCTGTGTGTTGACCTTACTGAAGAGTCCCAGCCAGTCATTTGAAATGCTCCTGAGGCTGGCTATGTGTGACTGTTTTTTAGAAATTAATTTACAGTTATGCATTTGGAAAAAATCCAAACTAAATCCTACATATCTCTCATGCCTGTCTCAATAATTTTGAGAGGCAGACATATGTTATCTAGGCTATTATTAGTTATGCCAGTTCTTCATGTGTTGAGGTGGTATCTGTCTGATATCTCTATTGCAGAATGCAATCTATGTACTTATATATAATAAATACATAATACATAATTAAATAAAGTAATTAATAAAATAATACATAATTAATAAGACCATGATACATAATTAATAAAAATGCTCTGTACAAAATTAATAAAAGTATGTGATAAAGTGCTTCAATTCTGCTTACTAAATCACTCACTCATTTAACTTTTTCCTTGCCTGAACTGATAATCCTCCCCTGAATTATTTCAAAATCATGAGATTTCTAATTCTATCATCCCTTTAGTTTTGTTCAAGTCATCTTATTTCTAATAAATATCAACACCCACATTGTATATTAAGGGAAATAGACTAGAAGGCAATGAAAAACAGTAGTGTTATATTGGTTTTTGACCTTGCTATCATTCCAGAAGATGTTAACAATTAGCAAATGCTCATCTGTGAAAGATCTTATGGTCACATACGCCAACCATTTAGGTGCAAATAAAGTCTTCCACTTGACTCCATATTGCACATGCAAAAGATATGAAACTGAAGTGATGAATTAAACCAGCAGCAGCCAGCAGACACCAGGGCCAGAGCTCAATGATAAGAAGACATTCAGAAGTTAGGGCAACAGATACTTAGTATTTCAACTGTGAAGGGAGGGCATTTCAGTAAAATGACTGCCACTAGTCTCAGACTCATTCCTGTTTGTTACATGATTTGCTGCTTCTGTTTGGATGTTTTTTTTTTCTTTAACACTCAAAGCATTGAACTAGTTGGTTTGCATGCATCTTTCAGCTCTATGACTATATATAACAAGGCTTATTTGTTGTTTCCAGGGCACAGCCATAGTAATATGACTGACATTGTGCTGTATGACCACAAGGAATTCCCCAACCCAGAGATGTTCGACCCTGGCCACTTTCTAGATGACAATGGCAACTTTAAGAAAAGCAACTACTTCATGCCTTTCTCATCAGGTACCTCAGGTGACAAGTATCAATAGTTATGGTTATAGTATAGGCAAGGAGTGAATATTTCTCTTTTTTATTTCTAGGAAAACGGATTTGTGAGGGAGAAGGCCTGGCTCACATGGAGCTGTTTTTATTCCTAACCACTATTTTACAGAACTTTCAACTGACATCAATGGTTAACCAAAGGTCCTTGATACTACCCCAGTTGCCAATGGATTTGATTCTGTGCCACCTTCGTACTGAAGAGTTAAAAGTGGCCTCATTTCGAAGCAGTAACTCTGTTGCTCATATTAACCTTGGGCCCTCCTGAATTTCAGAAACTGTCTTGTTTGTGCTGAAACTGCTAAACCATAGATTACTTGAACAAAGCTACTCTGAAGTCAGGCCCCACTTCGTACTATAGCTGGCCTTGGGTCCCCACAAACTTCAGGAGATGACCAAGCTGGCCCAAGATAAACAGACCACCAATTACTCCCTGCCAAGCTTTAACTGCTCTGGAATGTCCAGATGGCCCATTGAGACCCAGACAGTTTGATAACTCCCTACTACCTCTTATCACCTTGCAATGCCCTGCTGACGCCTCTAGTTGCTGTAAATTTGTCAGTCTGTGATTTTTTTTTCTCTCCTTCTCCTTTTGTAACTTTGTAGTTTTTGCCTTTATAAACCCTGTGACATTTCAGCTCGGGGCTCTCCTCCTAAGCTCCGCTGAGTCGGTGTGTGGGACGAGGCCCGAGCTGCAGCCCGCCTGAATAAAGCCTTGCTTTTGCATTTCGGAACGTCTGACTCTCGGTGGTCTTCTTGGTGAGGGTCCTGCGACGGGGGGTACAACATATTAGTGGGGGCTCGTCCGGGATGCCCCCAAAGACCCCCGAGACCCCAGACTCCGAAGGTAAGAAAACAGTGCTGCTAATTTGTCTTGTCCTGTCGATTGTGTTTGTGTGTTTGGCTTACACTTGAGGACGGCAGCTCCGACTTGTACTTGAAGTGTTGTCGAAGCGGACGGGCTTGTACGGCAACCCTGGAGGAAATGGGAGACGTCCCAGATCCTCACTTGAAGGGGGACCCCTGGAACCCCAAGTTGTAGGGCGTGAGTCAGTTTGGTCTTTGACCAGAAATGACTGGAGGGCCTCCTAACCGAAGCTCAACCCGCCCACCTCGAACTTGGGTCTGCTCCCTCTGTCCCTTCACAGAGGGCAGCAGATCAACTTGGGTCTGCCCCTTCTGTTCATTCACAGAAGGCAGCAGATCAACTTGGGTCTGCCCCTTCTGTTCATTCACAGAAGGCAGCAGATCAACTTGGGAGATCTCCATCTTGTAAGCCTGTGTGTTTTGTTTTTCTGTTACCTCTTATTGATTTGTGGACTGAATGACTGATGAGACTGAAAGCCATGGGCAATGCCCCATTCAACCCCCTAGACTTAACCCTAAAGACACAGGGTAAAGAGAAAGAAGACTAGAAAGAAACCAAAAAGGAAGAAAAGTTGTATCCATGTTTCTTCCTTGTTCTGAGACCTCTGTTCATGATATTTACTTTTGATTTTCAGCAGAAAACCAACCAGACCAGTCCCCACCAACCCAGAAAATCTGTGCTTGTTTCCATTGTCCTGACCTCTCCCTCCTCTGACTCTTACAGGTTTTAAATCACTGAGGGAGTCCACGGAGGAAGGCCCATTCTACTTTCTGAAATAAGCATGGCATTTGCTGACTTTTTTGTGTGTGTCATAACCTTGATTTTATAAATTGCTTATACCTGTTTGTTTGCTAGATTAGTGCTGGATATTTTAGTTGGTCTGACTACATGTGCATGTAAAGAAGGGCTGGAAAGGCTTGGTAAAATTCTTCTAAAACCCTGCTGGTTCTGCTTTTGTAACTTGCTTCTTTGTCAATTGTGAAACTGCCACTGACCACCTGCAAGTGGCACCAACAAGATCTTCGCCTCGGGCCTTGGCTCAGGGGGTCTGAGCATGGGGGAGAACTTGTCAGTCTGAGGGGACAGCTGCTAGGGACTTCTCTCCCTTGCCCCAATATGATTGGGAATTCTCCACCTTAGAAGGCCCCTGAGTCAACGTCTGCAGGAATCTAAAAGAAAAATCCTCTGAGGTGAGTAGGGCGGTTGAGTCCCCTGGTAAGTAAATGGTGGTGAGATGTCGCCCCATTCACTAAGACCTGATTTTGTCTTTGTGGCCACTTGTCAGTCTTGTTTATTTCGGTGTGTTTTCTGTTCTGTTTCCAGAGGTAGGGAAGTTTTGGGTGGGCATGGCAGGCTCATTCAGCAGACTCTGGATTCTGCTGAGTGGGAGCAGCACAGAGTTTCGGTAGGGATAAACTGGGGGCCCATTAGCCCCCAACTCAGCCTTTGGTTCTTGTCTAGTTCTGTTTTAGAATTGGTACCAGTTTTAAATGTGGATTCTTGGTTTTTGTGTTTATTTGTGTTTGTGTTTTTTATTTGAACATCTCTAGGGGAAAAAGTCCCAGCCTCTGGCTGGGCTCAGTCATGGTCACAGACCTTGCTCCCCCTCCCTGTGAGGCATGGAAAGCTTCAAGCCTCAGGCTGCATTTTCTCCTTGTGGAGGATGCTGGCGGGGAGGGTGTAGAAAGCTGTGTGCCTGGTTTGGACTTTTTCAGCTAGTCCTGACAATGTAACAATTTGTAAAGTGGTTTTGTCTAAATGGGGAAAAAAATCAGGCTAGTTTAGTTTTGGTGACCCCCTCCCCCAACCCTCCTTCAACAAAAGGGATTCAAAAGACCCGTTGGTGAATTGCCTTGCTAAACAAGCAAGCTCTGGGAAAATAAAGCCCAACAAAGGTACCTAGTTTAAAAGAAACACTGTCTTAAATTTTTGTTTAAAAATTTTAAAAGGTATACGTACAACTGATTTTGATTTTTGCACGCTTTAAGATCTGTGTGTGTTTTGTATGTGTTTGTGAACATGTTCAAGATAAGTATAATTGGGTGAGTTTAAATTTAAAATTCAAAAGGTTATGAGGCTTGGACATTAACAAAATTTTTAAAGAATCTTCGTAGTGTTTTAAATGACTTTTTAGGGATTCTTTAACTTGAAAAATAGAAAATCTGGTATTTGAGAATGCATAAGACTTTATACTGTAATCAAGTTATCTAGCTTAACAAAAATGCATTGGCTGTTTGGGATTTAGTTCCCTTGGCTAAAATTTGGGAATAAATATTAGAAATTTAAATGTAAAGGTTAGTTTAACACTATCAAAGATGTTACTTGTTCTGTCTGTCTAAAACTGTGTATTTCATTTGAGAACCAAGAGATAAAAAAGGAAAAACTAGAAGCCAACAGAAGACCTATCTTTAGGGGTGAGGGGTGAACAGGCAGAAGTGCAGATCAGCTTGTCATGCATGGTGGGACAGGCCCTGGGAGGAGTCCATGCATACATAGTAAAAGAGGGCAAGCTGGCACAAACACAGTTCATCTAACCCTAAAGAGTTGGATTGGGTGTGTGCCCATTCCATAGGAGGAGCCAAGTGGCCCATCGTTGTTCTGTCCCTTTTCCCTGTAGATAGACACTAAAAATATGATGGTTAAAATTAGTGATGTGATGATCTGTAGTATTGCTAAAACTGCCCCTTGGACTTAAAAAGAGAGTTAAAAAGTTTATTTATATAATGTGACTTGCTTCCAACGATGTTCTACAAGTAGTGTATGTTTTTTAAAAGCCATATAGGTGTTAAGTCTAGCTTCATGGTATAGTGATGGTGACTGTAATTCTTGCATTAAGGAAAAATTGTCATTTGAGTTTAAAAGTTTTAATATGTAAAAACAAGCAGCCAAGAGACAATGAGTGACACTTGGCCTCAAGATTTTAAGAGGTTTTTTTTTTAAATGCAAATAAAAACTAAAGTATGAAATATTAAAGGTGATTAAAAGGCTTTAAAAATTAGGAATGGATTTTTGGACATAAAGTTTAAAAGTAAAATTGTTCTTAACATTTGCCTCAAAGTGCACAAAAGAAAAATTAGGATTATCAAAATAATTGCTATTCTACTTTGATCTTATAGGTTTTTTTAAGTTTCCAGCAAAGTCCAGAGCAAAGCACAGAGGATTCTCACAAGTTTGTCAGATGTAACTTTGACTCTTAATAAGTTTCAGGTAAGAGAATGCTTAAACGCTACTTCTATGTTGACCACCTTGTTGCTTTTAATTGGAGTAAAATGGCCTTTTGTAAGACTCATTGAACTAAAACTGGTTCAAAGCCAGCCCGGGCAGCAAAAAGGTCCCTGTGAGACTGTCACCTCTACTCAGCCAGCAGAGTGCTAAAAGAATAAGCAATTGCTTTGGGACTCACAGTAGCAGAGTACTAGCCCTGGACTGAAGAGTCAGGGGACAGCACTCAAGCCCCAAGCTCGAGACTCACAGTGGCAGAATACTAGCCCTGGACTGAAGAGTCAGGGGACAGCATTCAAGCCCCGAGTCTGGGACTCAAAATGGCAGGGTGCTGGCCCTGAGCTGGAGAGCTAAGGAACAGCACTCAGGCCCCGAGTTCAAGTCCAGCAACCAGCTAAGGGAAATGCCAATGAGGCATTTATCCAGTGTAGAGAAGACACTCCTGGGACAAGAGCAATGGAGAAGCATCCAGAGACAGTAAGCCACTGCTTGGATGGCAGAAATGTCAGATCCTAGAGTCATTTGTGTGTGGCCCTTCAAAACTGGTCAGAGCCAGGAGGTCATAGGAAGATAGTTTGTAAGCATGCCTAATATCCATGACTATCTACCTTGTAAGGAACAGGAACTTGCCAGTCCTCTGTGATAGTAAAAAGCTAATGTTATAAAATGTGGGGGACAGTTTAAATCCCAACCCCTGTATGTGCCAAAAGCTCTAATTGGCAGTAACTATTGAGCTCACACCAGCTCAGGAAAAAGTTTGTAAACTTGAGAGTGTGTTTCTATGATATCTGTCTAAAGGCCTGCAAAGGTAACTTAGGCATTGTTAGGGTCACTAGAGATCACATTCCTAAGCCATCCAGAAAGATGCTTTTGCAAACCAGAGTGCTAAACAAGCTACACTGCTGTAGCCAGAGAAAAGGTCTGTGCAGTTGTCAAAAGTTAAAATATTGTTCTTAATGACATCTAACCTTGATAGCCTTTTTGTAAAAGAGGCTAAGGTTATAGGTTTCTGGGTAGGTAGGATCAACGCCCCTGAAGTCAGATTTAAAAAGTTACGAAAGATGGACCTCCACCCATCAACCCCTGTTAAGATCAAGAGTCCAGAGTCAGTTTGAGAAAAACGAGGCAAAATAGATAAAATAATATTTTTTAGAAAAAGGCATAAAAAAATAGTGTTAACATGTGTGCAAGTGTTGAGACTGCATCTGTCAGAGATGGTTACAAGACTAAGCCTTCTGTGTCTATTTACAAAAATATCTGGTTAGTAAAATAGTTGTGATTTTGGCAAACTCTTGGGCTATTGTTTAAAGGGCTTAAAAACCAGCAGGATCAAAGCCTGCCAAGCCTATGCAATGTATCCTTAGCCAGTCTGTGTAGGAATTTATAGCCCAGCATGAGGTGTGACAGTCCCTTGGAGCCACTGAGAGATCCTGCTGCTGCTGCTGTTGCTGCTGCTGTTGCGTACCCTAATGGGTAGAGTTTGAAGACAGCCTCACAGTCACCTGGAGGAAATCTATGTCATCACCCAGACCACCTCCATCATGGTAAAAGTAGACTGAACTCCTGCCTGGTTCCATCACTTGAAACTGCATCCTGTTTAAAAGCTGCTAAAACTAAGATTTTGTGGGACATTCTTTTGGGTGATATCCAAAAATCCTCTCTATTCCCACAGTGGATATTGGGGACAAGGATATCACTGGCTTGCTTGCCTTAGGCACTTTCAGTGCATAGTGACTGAAAATCCACTCTATAGTCACAGTGGTTTGGCTCTGGTATGGTAATAACCTGAGTGTGTTATCAATGCAGGTAGTAAATGAGACCCAGCCCTACTCTTAGCCTTAAAATCTAGCAAGCTTCTGCATCTCAGTGGTGCCTTAAGGCTGTTCTAAGATAACTTGGTTCTGCAAGCCAAAGAAAAATTGGTCAGTTTTAAACTCCAGCTACAAAGATGCTCAAGGAACTAAAAAGAAGAGGAGGGTAATTTTAAAAAGCCTTAAAAAAGAATTTAGAAAGTGAAGATTGTCTTTAAATGTTTAAAAAAAGGAAAAAAGACAAACTTCAGAAAGTTTAACTATGTAGAAAATGATATGAATATGTCTTGAACTTGGAGCTTACCAGTACAGCTGGTATAAAATTAAGTTAGCTGTGATATACAGTCAGGACTGGTGGAAGAATTGTTAATTTTGTTACAAGCGGATCTTGCATTTTAAATAGATTGGTATAATTTATGAAAGACAGGTTGAACACTATACAGCTAATGGTACAGCGAAGCAGGTACACATCTCTTCCGAACAGGGAGCTGTTAGAGTTTAGTTTGGGGTCTGAACCACAGGATTGTCCTTCATGTCCATAAGTGAAGGGGGGAATGAAGAGTTAAAAGTGGCTTCATTTCGAAGCAGTAACCCTTCTGTTCCTCATATTAACCTTGGGCCCACCTGAATTTCAGAAACTGTCTTGTTTGTGCTGAAACTGCTAAACCATAGATTACTTGAACAAAGCTACTCTGAAGTCAGGCCCCACTTCGTACTATAGCTGGCCTTGGGTCCCCACAAACTTCAGGAGATGACCAAGCTGGCCCAAGATAAACAGACCACCAATTACTCCCTGCCAAGCTTTAACTGCTCTGGAATGTCCAGATGGCCCATTGAGACCCAGACAGTTTGATAACTCCCTACTACCTTTATCACCTTGGAATGCCCTGCTGATGCCTCTAGTTGCTGTAAATTTGTCAGTCTGTGATTTTTTTTTCTCTCCTTCTCCTTTTGTAACTTTGTAGTTTTGCCTTTATAAACCCTGTGACATTTCAGCTCGGGGCTCTCCTCCTAAGCTCCGCTGAGTTGGTGTGTGGGACAAGGCCCGAGCTGCAGCCCGCCTGAATAAAGCCTTGCTTTTGCATTTCAGAACGTCTGACTCTTGGTGGTCTTCTTGGTGGGGGTCCTGCGACAGGGGGTACAACAATACCAGATCTGTTTCACTCCTGTATGAAGAGGAAGAGATGGTCTGGTTGCTGCTGTGATGGTGTACAATCTGTCTTCTCCCTTGGAAGTCACTCACCCCTCATCCTTTGACTACATGCTCCCAAAACCTAGTCACTGAGGGTAGTCATGTCCTTGTGTTGGGCTCAGTACCAAAACTACTTGATTATAGCTGGGGCCCTCTCTATTATCCTACTCAAAATCCAGGTCCCTCATATTGGGATATCAGACGCCCCCATAACACAGATAAGATACAGCTTTCTTCTTCCTAGCACACAGACTCACAGCTCAGCATGGAGGTAGAACAAGTCATCAATCCCTCATGACCAACAGAAGCATACAAGGTGACAAAGAGCAAGGTGGGAGAGTAGTGTTGTGGAAACTATGTCCTGTCATTGTATATCATCTCCCTAGGGCTGAACCACCTCTGGGGCCATTTGTTTCTTCACATTCCCTTGGCTCCTGGTTTGACTCTGAGCTGTACAAGCCATATTTCAACATGCTGGTCTTAATCTCCTGAGGTCAAATTTTCTGGCATTTGTCTTAACTTCTGGTCTCACTTCCTCCTGATCTCTCAGTTCCCATTGTTTATATCTCATAAACCTACCACTATGCAGAGAAAAGTGGAGTAGGGGAATACAGGGTTGGTAGTGACACCTATGTGTATGGAGCCCTAGAGAGCGCTGTGAGAGCCCAGCTTTGCAGACACACTGCTGCTTTCTCACAGTCATCGCAGGAAAGAGGTTGTCTCAATACTGAGGAACCAAAAACAGAAGGAAATAAATCAGATGTAACATAGATGAGACAGAATATGTAACTTTAACTATGTGTTAATTAAAATTTTGAATATCTGAGATGAAAGCAGCTTGATTGTGGTGTATGATCTGTTTCATGTGTGGTTGAATCTTTCAAAATACATTGTTGGGTATTGTTTACCATCTGTGTACATCAAGGGCACTGGTATTTGCTTTCTTGGGTGTTGGTTAACTAATTTGAACTTTGGGTTGGTATATCACTGGTATCATGTGAAACACATTGGGAGGGTTGTTGATTGTAAGGGAGGCTGTGTGGCTATGGGCACAGTCCATATCGGAACTGTATATTTCATATTTAGTTTGGCTGTAAACCAGAAACTCTTGTAGGATAAAATTCTATTAATATTTCAGAAAATAATTCGAGTCCCCAGCTGTCCTCAAGTTGATTACATCACATTACACTATGATTCTCAAGAGCTTAATGCTGAAATTTTACCAAGGGATACCTATCTCTTCAGAATCAAAAGGAGTCAATTCAGTAGAGAAAGCTACTGACAGTGTATCATCAATAATAAGGTGGCTTTACTTTACTAAACCAAATCTTGTGTATTGGTATATGCTTATATATTTGCCTAAAGTATAGCATATACAGGAGTGAAACTCCATGAAGCAAATCTTTCAAACAATGAACAGTCAGTCAAACAAAATGATTATCAGGAAGTTAAAAGGAGGCTGTAAGGGAAGTAGATAATGGAAGGAGAGGGGCTGAATAAAAAAGGGAAAGGGAGAGAAATACAGCAGGGATTCTCAATGTACATGTGTAATACAGGCAGTGAGAAATATGAAATGAGTCTGGGGGAAGAAACAGAGAAATGCAGGAAAATCAGGGAAGTAATGACTCAAGTTCAAAAAGTTATAAAAACAGACTTTTCTGCTCTACATTTAAACCATGTGGTGCTGTAATAATTAACCACCTGCATGTTTATTTTGGATGTTACAAAGTGTTGAACCAGAGCACACTGTCAGTAAATGTTAATAAGCCATGTAGAACTCAGTGTCTTTGTAGAGGAAACATTGCATGATGCAGGGGATTATGGGTTCCAGCCTCAGGTGTACCAACTGTAGTCTATTTGTCCTTCACTATGGGACTGTATCTCCAAGGCTCAGTTACTCTGCCCTAAATGGAAATAATTTTACCTTAGGCAAAGGAGTTGAATCAAAAATATGTAAACATTCTATATATATTTTCAAAATCCACACAAAGATTCCCAATAAATATGACACTGAAACGTTTTAACAGTACTTCATTTTCCTTAATTTTGGCTCATGAATTAACTTATGAATTGCTGAATTAATGTAGAACAAAACGATGATATCTTTTCAAATGCGCTTTGTCTTTGGTTTTGTCTTCACTATTGTACTAATGTATACCATTCATTCCAATGGAACTTAAATCCTTATGATGACTGAATTCTGTCTCTTAGTTCTGTTATCTTCATGGTCTTCCTCCATTTTAGTTTTATTTCCCTCCCTTCAGTTTTCTAGTCTATCCCTAGCTATTTTCTTCTTCTGTCTGTAATTTCTCTTTCTTTGTCTGTATTATTGACCAAAAGAATAGAAATTGTCTTCCAAAGGTGACTGGAAAGAGAAGCCTTATTAGTTCAGGACCTCTCTACTGTATCGCCAGGTCTTGATGCTTCCCTCATGTGTACTGCATACTGAAATTGCCCTCCAGTAATCTGCAGTGAAGCCATAGTATAACACTGTGGCCATCAGAAAAAGTCATAGTTCTCCCTTTGCTGAGCTTGTGACACTGTTTTCTTGTTCTAACTGAATCTCAAATTTCTCATTGGAAAACGAAGAGAAATCTATCTTCTCTGTGTGTACTGCATAATGGTGAATGTCATGGAATTTTATTTAACTAGGATCTTTATATATGTTGATTATTCATAGGCTGAATCAAATAACTTATTTTGATATAAAATTTAAAGAGGACATTAAGTAGTTGGAAAGCTTCTATTACTGAGAACAAATATGTCTTGGTTTTGACAAGGAAATAAAATCATCTTTAAAGGATATACTCATATTATATACAAGTGATAAATTGTAAACTGGCTATTATGTTGACAATTAAGCATTTTGATTATTTTTCTTATATCAGACCATTTCCTTGGCATATGATGTCCTTATTGGTAAAATGCTCACCTGCGGGTGTGAGGTCCTGGCTATGATCTCTAGCAAGGAAAACGTGTTTTACTTAACATCTCCAAGTTCTTCTAACTTGCTTAGCCATTTGAAATGTCGGTGACTTCTCCCCCCCCACCCCCGCTCCCAACATTACTAACACTAGGACATCTATTCCATAAAATCAAGCCACAATCTCCAGGGAGATTTTCACTGGAAAAAATAATCACACAAGTTCAAAGAACATTTCATTTTGACTTTTTAATCTCTAAGACTGGGACAACAGTCACTCCAAAGAGAATTGCAAAGGGATTGGAGCACATCTAGCTGATGGGCCCATGAGTTTGAAAGACTCAGGTACACTGACAGAGGTGGGATTTGAGCTTGCCCTTGTTACCACAAGGGGAAGGCTAACATGGATCTGGTTGTGATCTTAGCGCTCAGTGTCTTCTTGCTGCTTCCCCTTTCACTGTGGAGACAGAGCCCTGGAAAAGTGAGGCTCCCTCCTGGCCCAATTCCTCTCCCAATTATTGAAACATTTTATAAAACCATTCAACTAGGTTTCAGCTAGATAACTCTGTGTCTTTCTAAAGTAGATTTGGCTCTGGTTTCAGAGTTGTTCATCTGTTTTCACTATGTTTTTTGGACCCTTAGAAATTTATGACAAAATAACTTTCTCTGCCAACTCCACTTACCTATGAAATATTTGTCAAAATGTACTTGGTTGTTAGCTTTTCAATGAATTGAAAATAAAAATAAAATCATTATTTCTTGGCAATTACATGCATACATTATACACACACAAACATATGCATGTGTGCGTGCACACATACACACACATAATCTCCAAGGCTTCAAAATTACCCTATACTTCCTTGGCTGAAATAAAACCTCCAAAGAAATTATAGTGCTGACATTTAAAAAGAACCCAGTAGATGAGCAGCTTATTGATTTCATATTTTTAATGAACTTTATTCATTCTCTGAATGACATTCGTTCATTATTCAGAACATTTAACTTATGTCACTTTTCCTTAGGGTTGATAGAAATGAATTGGGGAGATTTTTACATACAAACAGAAGTTAAATTTAGATATTTTTGTGGTGTATAGAATCAATAAAATGAGCCAGGCACCAGTGGCTCATGCCTGTAATCCTAACTACTCCAGGAGGCTGAGATCTGACAATCACAGTTCAAAGCCAACCCAGGCAGGAATGTCTGTAAAACTCTTATCTCCAATTAACCACCAGAAAACTGGAAGTGGTGCTATGGCTCAAGCGGTAGAGCACTCACCTTGAGCTGAAGAGCTGAGGGAGAGTACACAGGCTCAGAGTTCAAGCACCACAATTGACACACACACAAAAAAAAATCGATAAAATGATGTTTTATATTTTAATTGTGTTACCTGTAAAACAATAGATTTTTCTTAAGAGATGAACAAAAAATTTAAATTATGAAAGCATTCTGATTTCTTCATGGCTAAATTAAACAATATCACACTATTTTTTTTGCATCGCCTTTGGGATATATATTAAATTGTAAGTTTAATTAGGGACATGGACATTTACTTCCACATTAATTTCCTTCATTATACTTGCTTTTCTTTTAGTTTATGCATTCACATGAACACCAATAAGACTAAATTTATGTCTTTTATATACATTTCACCTATATAGGATTTATACAGAAGTTCTCAGTTTATTTTAGAGTAATAAACGTATCTTCTATTTATTATCCTCTGTAAATAGGTCTACCAATACATCATGAATACATTCTGCAATTTTTCTTCCAAACATGTGAACTCACCCACAAAACATTTCTTGTTCTTTAATATTCATGTATATTGTCCCACAATTTCACATACAAGTGTGATTCTGCTCTGAATATTTCAATTATTGGGTAAGAGATTCTATGCCTTTCTTCCATAATGCCAGACAGCAGCTATTAAGAGAGTAAAGTCAATGAGGGGAAACTAAATGTGTTAAATGCCATTATTTAATCAGAAAGTTTGTAATGGCCAACTCAGGCTGAAGGTAAAAGTGAAATGTTGATTGAATGAATGCTGAACACTCGGCTCTGAGAGGAGAACTTTTGGATAAGATAGTGCTTAAAATTACCAGAATACCGGGCTGGGAAGGTGGCTCAGTGGTAGAGCGCTTGTCTTGCATGCTCGAGGCCCTGGGTTCGATTCCTCAGCACCACATAAGCAAAAAAGAAAAAAGCCGGAAGTGGCGCTGTGGCTCAAGTGGTAGAGCACTAGCCTTGAGCTGAAGAGCTGAGGGACAGCGCCCAGGCCCAGAGTTCAGGCCCCACGACCGGACCAAAAAAAAAAAAAAAAAAAAAAAAAAATTACCAGAATACCTTACCTATCAGAAGTGTGTTTTCTGTTTTAATGGTATTTTAAAAGGTTTCCGATTCCACAGTCTCCTGAATTGTGCTCCCTGCAATGTGATTTGCTCCATTATTTTCCAGAAACGTTTTAATTATAAACATCAAGATTTTCTTAACCAGGGGCTGGGAAGGTGGCTCAGTGGTAGAGCGCTTGCCTTGCATGCCTGAGGCCCTGGGTTCGATTCCTCAGCACCACATAAGCAAAAAGAAAAAAGCCGGAAGTGGTGCTGTGGCTCAAGTGGTAGAGCGCTAGCCTTGAGCTGAAGAGCTGAGGGACAGTGCTCAGGCCCAGAGTTCAGGCCCCATGACCGGACCCAAAAAAAAAAAAAAAAAGGTTTTCTTACCTTGATGAAAAAATTCAATGAAAATATGAAGAATCAGAACTCACACTGGATGCAGGTGAGGCCAGATTCTTTTATTCTTGACAAAAACTGTGATGGGTTCGTGTGATGCTTCCAAATAATCTCTATGTAACAAGCTGTGAAAAGAACGTGTAGTTATTACAGTTTTGCCTGTAGCAGAATGGAGTGAATCCCTGGGAAAGACTTCGTCGTACCATATTTTAAGCCAGGAGAAAGTAAAGGCACAGATACTGAACCTTTGACTTCCGGAGAGCAAGACAATCCATCCAGGCACAGTGAAAAGGGCACAAGTTTATTTACACTATTTACACCAGAAATGGGTCTTGCGACTACCTTGTCCTGGGCTAGATAGCCAGAACCAGGAGCAGCCTCAAACGTCAAACCTCCAAGCCTCCAATGGGCAGCCCTGATCCCCCGACCTTTATTATTTCGTCTGCAAACCACCAAATTAGTCGGTCTGCAAACCTCAGACCTCCAGAGCTCCAAACCTCCAAAGGGGAAGGCTTTTCTTTTCTACCCTTCCTCCTTCTCTGCAGGCCTCTCCATAGGTCTGCCCTGCTCTGCTCTGGGAGGAGCCTCTCCACAGGCCTCTCTAGAAGGAGGTCCCTAATGGTCTGCAGAGGAGGCCCCAAATGACTTCCTCAAGAAGCCCCAAATGGCCTCTTGAGTCTTGCCCTGTCCTCCACAGACCTGCCCTGCTCTGCTCTGGCAGGCTTTCCCTTCCAGCAGTCTCTCCCTCCACTCCTACTACTCTCTCCATAGCTGCCCCTGCCTCCCTCAGGACTGTTTTCCTCCTGTTTTCCAACTGCCATTCATGCTCCTCCCCCTAGCTGCCCACTGTCCAATCACTTCTTGACAGCTTGCCCCACCCCCTGACCGTAGTATGTCCTGTGCAATCGGCATCATGGCTCGCCTTGGGGCGTTGACATCAGCCTCTCAATGCCTTGCTCTGTCCCTTGGCCTGGTGTGTGGAGCAGTGAGGCTGGCCTATGGCCCGCCCCCTGAGCAGGCTGGGCCAGGGGCCACGCTGATCATTGGAGTCTCGCCGATGATCAGGGCCCCGCTGGTAATTACACTGGGCTGGCTTTTGAGCCTGTAGGCCAAGCTGTTTATGGTTTTGATCCTAAAGTCCCCTGTGCTTGTGTCCCAGCCCCAAGATTATCCTGACATTCTATGGCTATTCAGCTTCTTTTTTAAATCTTTAAAACCCGAGGCTTTAAAACTTTCCTCCAATCATCACTTAGACTCCTCTTCATTTCTCAAATGTATTCAGGAAGATGCTGTCTTCTTTCAGGATGGGAGAAGGTTTGGGACAGCAAAAGCTTCCAGGAATTGTGTTTTATATAGGATGATTAATCTTCAGTGATCACTGAAGATCACCCAGTGATCACTGGGTTAGGGATGACAAAAAGATTAGATTTATGGCTTATAAACCATAAAGTATCTATTCGCCTCTATGATGAATTAGCATGTACCTTACCATTTCTAAGTAATACTTGTGTGACCTTGAAAAGCTGTTTAACTACTCTAGGACACAGCTGTTTTCCAAGGCATCTCTGACTAGCTCCAAAACATTCATTCTGGGTTACGTTTGAGCAACAAGTACTATGGCTGTTGGTGGTGCCATACACCTGTAATTCCAGTCCTTAGGATACTGAGACAGGAGGATCACCAGTTCTATGCCAGTGTAGGCTATGTAAACTAAACTCTTGTCACACACACACACACAAAAAAAACAGCAAAAATTAGCAGGGATTACTAGGTTAGGTTTGTCTTCTAAATCAAAGTATCCTACATTACTTAATCTGTCTTGTAATCTACCTAATGTGACTCACATTAATTAACACCATCTTAAGTTATGACATTGCAGTGAAGAATTGACAGATAAAATAAGTCACTTGATAAAAAATGTTTTTGGAGGGAATAATGATGATTTATAAACTTAAGAGATGGTTTTCATCTTCAAGGTTATTGGCAGAACTCTCTCCCACAATTCTTCTCTACAGGCATAGAGAATTAGTGAGTATTTATAAGAAACACTATGCCACAAATGGATGCCACCATTTTTGCATATTTACAACTGTAATTTGTTTTTGTACATTTTTTATTCTAAAAATACTGTACAGAGGGGTTACAGTTACATGAGCAAGGTAATTAGTACATTCCTTAACAGGATTTGCTCTATGGTAACATGATCAGCTTTTTATTAATATGTCAGCCCCAGGACTTCAACTCAGGACCTGGCACTGTCCCTGATCTTATTTTTGCTCAAGACTAGGGTTATCCCACTTGAGCCACAGTTGGCTTTTTGGTACTTAATTGGAGATAAGAGTCTCAGACTTCATTGCTCAGGCTAGCTTTTCACCATGATACTCAGGTCTCAGCCTCCAGGATTACAGGTATGAGCCAGTTACATCTGGCTTATCCTCAGCTCTTTCTTGTAGATCTGTGATATTTTCCCTGCTATCATTGATTACTTTCCAGGAATTCACAGCAGAGTTTTTTAAAAAATACTTCTCAAGTGAGAGACTATATTTTAAAGAAATCAAAAGAACACCAGGAACCACTGGACATGAAAAATCCTTGAGACTTTATTCACTGCTTCCTGATACAAATAGAGCAGGTAAAATATGAACTTCAGCTCAGTTAGTTAATTATTTGGGCAACATGTGGTTTATTTTCTAGTGCTTTAATGACTTAGAATTGTTAAAATGACATAGTCAGTATTGCTTGACAAGTCCATTGTACATATTTTGTGCAAGAATCTCCACTAAGTATAGTGGAAGATTAAATTGAATTGAGAAATAATTAGAATACATTGACCCAGAATAGACTCAACCTTTTTCCTTTAGAGAAATTAAAGCAAATATGGTGGCACATATGCTAATCTCAACAAGTCAGGAGGCTTGCTGGTTTGGACAAACCTGGCCTTGTCTTCAAAAGATGTGGAGGAGGAATAGTAGTGATAATTTAGCTGAAGAGAAACAGAGTAAACTCAGAAGGTAATGTTGAAAAAATTACAAAAACAGAAAATACAATGCTCTGTGTATGAGCATCGTAAACATGTATGTATCACACAGAATATAAAGGATAAAGGAAAAGAGCTAACTTTTCCTAGGTGAATTACTGCATTTGTATGTGTTATAATATACCTTGATGTATCTTCTGTCATGGGGAGGAGAAGGAATTTAAGAAGGGCTCGATTCTTCCTTGCAACTGTGTCTTGAGTAAGAGAAAGGACATAGTGGATCTGCAGTCAGAGCCTTTGGCTTGTATCTCTTGGAGAGAATGAATTTGTTGCATGGTTTATGCAGCTTTAAAGAGTTTCACTGTCGGGAGCCCTAAGCTTGACTATCTCGCTGGAACATCTCGAGGCTGTTTACTGAATCCGGTCCTTTCATCCTGCCCCAAACAAACACCAAGTAGCTGCTAAGGACCACCTTTTCACACTGCCCTAAGCAAACATCCTGCAGCTGCTATGGCCTATGAAAAAGCTTCCTTATTCTAAGCATATAAATACCCCTGTGTGAAAAATAAAAATTGGCAGCTTGATCAAAATCCCTGTCTTGCTGTCATTCTTCGTGTCTCTTGTCCCTTCATTCCTTCTAGCTTAGGTTCACTGCCCTCGTTGACGTCCTGCGGGTCGGGACAACTGGCGCCCAACGTGGGGCACAAGCCTCTGACTAAGGAAGGAATAAAAAGCATTATTAACTTCTAAGTCAGTTCTCAATCCTTCTTTCTTTTAAGCTTGATGTGAGGAAGAGATCAAAGAAAATAAAAGCCAGGAGAACTTTGTTTTGGTCTTCATAAAAATAAACACAGAGATGGTGTAGGGAAAGATGACAGAATGACAGTTGGAAGGAGTGTCATGTATAATGGACTGAGAAGACAGAAAATCAAGGAACAGATCCAATCTGGATTGAAATATTCCAAGTAACAGCCATTGGGAGAAATGAGCATTAAGTGTTAAAACCCATGCCCTTGCTTTGCTGTTGCTGTGCACATAAAATAATGGCTTAAAATATGCTTTTTACTACATGTTCTCACTTTTGAGTCAAGTGTAACTGAATGCTTCCATATTTGTATTCATATATTTTATGTATGACTTTTCTCTTCCAATAGAAAGTTCCCAGAATACCTCTCCTGTCTTTTCTGTTTGTATACTTTTTTGTTTCTTTTTTTCACTGTTGTGGTTTTGTCTTGTTTCTCTGTATTTTTTTTATGGTACTATTGGTTGAAGGCATGTTCTTATGCATGCTAGGTAAGTGCTCTTCCACTTGGTCCATGCTTCCACTTGGTTTTGTTCAAGGTTATTCTTGAGATATGTCTCAAAGTTTTTGACTGGAGCCAGTGTTGGACTGCAATCCTCCCATCTATACCTCCCATGAAACTCGGATCACATGCCATCACACTCAGCTTGTGTAATAAGATGGTGTTTCACTCACTTATTTCCTGGGATGACCTCATACTACAAGCCTTGGAGTCTCTACATACTGTTTAACTGCGATTACAAGCATGTGAAACCCCACCCAACTCCACAATGGAATTCTATGCCTTGATCATCAGAAAGAATGACACTGCCCACTTGTTAGGAAATGGAAAGACTTGGAAAAATTATATTAAGTGAAGTAAGCCAGGCCCAAAAAAACATAGGTCCCATGGTTTCCCTTATTTGCTATAACTCGTATATGTCTAGGATAATCTTACCAGACAAGCAGAAAAGGTCAAAAGCTATGTACATATGACCATATAAGATGATGCTAAGCAAAACCCCAAGGTAGGGACACAAGAGGGTTTATCTTTGTTGCTGTTGTTTTTAATGTACTTATAATGTACTATGTGATTTTGTTGTTTCTTCTTCTCCCATCGTATAACCCATTTTCACTGTATTTGATTCTGGTGTCCTGCATCTTGTATATACATTTTTCTAATTTGGGGAGAGGAGGGGAAATAAAAAAATGCTGAAACAAGGATACAGGTTGACCCATTGTAACAATGAAATGTACAAGACACTATGTTGAAAACAAACTTTACAACTTTGGCGGGGGAGGGAGGAGTTGGGAAGGTGGGGAGGAGGCAACAGTGCTGGATAAGAAATATACTTATTCTCTTTCTCATGTAACTGTAACCCCTCTGTACAGTATCTTTACAATAAAAATATATTAAAAATCCTCATTTCCATATTTTATAGTTCATTTCAATTAGCATTATTTTATGTGGTCATATGTGCATGGCCTTAGGGCTGCTGAAATCCTCTGCTAAAAATATCGAAGACATAGACTAATTATTACAAATGAGGGAAACCATGGAGACCATGTTTCTTTGGGCCTAGCTTACTTCACTTAATATGACTTTTTTCCATGTCTTTATGTTTCCTTACTAATGGGGCAATGCCATTCTTTCTGATGGAAGCATAGAATTGCACATTTTCTTGATACACTCATCTACTGAGGGGTTACAGTTACATGAGAAAGAGAATAAGTACATTTCCTATCCGGCACTGTTGCCTCCTCCTTTGTTTTTCATCTACTGAGAAGCATCTGGGCTGATTCTATATTTTAGGTTTGGTAAATAATGCTGCAATGAACACACTTGTGCTTGTGGCTTTAGTGTGGCCTTGCTTGTAGTCATTTGGTTAAATGCCTAGAAGTAAGATGTCTTTTCTTTACATTCTTTTTTAAAATGTTTTTATTGTAAAAATACTGTACAGAAAGGTTACAGTTACATGAACAAGGTCATGAGTACATTTCCCATCAAGCATTGTTACTTCCACCTTTGTTTTTCCCCACCATCCATTCCCTCCCACCTCCCCAACTACACTCGCCCCAACACCCCCTACCCACCCACCCCCGCCCCCAGCCTAAATTGTAAAGTTCATTTTTCAACATAGTGTCGTGTACATCTCATTGTTGCAATGGGACAACCTGTATCCCTATTTAAGCATTTTGTTTTTTCCCTTCCCCTCCCCAAATTAGAGAAGTGAGGTGTATATACAAGATACAGGGCACTGGAATAAAAAACAGAGGTTATACCCTGGGCGGGGGAGGGGGGGAGAAGGGGGAACATAGAAAGAAACCCAAAAAATCACATGGTACATTATAAAGATGTTAGAAACAATAGCAAGAAAGGAAACAAACACTTGTGTCCCCCCCCCCTTTTTTTTGCCAGGTCTATGGCTTGAACTCAGGGCCTGAGCACTGTTCCTGAGCTGCTTTTTGCTCAAGGCTAGTACTCTACTACTTGAGCCACAGTGCTACTTCTGTTTTGTTCTGTTTATGTGGTGCTGAGAAATAAAACACAGAGCTTCATGCATGCTAGGCAAGCACTCTACTACTAAGCCACATTCCCAGCCTAAGAAACATTTTTAAGTTACAATTCATACAGCCTATGGAATATCCAAAGTCATAAATTTCCTACTGGTAAATTAGCTGGGAATGTAGAATTTGCACCAATCTTTTTGATTAAATGATCAACTTTAGTATCTTCCAGAAATGACTGCACAATGTAAAAGCTCATATTTTTAATGACCAAGCCTGGACATTAGCCAGTAAGATTACATAACTCCCAAATTTGGCCTAGAATGAAGGACAAAGATAATAACCTTTGTTTCATTTTGTATTTTGTTTTATCTCAGTCATTGAGACAAACTCTATTCAACTGAGAGGTTAAAGTTCACACAATTGGTTTAATCATTTTTCTGCCCAAGAAGCATATGTTGACTCAGCCAAGAGTGTTATGAAAGCTCAAGATTGCAAGCTTACAGTTGTCTACGCAAGAAGAGAAGGCCTCAATGGACACAGTTGTGTTCCTGGTGCTGGGTTTCTCCTGCCTGCTTCTGATTTCACTCTGGAAACAGAACTCTGGGAGGAAGAGGCTCCCTCCAGGCCCCACTCCTCTTCCAATTACTGGAAATTTCCTGCAAATAGACATTAAAGATATCAGAAACTCCTTAGCCAATGTGAGTATGCTTGCTGTTCTTCTCATAGCTTGCAAGTGAGGTAAGTTAACCCTAGTTTCTTGTCTGAAAATAAAATCATACAGCTACAGTACTGTAGTAGATAATCACAAAGCACTATGCTTCCTGTAAACTTTGATGCACCACTAACTTTTTACAATTTGCCCTTGGCTGAAGAATCATGGAACGAATCATTCATTTTTTTTCAGTAGAACAAAATTTAAGCCATTTGTATTAATAACCAAAATCACAGAGTAGCAACATTTGTGAGTGGTTTCCCCTTATTCATTTTACAGTAATTTTGTATGACTTGGGGCTGAAGATATAGAGCAAAAAAGTGTTTTGATTAGATATTTCGTCTAATAAGTCATGCATCATCCTGTCTGTGGTCCCCTGTTTTGTTTTGTTTTGTGTTGTGTTGTTTCAAAGTTAAACATTTTTGAAGAGTCAACTTATGCCTAATGTCAAGTGATTGCCTCTAGATGTGGAATAGCATAAAGAATTTTAAAAAGCACTGCGTTGGAGCATACTTGGTATCTAAATCTGTTTGAACAAAGACATTGTCAGGAGCACAGAATGCTGAACGATGGAAGAAATTATTCTTCCAAGAGATGTTTTCTGTCCTGAGGCTGCCTTTGGGGGCTGGGGGCCAGGGTGGGGAATGCTCCCTGTGTTTGTTATATTGGTATATTTCAAACTTGTCTAGGCAGTAAAAGTTACCTGTTGTTGCAAGTTATTACTGTTCATAGGGCTTCAGAGCCATTCTCTCCACAGTGTCACAGTTCATCCTGAAGCAGGTGTTGATATAGGTGTCCACTTCAAAAGGAGCAGTATGGAACAACACATTAGTCAAGCATCAAAAGTTTAATGAACAGAAGTTCAAATCTTAATTTTCTATTCATTCACCAAGGGACATTGGAAATAAGTTAGAATTCTTAGACCTCACCTGCATTCACTATGAAACATGATGAATACATTCATTGGATACTATAAAACATAATGAATACACTCAATAACTCTATTCATGTACAGATTAATCTGTGCACCAACTTGCTCAGCAGGTACCTGATATTTTGCCGGCTATTCAGAAAGTGGCAGCTATAAAACTCGCCATTCATGTATGAACTTCAGAACTATTTCAAACTCTGTGTGTTAGACTGAGCATAAACATTTCAATAATATTATCTGTTTGAAATAGACCACATATTGACTTTTCTTGATATTATTTGGGCTTTCCTTCTCATTTTCAGTTCTCAAAAATCTATGGCCCTGTGTTCACTCTGTATTTTGGTATGAAGCCCACTGTGGTGCTTCATGGATATGAAGCTGTGAAGGAAGCCCTGATTGATCATGGCGAGGAGTTCTCTGGAAGAGACACATTTCCAGCTATAGATCAATTTAGTAAACGGCATGGTAAGTGTGCCTGAGAGTGTGCATATTTGCATAGTGGGCAGTGGGTGTGGTTTTGGGGAAAAAGAACACAGAGATGTGTGGTTTTCATCTTCATCTGTCTGGCCTTGGATCTCCCTCTCAGTTTCCAATGCTCCTGCTTCTAGGAATCATTTTCAGCAATGGAAAGAGATGAGACGTTTCTCACTCATGACCCTGCGGAATTTTGGGATGGGGAAGAGGAGCATTGAGGACAGAGTTCAAGAGGAAGCTGGCTGCCTGGTAGAGGAGTTGAGGAAAACCAATGGTGGGTGCTGCTTTCTTGCTGACCCATACAGATTGCTGTCCTTGCTCTTGATGCCCTTGGGAACATTTCAGGAGCAGCCAGATCTTTCACTTTGGGTCTGAGTTGTGAGTTCTAGTAGAAGAGGAAGCCTTCAGTCAAATGGCAGGCAGTAGTTGTGCATCCAGGTTGTGAATATCAAGCCTGGCTGTACATGCAGAGTGATCATCAAACATGGGTTCACCCTATTCTATCTCAAACTTATGAATGTAGATATTGTGGCTATGTTCTGGGCTAATGAACAATGTTTTCTCCTTCACATAAATGTGAGGTTTTTTTTTTGTTTTTTTTTTTTTGCCATAGCCAGGCTGGGACCATGGTCCTCTTGCCTCAGCCTCCTGAGCACTGGCATTGCAGACATTCTCTATCTTGTGCAACTTGATTTTGAGATAGGAGTGCATTAACATTTTGTCTGTGCTCACTTATTAACTGCAATTCTCCTATCTCTGCCTCCTGGACTTACTGATAAATCATTTTGCTTGACCTCTTTTGGATTGTGCTATTATGGTGATTGTTTTCCTACCACAGTCAACTCTACTCACCTACTAAGTAAATCATTTTCAAAATGAATCTGATTACTCATTTGGGCTAAATGATTGTTTTGAAATTCCTCCAAAGAAAGTGAAAGATTCAAAATAAAAGCTTAACTGTAAATGATACATAAGTAAATCTACAATCTCCTTGCTTCTCAAATTATTCTCAATCTCCTGGGCTAAAAGAATACATTTTCTGATATATTAGAACACTGTACTGTCTATGAAATGTGGCATACAGGAAGATAACAAGTTTCTTAAGCTCAGAGGCCCTACTATTTAGTCAGAACACGTTAAATCATGTCACCCTTCGTTAGGGTATATGTATGTACATTTGTGAGCTTGTTACCCATAAAGCATATTGATCAATTGATCCAGCCATTTCCCTGCAGAGGTTACAGCCGAAAAGAAACCTTGAGTAGAATTTAATTTCTTTATTATGTTATAGCAATGTAAACTTGGCCTAAGCGATGGGTATAACTTCCAAATTTTATGAAGCATATTACTCAGTTGAAGACTATGTAGAACAGCATCTCAGAATCCACAAATGTCAACTATGTCTAATAAATTAATATTTGGATTTTATTGGAAATGTTGTGCGTTTACTCCCTCAAGAGGGAAATGCATCATTTGAAACATTGAAACATCATTTGAAACATTCCCCTCCTTTTCCTTTCCCTTTCCATCATTTTCCTTTCTTCTTTCCTTATTCCTCCCATCCTTCCTCCTTCTTTCTTTTTTTCTTCCTTTCTTCCTTCCTTCCTTCCTTTCTTCCTTCCCCTTTCTTTGTCCTTTAGTTCCTTCCACTTCCTTCCTTCCTTCCTCATTCCTTTCTTCCCTCCTTCCCTCTGTTTCTCCTTTCCTTCTTTCTTTCTCTTTCTTTCTTTCCCTCCCTTCCTTCCTTCCTTATTCCTTTCTTCCTTCCTTCCCTCCATCTCTCCTGTCTTTCTTTCTTTCTTTTCTTTCTTTCTTTCTTTCTTTCTTTCTTTCTTTCTTTCTTTCTTTCTTTCTTTCTTTCTTTCTGCCTTTCTTTCCTTCTTTCTGCCTTTCTTTCCTTCTTTCTGCCTTTCTTTCTTTCTCTCTCTCTCTCTCTCTCTTCTCTCTCCCTCATTCTCATTCCCTCCCTCCCTCCCTCCCTCCCTCCCCCCCACTCTCTCTTTCTTTGTGTCTGTCTTGCTTGCATGCTTGCTTCTTTGCTTCCTTTCATCAGTACTGGGGTTGACCTCATGGCCTCAGCTTTCAAGGAGGTTCTCTAACACTTAAACCATTCCACTAGATCTTTCTTTAATTCTTGTTCACATAGGCTCTTGCTTTCTCCCAGGCTAGCCTTGGACTGTTATTCCCCTACTTTTGACTCTTATAGATTAGGGGTATGAACCACCACACTCTGCCACCAATTTTTATGTCTTCTTTTGTTTCCTTTACGTTGGGTGGATATGTGAGTAAAAAACACTTATTTGCTGCGCTAGGAAGGTGGCTCAGTGGTAGAGTCTTTGCCTTGCATGCATGAGGCCCTGGGTTCAATTCCTCATAAGCAGAAAAAGCAGGAAATGGTGCTGTGGCACAAGTGGTAGAGCACTAGCCTTGAGCTGAAGAGATAAGGGACAGTGCTCAGGCCCACAGTTCAGACCCCATGACCAATAAACAACAATTATTTGCTTACACCAAAAATTTCATTTTAGGTTTCCTGCTCTTGACATTATTCTTTCAACTTATCATTTAGTTGTGTTCTGCTTTTCCTCCAACTCATAAGTTAACCCACTCTTTCTAACTCTTTATTATTTAAAGAAAGATTATTTTAATCATTATTTATACATAAAAAGTTCCTGGTACCCACTAATTTATTACCATCCCTTTTAATGATGCTTTTTCTACATGCCTGACAGATTGAGGAGACTTGCTCTGAAGGCATACATTATCTGTTATTCGAAGTCTTTTTTCCTTCAAAATTGCAAGCATTTGATGTCAAATAGGTCTAAGCAAACGTTAGTGAATATGAAATGAATATGTGAATCTCCATTATTTAGTTAGCTAGATTATAATGTCCAACTGCAGATTGGGTTCAATGTGACCAGCTGCTTTATATATGCTAAGTTATTTGCTATAAAAGGAAATGTGTAGGGAACAGAACACCTAAAATTATTCAAATTACTTACCTGCTAACAAAGGCAAAGTGTCTGGCATATATATTTTAATGCCATTTTAAAAGTGTTTTCTATTTTCCAGGCGCACCCTGCAATCCCACCTTCATTCTGGGCTGTGCTCCCTGCAATTTGATCTGTTCCATTGTTTTCCAGAATCGGTTTGATTATAAAGACCAGAAATTCCTTAAGTTAATGGAAAAATTCAACGAAAACCTCAAAATTCTGAGCTCACCGTGGATTCAGGTGAAGCCAGAATCTCTTTTCCCTTCAAACTAACTTCTTTCTTTCTCTTTTTCCTTTCTTTCTTTCTTTCTTTCTTTCTTTCTTTCTTTCTTTCTTTCTTTCTTCCTTCCTTCCTTCCTTCCTTCCTTCCTTCCTTCTTTCTTTCTTTTGTTTCATCATTAGCTACCATATATAAAATGTGAATTAAATAAGTCATGTCATGCTAGATTGGGAGGGGAAAAATTAATTTAAAATTTGAGTAAATGTGTACATGAGTGAATGTGTACACAAAAGGTATATGAATCTCAAAAATGTTTATCTCCTTTCTCCTACAGGTTTTCCAACCTGTATAGATAATTATTACATATGTACAATAAAATATCTTGAAGCAGGCATATTTTATTCATATGAAATGAATTCTAACCATGCCATATCAGTTTGTTTTGTATATATTATTAAATCTATATAATATGTATGTGTGTATATTTTTTCATATTTATCATACACATACATATAATATATATATATACATTATATATATACATATGTGTGAACTCTACACTTCATTATATAAATTATTGTTCTTTGTTGTAGGTATACAATAGATTTCCTGCTCTTATTGATTATCTACCAGGAAGTCATAAAAAACTTCTTAAAAATGCCAACTATATTATAAATTTTGTTATGGAAAAAGTGAAAGAACACGAAAAATCTCTGGATGTGAACAACCCTCGGGACTTCATTGACTGTTTCCTGATACATATGAAGCAGGTAAAATGCTTACATGAATGTAGTCCTTTGATTGCTTGGGAGTTCTGTGGTTCACTGGATTCCTCTGTGATTACTAGAGACACTCACAGGCTCAGCCCAAAAAGGAATGAAAGCACTTCAAGTACTTATTATGAATGTGATTCTATATCAGGCATCCTGAAAAACATAAATTAATCTGTTCAATGATAAAACATACTTCCTTTCTTTACATAAAAATGGTCTCCCTGAGGAGAAACTGATTGTACAGAGTAGGCCAAATAGAAACCATTTCCAAATGTTATAAAATACAACATCTTTTCCTGTCTGCATTTTAAATATATTATAATAACACTTGCTGACTTCCACAGTTTCTAAAGGAAAGTGAGCTACTGCTCATATTGAGGGTACTGTGTGAGGAATTGCTTCTCTCTTGCTGCTTTCAATTGTTGGTTAGTCCTTAATTCCCAGCAGATGGATTAAAATATGTTGTGGCATGAATCTCTTTTGCTTTATTTCTTGACTCTCATTGAATTTGCTACATGAATTTCATTCATGACTTTCCTTGAATTGGAAACTTTTCAGCCATTATATCTTCAAATAGATTCTGCTTCTTCTCTGCCTTTGCTCTGTCTACCATTTTAGTGACAAGCATCTTGTCATACTTCCTGTTCTGTCTTATATTTGTTACTTATCTCCTCTTCTTGCTAGTGTCTGCTGTTGCTTTTTTGCCTTTTATTTATTCTATTTTCTATTGGTAAGCCATTTGTGGAATAATTTCATCCATGTATTTCTAGGAAAAGGACAATAAACAGTCAGAATTTACTTATGAAAACTTGGTAATCTGCGCTGCTGATCTGTTTGCAGCTGGCACAGAGACCACCGGCACCACCCTGAGGTATGCTCTGCTGCTCCTGATGAAGCACCCACACATTGCAGGTATGTCCTCACATGAGAGTTAAGTGACTTCCAGAAGGATATTGAGAAGATTGTTCTTTTCAGCACATTTCAGCTTGTTTGTTGAAGTCAGCCAGGCCCAAAGAAACATAGGTCCCATGGTTTCCCTTATTTGCAATAACTAGTATATGTCTGAGACCAGCAGAAACGGTCAGATAAGTTGATGTTAGGTAAAATGAACCCCAAGATAAGGACACAAATGGTTTTCTTTCTTGCTATTGTTTCTAACACATTTATAAGATTATTTTTTTTTTGTTGCTTTGTATGTCCCTCCCCCACCGTATAAACCCTGTTTTCATTGTATTTGATGTTGGTATAATTTGGGGAGGGGAATGGGAAAAAACAAATTGTTTAAATAAGGATACAGAAATTCATTTTTATTCTTTCTACTTCTTTGCTTTTGGTGATGCTGGGGTTTGAATTCAGGGTCGCACACTTGCTAAGCAGGCATTCTGTCACATTCAGGTTGAGCACAGATATTGTATGGACCACAGCTACAGTGGACAAGGAATGACTGGGCAATTGAGCAGGGTGAAACCAGTTTTGGGAAAACAGCAGACTAGGCAAGACAGTAAGATCAGGGCACCGAAAAGACATGCTTTTTCAGGTGTTGTTTTGATTAATTTAGCATATAATTTTAGTTTGTCTTTCTGTGACACTTATACATTTTTCACTAAAATAAGTATTGATTCTATTTATGTATTATTTATTTAGTGTCAGTAATTGAGCTTGGACCCAGGGCCTGTGCTCTTGATCAGCTTTTGTGCTCATATCTGGTACTCTACCAATTGAATTATGCCCCTTCCAGTTTTTTTGCTACTTAACTGTAGATAAGAGTCTCTTGGATTTGTCTACTCAGGCTGCATTTGAACCTCTCTCCTGAGTTCTCAGTCTCCTGAGTAGCAAAGATTATAGATGTAAACCACCAGCATTTCACATGATTGTTCTTAAAGCATTTAATTACTTCTATTGAAATCATATCCATGAATGCTAAGTCACAGTGGAAAATGATATATCACAATGTCTGTTTAGTAGATGAGTGATCAATGCTTATGACAACTTGCTTCACTTGTGTAAATATACCCTATCAGAGTCATTTATATTTGTAATAATGTTGGATCACCTTCATCATTCTTTAAGCAACCCAAATTGATGACAAGTATATATTGTATTTCTGTTAGTCATTTCTTGCTTGTATCTTGCCAGCTAAAGTCCAGGAAGAGATCGATCAAGTGATTGGCAGGCACCGGATCCCCTGCATGCAGGACAGGAGCCACATGCCCTACACAGATGCTGTGCTGCATGAGATCCAGAGATACATTGATCTCGTACCCAACAACCTGCCCCACGCAGTGACCCGTGACATTAAGTTCAGAGGCTACATCATTCCCAAAGTAAGCAGATTTTGTCTATGCTGTACCTCAGTGCTCTTCATGTTCCCAGGTTGATAGAATAATCTCAATTCTCTGCAAACAGAAGAGGAGTAAATATAAAACTCCTACAAGTATCAGCTTGATAGATTTTGCAGCTGCTTCCAGTTTGGGGTTGTTAAACTTGGACACAGGTCTCATTGTCTGGCACTATGTGTCTTCTGACTTTGTTCTACATCTTTGAAATTGTTTGGCTATTCATAGGTTTGTGATTCCAAGGGAATGATACATGTTCAGTTTGTTAATCTTGTAAACACTGTTATGGGAATTTTTTTGCATGGATATCAATAGATTGATGTGTAACTGGAAAGGGGTAATGGTGAGTAGCTAGAATGACAGGAATGAGCCATCAGTGCCAGATTTTTCACTTCTTTTAAACACTTTACTGTACCTGCTAGCATGTCCAGGACAGTGCTGGAAAGACTGGTGGTAGTGGGAATTCTTCTTTCTCACAAGGGAAGTCAGGAGGCTTCCTCACTCCCAAGAATGATGCCTTCAATTGATTTTTAGTAAATATCCTTCATCAGATAGGGAACTTTTTCCTCTTCTATGAATTTGGTTATAAAAATGCACACAATTTTCTCAAATCTATTCTCTGCATCTATTTCCTTACTTAAAGCACATATTAAGCTTTTATTATCGCATTTGGATTAGCGTAAATATCTTGTCTTCATAAGCAGGAACAAGTCCTTTCTTTGTTTCCTTTCAGTATAATAATATTAACAGAGAATCCAGCCAACGGTCATGTGAAATGCTCCTCAGAGTGACTTTGTGCCAGTATTGTCAATTAGTTAGATTCCAGATCAGGTTCTTTTAATGAAAACTACTTGTGTTCTATGCAGGTGACTGAATCACATGGGTGAAGTTGAGACAAAAATGACCTTTCTGTCATTGTTTTTGTACTCTCCTCACTTAATAAGTAGATATCTGCTAGCTCTTTCCATCCTTGGAACTGGGTTTTATGTGTACTTGATTAAAACCAATATTAATACCATATAAAATAATAATTACAAAGAACTCCTCTATGTCCAAATGAAGACAAACTGCATAGCAATGTTATAGATTAATTGTATATTTCTTTGTTTATGGTTTTGTGTTTTCCCTCCAGAAGATCACATTACTAATCTAATCAAATATTTATTAATAAGAAGTGAGGTGAACAGATACTATGGACATTCAAATAGAATCTTCCCTTGAAAACCACAATCCACCTGAATTACATGGAAAAGGAAGTGATCAATTGGAACAAGAAATAGAGACAGAAACAAATGTCCAAGCTTGATAATAAGAAGAGATTCAGTCTTTTCGATGTCAAATGCCCAAACAATCAGTAGTTCAAAGCTATTGCAGGTTGTGTCAACAAGATCACTACCACTGCCTCAAACTTCATCCCTACTGGTCACATGATCTGTCTTCTCGGAAATGCCACAGATCTACTCTGGCCTTGTTTTCCCTTTTATAGCCCAAGAACAGGTGGATTCCACTGTGATTCCACTGTGGAATCCACATGTGATTTCCACTGTAATTTTCTGCTCCTTCATTTCTGTATAACATGGCTCATCTTTATGTGCTGTTTCTAGGGCACAGCCATAATAACATCTCTGACATCTGTGTTGTATGACAACAAGGAATTCTCCAACCCAAATGACTTCAACCCTGGCCACTTTCTAGATGAGGGTGGCAACTTCAAGAAAAGTGACTACTTCATGCCTTTCTCAACAGGTACGATAAATTAATTTTAAGACTGCTCCAGGGGAGAAAACAGCTTATAGTGGTGATCTGTTGTAACTTATGTGGCATCTCTTCTAGAGTTGGAAGACTTGCTTTTTTCCCCTAAGTCAAAACACCACTTGTAAAGCCCAAAGCCTACACACTCATACTCCTCAGTGTGGAGTCTTAATGGTGGCTACAATAGGATGCATTTAGATTGTTGACTATTTCTTACAAACTGAGAAAGATACAGTGCAGGTTGTTTGCATTCTTCTGAGGCATCACAGAGGTAATGGAAATATTTCCCTAGAAGTTAAAATTTATTGAAGGGCTGGGGATGTGGTTTAGTGACAGAATGCTTGCCTAAGCATGCATGAAGCTCAGGGTAGATTCCTCAGTACCACATAAGTAGAAAAATCCAGAAGTGGCACCGTGGGTCAAGTGGTAGAGCTATAAAGAGGCTCAGGGACAGAGCCCAGGCCCTGAGTTCAAGCCCCAGGGCCAGCAAAAACAAAACAAAGCAAAAAACTATTTTAAAGTTCCTCACACACAAAAAAGTTCCTCACACACCAGGAAAAAAGTGATATGACTCTGTATCTTCACTGAGGAAGTTCTGTATCATGATGGTCACCCTCATCAGGGAGGAGATTGAAATCCAAACATACAAAAAACAAAGTCAGCAAATGACTGAATATCCAATTAGGAAAGGAGAGTAAATGCTTCATTTTAGTCTAATAGAACCAAATCACTGACATACAGATTACAGATGTACAGGCTACTGGAGGAGAATCTCTAGCCTCTTTTTCTCCCATAATTCACTATGAACAATGAAATGGAGCAAGGAACAGTCTAGCCTTTAAAAAGGTACTTAAGTTGTATCAAAATTGAGGCAGAGTAAATGGAAAGAGGTAAAGACAGACAGCGAGTTTCTAAGGAAATAAAGAGTCAGAGAAGCAGGACATTTGCTCCTAGTTAAGATGTTAGAAATCCTGCCAAATAACCATGAGATTATGGATATATTAGGATTATGGCTTATACCCTGCAATGATTACAGAGCACCTTGGTCAGCTATCTTAGATATTATATGCTTGTACCTTCAGTGTGTGCTGGGTCTACAAACTGACTTCCTTCACTGATTTTTCTACTTTTTATTTTATTTTTATCAGTACTGGTAATTGAACTCAGAACCTCAGGCTTTAGGCTGATGCTCTGCCACTTGAGTCTTACCTCTGGCTCTTGATAACTCTGATTTTTTTTATTTATTTTTTTGGGTCTGGTCGTGGGGCCTGAACTCTGGGCCTGGGCGCTGTCCCTCAGCTCTTCAGCTCAAGGCTAGCGCTCTACCACTTGAGCCACAGTGCCACTTCTGGCTTTTTTCTTTTTGCTTATGTGGTTCTGAGGAATCGAACCCAGGGCCTCATGCATGCAAGGCAAGCACTCTACCACTGAGCCACCTTCCTAGCCTGATAACTCTGATTTGAAGATATGCTTTTTATCTGTCACTGTGGTTGCCATGATCACTAAGGCAGATATCTCTCTGTAAGAATTCACATTACTACACAAGGGAAAAAGAAAAAAGTTAAGAAATTTGATTACTCCAGGTGATCAGTACTTCACTAAAAATATGAATATGACACCAAATGGGGCAACTATTTTTTGTTTGAAGGTATCAGAGAGTGACAAGAAAAAATTAAGTGTGACCTGTGTCTTAAATGTGATGTAAGAAAAGTATATCTTAGCCAATAGAGATAGCATGATATAATACTTGGAAATTAATGGTGTATATCAGATAGATAAAATTATGTTAATTAGAAAGTGAATAAAAGGTGTAACTAATAGAGAAAGGAACTGTAGAACAGTTCATTGGAAATTGCAAACACAAGCAATATAGATATGTTTCAAGAAGAACATAGAAGGAAATTTGGCCAGACACTAGTGGTTCATGCTATAAATCCTAGCTACTCTGAAAGGCAAGTTCTTTCTGAACATCACCGTTTAAGCCAGACCAGGCAAACAAATCCAAGAGGCTTTTATTTCTAATTAACCACCAAAATGCTAGAAGTGGAAATGTGGCTCAAATCGTAGAGTGCCAGCCTTGAGAGAAAAATCTAAGCAAGATCACAAGGCTCTGAGTTCAAGCCCCAGTACTGGTACACAGAAGAAAAAAGAACTATTTTTTTTTCATTTTTTGGAGGGAGGTCCAGTCGTGAGGCCTGAACTCTGGGCCTGGGCGCTGTCCCTCAGCTCTTCAGCTCAAGGCTAGCACTCTACCATTTGAGCCACAACACCACTTCCAGCTCTTTTTTTTTTTTTTTTTTTTTTTGCTTATGTGGTGCTGAGGAATCGAACCCAGGGTCTCAGGCTTACAAGGCAAGCACTCTACCACTGAGCCACTTTCCTAGCCCCAAAAAGAACTATTGAAAATTATTTTAAAACAGCATATTTTTTGCCACTCCAGGGGATTAAACTCAGGGCCTGGGCATTTTCCCTGAGCTTCTTTTACTTCAGTCTAACACTCTACCAATTGAGTCACAGAACCACTTCTGGCTTTTTCTGAGTAGTTTCTTGGAGATAAGGGTCTCATGTACTCTCCTGCCCCAGCTGGCTTTGAACTATGATCCTCAGATCTCAGCTTCCTGAGTAGCTGGGGTGATAGATATGAACACCAGCACTCAGCTCAAAATGGCAATTTTAGTGTGAAAAAATTTAAAATATTCGTATGAGCCTCATATATAATAATAAATAATGTTGATTGATATACTTGGTAAGATCACATGGTATTATAGCATAATCAATCGACCCATCATTTGGCCATTTGCCCATGTACCTTATCCTTCCATCTTCCCAGTCATGCATCCAATAAATCATCAAAGAACAATCCTTTTCTCATGTCTCTTTACAAATGTAGTGTTTCTCATAGTGAGTTAAATAGTAGGTGTCACAACATTATTTTATTTTTGTTTTAGGAAAACGGATTTGTGCAGGAGAGGGGTTGGCCCGCATGCAACTCTTCATATACCTGATCTGCATTTTACAGAACTTTAAACTTAAACCTCTGGTTGACCCAAAGGATCTCAACACCATCCCTCTTTGCAATGGATTTACTAGTGTGCCACCTCCATATCAACTCTGCTTTATTCCTGTCTAAACAAGAGCTCTGCCACACATCTGCAGTGCTTCTGACTGCAATTGTTGTCTCCTTTCCCCAAGGGTGTTAACTTACTCCCATATCTCCTCTTTCTCTTTTGATCCAAGGGGCACTTGTTCACCATTCTGGAGAATTTCCCGGGTTACTGCACCAATATCTGCTATTTCCAATGCTCTGTAAGAATTGCATGGGTCATTCTAACTCTGAAACTTAGCTATTATGTTATCCCTGTAAAACAGCAAAATGACTAGCATATGTCAATTCAGAGTCATTTCTCTTTTGCAAGTTCTTAATAATCAGCACTATGAATTACTGGGCACATCTCAGATACTCTTTTCTATGGATGATTGAGATAAGCATTGAAATAAAATAGCATCAAAGATGTGATGGTCTGTACAATGAAAAGCATAGAGAACATCAAAGAGAAGATGGTATGAAGCCCTATCATGATTACTAGAGTTATGGATTTAAAACAGAGAAAACCTGTCCAGAAGCAGTTCTAACCTGTAGGGAGTATTGAATGAAACAGCCGGAGAAAGAGACATTAAGGTTAAGATTCATGGCCTTGCTTTCATGTTGCTGTGAACCAAACATAAAAATTTGAAATATTCTATTGATTTCCTGTTTCCATCTTTCATACAAGAATGAATGTGTGCTTCCATATTGCTGACTATAAGTTCTGTGTATAATCTTTTTCTTCCTCACAACAGCAAAATTCTAGACACCACCATACCTTTTATTTTTCTCCAGCCCACTTGTTGTCCCACTCCATGTAAGTGGGACTGTGATGTGATGCTATGACTCTGAAGCCATAGCCTCACCTACTGGATTCCATTACCAGCTGGAAGAGCCATGTGGGCCTGGGCCACCCAGGGAGCCCAGGGAAATGCAGTGGCAGACTGCTACACTCCTAGTTCTGCCTGACACATGACAGGTGGAAGAAAGACTTAAAGGAAAAATTAGGACTTAATTTGTCTTAACTTTCATGGAGTTTGGGAATGTCTTTATATTTTTAAAGACCAAGAGAAGCTACTGATTTAATCTTTCCTTATTACTCTTGCTAGTAATTCGGCTACTATAAACCTAAAATTAAGATAAGTAAGGAAAGAAGTGGTTTTGGAAAGGTGAGTAAGAATGTGAAAAGGGGTGACATTGATCAAGATGCACTGTGTTCATAAAGTACTTTGATGAATGGCAACTGTTTATACAACTACTTAACTATAATAAAAGGATTGTAAAAAATAAAACCTGAAAAAAGACCAAGGGATATCCTCTAAAGGTATAACTAGAGATACAGTGAAGTATTTAGATCCTGGATTTGATCTTTAGCATTATAGAGAAGAAAGAAGAGAAAAGAAAAAGAAAAGAAAAGAAATGAAAAGCTGGGTACACCAGTATATCATGCCTGCAATCCTAGCCACACAGGAAGCTGAGATCTAAGGACTGTGGTATGAAGCCTGGGCAGGAAAGTCTGTAAGTCTCTTATCTCCAATTAATTACCAAGAAAAAATAAGCCAGAAGTGAAGCTCAAATGGTAGAGCACTAGGCTTGAGCAGAAAAGCTCAAGGACAGCATACAAGATACAGGACTGACATACACACATACATACACACACACATACACACACACATACACACACACACGAGCTCTTTCAAATTAATTTTTTAATAACTAACAGGAAATAGTAAAATGGATGTTAAATGTAGAAAGCCCACAGGGAGGAAAAAACATATTTCAAATATGTCACCTGAAAACATCACTATAAAACAGTATAGTGAAATTAAACTGAAATACCATTCTCAACTGCTCATTCCACAAGACAGGCTGTCTGTCAGCTTCTTTGGCTGTTCATGATGCTGACCCATCCCAAAGGCTGATTAATCAAAGAAATGTTCACCTGAGCTTTGTTTCTTGGTTTGATGTCTATAGATACAAATTGAACCCAATACTATTCAGGCAAAATCTATGTTAAGAACTGGAAGTCTGCTTTAAAATTTTTAAACTTTTTATGGCAAAAAGACCATAATAGTAATAATACTGAAAGAGAAGAGAACCAACAGGCCCTCCCCCTGACTTGACTTCAAGAGAAATTGTGCATATAGAGTGAACAGGTCTTGGTGATATGACATAATATAAAAGTGACAAATAAAAAAGAGAGCCAGGGAAAGATTTTCATAAACATAGTCAACTGATCTTTGATAAAACTACTGAACCACTGAGCCTCAGTCTCCCTGTGCCACAATTAAAAACAAGACAGAAGTGTAGGAGCCCTTTTTTCTTAAATTATCTATAATTTTTACATTCTCTAAGAGAAATGACCTAAGTAGAGTCTCACCTCAGCTGAATAAAGGAGGAGCAAAAAAAAAAAGAAAGAAAGAACTCTCTCTTTAGGCATAAAAAGTGCTATTGTTCAGAGAAAGATATCAAGTTTGTCTTAGGTAAAATAAGAAGATATAATTCTTTTGGGGTTTAGAGCTTTATAAGTCAACCAATGAATTACTATTAATTTACTCTATGTAAAGGATTCACTCTAAGGATCAGAGGTCAATGAACATCAAGTTTTCTGATCTTCATTTTAATTCATGGATGCTGCAATTAGTAACTAAATACCTGCTTATTTGATTGTCATTGATTAAGATGGATCACCAAATACTGAACCACAATATTTAGAACAAATAGGACAACATCATTACAAAACATACCTTTGACTTGGCATTTTCATTTGTGTTCTATTAACGTCTATCATTTGAATGTGTATAATAACTAGATGACATTTTGCTGTTGTTTTGGGCATGCTCTTTGGAATGAAATATCCCTACCATCCACCCTCTAACACATCTAACATTATGGCTATATTTAGTGTTCTTTCCTTGCTGTGCATTATTTTATTTTTTGTTTCCTGACAATGAAGCATCAAAACCAATAGGATCAGCTTATCTAGGGTAACTGGGAAGTATAAAATCCCTAGTTATTCAATTCCATTTCACTAAACTGCGTGACAGTTGGCTATTCCCTGGTGACCTTGAATGAGTGTTCATTTTTATTTTCTTCAGGAAGCCAAAGAGCATCACAATGCCCCTTAGAAGATTTAAGTGAAATTCTAGTCTGTCTACCTATGTGTGACATTGGTAGTTCTTTTCTGTTTGCCTCTTCATGGTAAGGCTCATGCTACTTAATGTAACTACAAACTACAAACATATGGATTAGCTTCATTCATGATGTATGAGGCAAGGCAGATTTTAAATTTAGTTACTAATAAGTTGGAGGTTCCAATTATTGAGAACACATCTCAAAATCTTTAACTAAGCAAAAAAGTTTTTTTTTCTTTTTTGTCAGTCCTGGGGCTTGAACTCTGGACCTGGACTTTGTCTCTGAGTTTCTTCTACTCAAATCTATGGTTCTACCATTTGAGGCACAGCAACCTTTTTAGCTTTTTCTGGTAGTTTATTGGAGATAAGAGTCTCACAAGCTGGGTGTCTGTGGCTCCTGTCTGTAATCCTAGCTACTCAGGAGGCTGAGATCTGAGGGTCTCAGTTCAAAGCCAGCTCATGCAGAAAAGTCCATGAGACTCTTATCTCCAATAAACTATTCAGAAAAAGCCAAAGCGGCCCTGTGGCTCGAGTGGTAGAGTATTAGCCTTCAGCACAAAGCAGCTCAAGGACCATGTCCAGGCCCTGAGTTCAAGCTTCTGAACTGGCACAACAGAAAAAAAAATGTATTACAAACTTCCTTCCCAGGCTGGCTTCAAACTGTGATCCTCAGATCTCATGTGTAAGCCACAAGTGCCTGGTGCAAAGAAACATTTTTAAATACACAATTCCTACATCATTCAAAGTAGCCTCAAAGTCATAATCACCTGTGAATATAGAATTCGAGTAATTTTCTGGTGTGAGATGATTAACTTAGTATTTCTCAGACATGCTTGTCCATTAAAAACCTCTTGGCCTGTTTAAATTGGCAATTTGGGGTTGGCCATTAGCCTGATTAAATTACAATCTCCCATTTCATTCTGGAAAGAGGGACAAGAGTAAACGACTATTTTCTCTTTCTCTGTCACTGGGACAAAGTCCATTCAGAAGAGAGATTAGAGTGTACTAAAGTGGGACACACTAAATTCTCAGAAAACATCAGAATAGCTTTCCATTACAAGTAAGAAAAGAAGTGATTTCAATAAGAGAAGGCCTCAATGGATGCAGTCCTGGTCCTGCTGCTCAGTCTCTCATGCCTGCTTCTCCTTTCACTGTGGCGACGGGGTTCTGGAAGAGGGAGGCTTCCTCCTGGCCCTACTCCTCTCCCAATTATTGGAAATACCCTGCAGATTAATTTTAAAAACCTCAGCAAATCTTTAAACAATGTAAGTACTCTTCTTGCTCCTCTGATGGTTTACAATAGGAGATAAATTGAACCAGGCTTTAAAAGAAAAAGTTAATATGGGAGGAAAGTTATTACAGATTATCATAAAGTAAAATACTCATGTACATTTCCTTATACCAATGACTTTTCCAGATTTTTCTGCTTTTTATCTTTGTGCTCTTATATATAGAGAGAGAAAGGAGGGGAGGAGGGAAGGAGGAAAAAGGAGGAAAGGGAGGGAAGGAGGGAACGAAAGAAAGAGAGAGAGAGAGAAAGGAAGAAAGAAAGAAAAGCTTCAGTGGAAAAGCATTCTGCAGGATAAGAAATAGTTTCTCTGTGATGTGTTTCATGTGCTAGGGTGGCTTCTGTGGACTCACTCTGTGTTTTTAATAGCGGTGGATCCCAAGTTGAGCTGTAAAAATACTAGTGATTTTTATAATGCAGATTTCTGTGGTTCATCACAGGGCTATGAGAGTGTCAGCAGTAAGAGCCTCACAGGTGGTCATCTGCTACTGATTTGGTGTACAAAGGAGAATTATAAATCCCAAATATCAAATGTTGAATAAGCAGAGGTTCCAATTTGAGTCTTATGCTTCTTATCCATGGGACTCTGAAGATGAATTTAGAATCCCCTGACCTCAATTTCTTTCTTTGTGAAACATGACACATCTGCTGTGTGTTTGAATGTGAAGATGAGTTATAATGGTGTATCAACTGCCTGGTTCATTGCATGGCATATTGTAGGTCATCTCTAAGTGACAGCTATATCAAACAACATCCTACAATGTATCAACTTTGGAAATATTTGAAGTGTGTGCAAAAATAAAGAAAAAATACAAGGATGGTATCAAGTTTAATCAGGCTCATCCTGAGGAGCAAATAGTGATTTTTTTTTTCACTAGGATTTTTTCTTTTCATTTTCCAGTTCTCAAAAGTCTATGGCCCTGTGTTCACTCTGTATTTGGGCATGCAGCCCACTGTGGTGTTGCATGGATATGAAGCAGTGAAGGAAGCTCTGATTGACCATGGGGAGGAGTTCTCTGGAAGAGGCAGGTTCCCACTGGTTGATAAAGCTAATAGAGGTTTTGGTAAGTATGTACATGGTATTTGTTTGTGTGTTGGGCAGAAGATGTGGTGATAAGGAAGACAGAAAAAGAGGCCTAATGGGTTCTTAAGTCAGAGCTTGGCCATCCCTGTGGATGTCATCTGTCTGCTTCATCTTCCTTGCTGTGTTCATCCATGTTGCTGCTTCTCTTCATTTAGGAATTGCTTTCTGCAATGGACACAGATGGAGAGAGATGAGACGCTTCTCACTCATGACTTTGCGCAATTTTGGGATGGGGAAGAGGAGCATTGAAGAGCGTGTTCAAGAGGAAGCCCGCTGCCTCGTGGAGGAGTTGAGGAAAACCAAGGGTGGGTGCAGCTTTCTATCACTAAACTTAACATAGCACTCTAGATAAAGAAATAAAGTGTTAACTTACTATTTTAAGTATAAGTGATAGGATTTAAGCAAGATAATTTGATAGTTACCACAGCCCAACTTGGAAATATATGAAAGTTTTAGAATAGAAAATTCATATCAGAAAGCACTGAAATAAAATGTGTATTGGTATTCTGTCCCAAATTTTGTTTGCTTTTATTTCAAATCAGAAATCATAACTATAGAGGTGGAATACATTCTCTGAAGAGTTAAGAACCATTCCACTCTCTGCACACTATAGCTTCTCCGTTGTCTTCATCATACCAGAGAATACTTGCCCAATGAACAAGGAGGAAAGAAACAATCAACCCTATAGATTCCAAATCACAGGAAAGCTGCTTCCATTCTTTTATTTTCTTTCTTTCTTTCTTTCTTTCTTTCTTTCTTTCTTTCTTTCTTTCTTTCTTTCTTTCTTTCTTTCTTTCTTTCTTTCTTTTTTTATTGTGAAAATACCGTACAGAGGAGTTACAATTACATGGGCAAAGATAATGAGTACATTTCTTATCAAGCATTGTTGCCTCGTCCTTTGTTTCCCCTTCCCATTCCTTTCCATACCTCCCCCTGTCCCCTCACTTTTTGTCCTTCTCCCCCCCCCACCAAAGTTGTAAAGTTTGTTTTTTGACATAATGACTTGCACATCTCATTGTTGCAATGGGTCTACCTGAATCCCTATTTAAATGATTTGTTTTTTCCCTTCCCCTCCACAAATTATAACAACATCAAATACAGTGAAAGCAGGGGTTATATTGTGGGGGAGGGACATACAAAGCAACAAAGAAATCATCTTATAAATATGTTAGAAACAATCGCATGAAAGAAAAGACATTTGGATACTTATCTTGGGGTTCATTTCATCTAATATAAACTTATCTGACCTTTTTTTCTTGTCTGAGACATATACTAGTTATTGCAAATAAGGGAAACCATGGGGCCTATGTTTCTTTGAGCCTGGCTTACTTTACTTAATATAATTTTTCCAAGTCTTTCCATTTCCTAACAAATGGGGCAATGTCATTCTTTCTGATAGAGGTATAGAATTCCATTGTATATATATACCACATTTTCTTGATCCATTCATCTACTGAGGGGCATCTGAGTTGCTTCCATATCTTAGCTATGGTAAATAATGCTGCAATAAACATAGTTGTGCTGGTAGCTTTAGCATAGTCTTGTTTGTGATCATTTGGGTAAATGCCCTAGAGTGGGATTGCTGGGTCATATGGGAGCTCTATGTGGAGTCTTTTGAGGAACCTCCATACTGCTTTCCAAAGTGGTTGAACAAGTTTACCCTCCCACCAACATACAGTAAGGTTCCCTTCTGTCCACATCCCCTCCAGCATCTGTTGTTATTAAAGTTCTTGATTTTTGCCATTCTAACTGGGGTAAGGTGGTATCTCAATGTTGTTTTGATTTGCATTTCTTTTATGGCTAGAGAGGTTGAGCATTTCTTCATGTGTCTATTGGCCATCCTTCTTTCCTCTTCAGAGAAGTTTCTCTTTAAGTATTTAGCCCGCTTATTTATTGGGCAGTTGTTTCTTTGAGGATTTGTTGTTGGGGGATTTAATTTTTGAGTTCCAGGTATAGTTTAGATATGAGACCCTTGACCATTGTATGGCTAGTGAAGATCTTCTCCCAATCTGTGGGCTTTCTATTGATCTTGCTAGCTATGTCCTTTGCCATGCAGAAGCTCTGCAATTTCATGCAATCCCATTTGTCCAACCTTTCTTTGATTTGTTGTGTTTCTGGTCCCTATTAAGAAAATTTCGGCCTGTGCCAACAAGACGTAGGGTTTCTCCTATTCCATCCTGTAATGTTTTCAGAGTGACTGTTTTGACTCTGAGGTCTTTGATCCATTTGGAGTTGATTCTGGTGCAGGGTGATATATAAGGATCGAATTTTAGTTTTCTGCAAGTAGTTAACCAGTTTTGCCAGCACCATTTACTGAAGAGGCTGTCTTTCTTCCATTCTATTTTTTTAACTCCCTTGTCGAAGATTAGATGACTATAGGTCTGTAGGTTCATTTCTGGGTTTTCAATTCTATTCCATTGGTCCTGAGGTTTGTTCTTGTGCTTGCTTCCATTCTTTTAAACTAATTGGTATGCCCAGTTTCATCAACATGTCCCAGTAGTTCCTCAATACCCCCCAAAGCATTGTGGGAAACATTGGTGGAATATATCATTTTCATTTCTTGGTTATCTCTTAAAGGAATTCTCATGACTTATTTTTTCTGTAAAAGCCACACAACTGTCAATTTTTATCATTATTTCTTCTTTCATAATACTTATTGTTTATATGTTTTGTGTAAGCATATGTGGTGGCATAAATATACAAAATATACACAATGTAAACTGATTCAAGTATTGTCAGTGATTATATAGCCTTACATCAATTTAGTCTGCCTCCCTTATCATTTTGGCCTATCATTATTTCTGATGTTATTAGATTTTGTTTTAGTGAATACATAGTCATTATTGTCCTCCTATTGCTGACTCAGCTACTATGTGCTTCCTGCAGATTATCTGCTTAGGTCCTAATTGAGCTTGTTTTTAGTACACATTATTTGTACAGAGGTACAAATCATTGTAACATTTCTATGTAAAGTTACAATGTATGTTATGTATACTCTTCCTATCATTTCTTCCTTCTTCTTCTGTTTTTGTGTACCACACCTGGGGCTTGAACTCTGAGCCTGGGTACTTACTGTCTCTTACCATTTTGTTTAATAGTCTCACAAACTTTTCCTGGCAGGCTAGCTTAAAACCCTGATCCTCAGAAAGCCTCCTGAGTAGCCAGTTTTATGGGCACCGATTATGAGTGCCAGCCACTACTTGAATTATTATTCTCTTACCCCATAGTTCATCTCTACTGGTTGAATTTGTGATCCTTTCAAGTATTCACTATTTGTCATAAGCTTCTAGGCCTCCATTACTTGTTTCCTATCTATATTAGTGCTGTGTAATCTATGAGCATTTCAAACAGGTATAATGCTTTTCTGAATTATCCCAGCAGACAGCTGAGATACAAAGGGGGTGAGCAAGGCAATGAATATGAACTAACTTTCTTTAACTACTTAGGTTGTAATAGTCAACTCAGATTTCAGGAAAAAGTGATGTGTTGACTAAATATATGATGAATATTTGGCTGTTAGGAAAATTTGTATGTAAGATAGTACATATAGTTTCTAAAGTACCTTTCTTTTAGTATTTTCTATGTACAATTTACTGAAATTTTATAATTATTTTCTGTTCTTCAGGCTTACCCTGTGACCCCACTTTTATCCTGGGTTGTGCTCCTTGCAATGTGATCTGCTCTATTATCTTCAAAAATCGTTTTGCTTATAAGGATCCGGAATTCCTTAACTTGATAGAAAAATTGAATGAAAACATCAAGGTTCTGAGTTCACCATGGATACAGGTGAGACCAAGATCATTTCTCCCTGAGAAGACCCAGGTCCTCTTCTTTTCTGATAATTCCAACTCTATTTGGTATGGAAGCAAATGTTCAAAAAGCTTAGTCCTATCTAGTACATCCTAAAGACAACTGGAGGATGTCTAAGCGAAAGGTGCAAATACAGAGTTGGCTTCCCAGCCTGTTAGCTCACTGCTCTTTGTTTTACTACTAAGTCCCAAATGGGTATCTCTATAAAGTATTTTGTTCATTTTCAGAAATATGACCAGTCACTTAATAAACATCCAGGTCCTTTCTAAAAGAATCCAAACCCCACGGGCTTCTCCATCAATCAACTGCTCCTCTTCATTGTAGTATTAGGGACTTGTATTCTAAAGTTTGAAGAGAATCAGGAATCACTTGGTAGGATCTGGGTAGATGATGGCTGACTGCTATCCTAGGTGACTAGAGAACCAGGTTAGAAAATGTTTCCTTTTATGGTGTGTGAATCATAAAAGGCCTCACAAGATGTTGCTGAACTGAGTTAGCGTGCCTTAAATTCTGCATAAAGAGAAATCCTTTGATCATGGAGAAATCACTTAAATACTCTGGCTCACAATTGTGTTTTAAGTCATCTTTTCCTAGTTTACATATACAATGAAAGTTTTTCCTCTTGATACACAAGATGCTTTGTTCATATTTCTAGGTAAAATTTATAACCAGACTTTTCTCTTTCTTATTCAGTCAATTACTGGTTTTCATTGTAGGTCTGCAATAAATTCCCTGTTCTCATGGATTACCTTCCAGGGAGTCATGATAACTTACTTAAAAATTTTGCTTATTTGAAGAATTATTTCATGGACAAAGTGAGAGAACATGAAGAAACACTGGATGTTAACAACCCTCAGGACTTTATCGATTGTTTCCTGATAAAAATGAAGCAGGTAAAATGTTTACATTCGCTCAGTTATTTGATTGCTGGGCATTTTGTGGTTGCTTAACTAGTTCTGTATTTACAAGAGATGCTTTGATGATCAGGGCAGCAATTTTTTTTTGTCGGTCATGGGGCCTGAATTCTGGACCTGGCACTGTCCCTCAGCTCTTCAGCTCAAGGCTAGCACTCTACCACTTGAGCTGCAGCACCACTTTGGCTTTTTCTGCTTATGTGGTGCTGAGGAATCGAACCCAGGGCCTCATGCATGCAAGGCAAGCACTCTACCACTGAGCTACCTTCCCAGCCCCAGGCCAGCAATTCTTGCTAACATTTTATACATCTTTTATGTGCATGAGTCTACACTAAACAGCCTGGAAAACATTTTTCATGTTAGTCATGCCCTAGATGAACATAGGAAACAAGCAGTTGGCAATTCTACATCACAGCAGGCCAGTTGGATACCTAAGCCTTGGCAACTGCTGTAACTCCATCTCATCCTATTTGGGCAGAAAATGTGTCAACTGCCTTTCTTTATGATTTATGGTCTCTTGGGTTTGTACATTCCAATTCCTTCTTTCATTTGTTCCTTAGTGAAAGTGACTGGTTGCCTTCCATCTATACTACAATGATGACCTGATTTGATCTTAATGAGCCAATCCTTATTTCCTGTGATTCCGTCTAGACTTTTTTGCCTAAGAAGACTTTTTTTCTTTTGGGTCCAGTCATGGGGCCTGAACTCTGGGCCTGGGCACTGAGGGCAGCTCTTTAGCTCAAGGCTAGTGCTCTACCACTTGAGCCACAGCACCACTTATGGCTTTTTTCTTTTTGCTTATGGGATGCTGAGGAATTGAACCCAGGGCCTCATGCATGCAAGGCAAGTGCTCTACCACTGAGCCATCTTCCCAGCCCCCCTAAGAAGACTTTATCATTTCAACTACACCATGAGTCTATAGTATATATGGAGGCCAGACATTTTTTTCTATTGTTGGGACTTGAATTCTGGCCTTGGGCACCACTGTCCCTGAGTTCCTTTTTGCTCAAGACTTGCACTTTACCACTTGAGTCACAGTGCCACTTCTGCCTTTTTCTGTGATTGACTGGAGATAAGAGTCTCATGGACTTTCCTGCCCAGGCTGGCTTGGAACCATGATTTTCAGAGCTCAGCCTCCTGAGTAGTTAGGATTATAAGCTTGAGCCACTAGTGCCTGACTGAAGCCAGTAAATTTTTAACAAAGAAGTGGAATGTAAACACTTGACAAAATAAGTATATAAGAAGTGGAGTTTGGGCTAACCAGCACTAGATTCTCCTAATACTGTGATTCCTCCAGTTTCTGTGTTTTGTACCACTGTAAGGTATTTTAGATTCAGTGTCATTAGATATACATGTAAATCAATGCATCAAATTATTTCTAGGAAAAGGACAATCATCAATCAGAGTTTAATTATGAAAACTTAGCATGTACTATAAACAATCTGTTTGGTGCTGGGACAGAAACCACAAGCACAACCCTGAGATACTCTCTGTTGCTCCTGATGAAGCACCCACACATCACAGGTAGGACCACACATGAGAGTTAAGTGAGTTCTGGGGGTGGGGATGGGGGGAATGCTGCTAAGACACAGCCAGTGTCTTTCATTTCATTTGTTAGAGCCACTTTACTGTTTAACCATCTGTGCAACCAACTAAAGCCTGGGGAAGATGACCGAGAGAAGGAAGGATAATGCAGCAGTAGAAAGGCAGGGCAATGCACTCTGTTGCTGTATCTCTTTTTCTGGGAAGGTGATTTGTGGCAGGAGTTGTGACTAATTGGCATAGAATCACATATAGGTCTTAATACCAAATAGCTAAGTTGAGGATGTGTTTACTGGTTCACACCTGTAATCCTGGTTACTAAGAAAGTAGAGATCAGGAGGCTCATAGTTCAAGACAAGCCCAGTCAGAAAATTTCTAAGATGCCATCTGATGGACAGGCCAGGTGTTGTGTTACGAATCTATAATTATAGCTAAGCAGGTGTCCATAGTTAGGAAAATAGCAGTGTTTGGCCAACCCCAGCCAAAAATGTAAGATGCTACCTGTAAAATAACTAAAGCAAATAAGAATGGGAGCCAGGGTTGGAGTGGAAAGGCAACTATCAATCTACAGCAAGGCTCTGATTTCCAAACCCAGTCCCAGTACCACAAAAAAATAAAATACAATTCATTTGAATAATGAGTCTATTGTGAATTGACATCTATTTTATTATAATCCTAGTGGAGAGAGAAAGAGAGAGAAAGAGAGAGAGAGAGAGAGAGAGAGAGAGAGAGAGAGAGAGAGAGAGAGAGAGAGAGAGAGAGAGAGAGAGAGAGAAAGAGAGAGAGAGAGAGAGAGAGATCTGTGATCTGTGATCTGTGTTCCTCCAAGCTGTGTAAAATTGCTATTTGGGAGTGAGAACAAGGCTGAAAAGGAAGCTTCCCTTCCCAGCCTTCCTCCATGTCTCCATTCATCAGGAAACCGATTTTCCTCCACAAGGAGAGGGTAGCTTTGGAGAGAAACTGAGCCTGAAAAGCCCTGTACACTGGGTTTCATAATAACAGAGAAAGTTGTACAAACAGGAATGTTAAAGATTTACCTTCAATTTTGACAAACCATCCCTTTTTGTTCTCACTCATAACTCCTCAATGTAGCAACCAGCTATATTTCTAGATAGTTTAAAAACAAACAAGCAAGAATCTCTCTATATTTTTATGATATTACTGAAAACTTTTCTCCAGGTTCCCACCAACATTAAAGGAATAAAGGGCACCTACCCTAGACAGGATGCCACAGAATTGATAACACCTGACTTGAGGATGAAATCATGAAATATTTCATAGACAGATACGTAAATGTCAGGGTCTGATGGTGCAGGAAATGTCAAGAGTGTGTCCTGTCACCGTGTCACTGTTCATTATTTGTGTCTCGCCAGCTAAAGTCCAGGAAGAGATTGATTGTGTGATTGGCAGACACCGGAGCCCCTGCATGCAGGACAGGGGCTGTATGCCCTACACAGAGGCTGTGCTGCATGAGATCCAGAGATACATTGATCTGCTCCCCACCAACCTGCCTCATGCAGTGACCTGTGACACAAAGTTCAGAAACTACCTCATTCCCAAGGTGAACTCTTTTCTCTGCTGCCCCTTAGCGCCCCTGGTGTTTCCAGATTTGCAGTACCATTTCAGATACCTGCCAACACAGAAGAGAGAAGCTGGAACATATTTCATGTGGCAGCATGATCTATTATGTGCAGTGTCCAGTTTGGGACTATTAATCTTAACCATGGGTCTTTATAACTTAAGTGAGACTCTTCCAAACTTGTTCTGCCTATTTAGAATTGTTTTTCTGGCTAGTCACAGGTGTTGAGAGTTCAGAGTGAATGTTCAGAGTTCAGTTTGTTCATTTCCCAAAAGATTCGGCTGAGAGTTTTGTCAGGACATTATTTAAACTATTCATAATTTTGTCAGGTGCTGGTGGCTCACACAGTAAAGCTGAGGATTGTGGTTCAAAGCCAGCCTCAGTAGGAAAGTCCATGACATAACGTAAAAAAGCTGAAGTGGCGCATAGCTCAAGTGGTAGAACTGTAGCAATAAGTAAAAGCAGCTCCAGAACAGCCCCTAGGCTGTAAGTTCAAGCCTGGCACACACACGCACAAAATATCTGTACATAATTTTGAAAAGAATTTATTTCCTTCAACTTAACACTATGTCCCTAATTCATTTGGACTTTACCACTTAAGCTACAGCTCCACTTGTGGCTTTTTTGGTGTTTATTGGAGATAAAATATAGGTCTGCCAGGTCTGGCTTCAAACTGGGATCTTCCAACTTCAGCTTCCTGAGTAGCTAGGTTTATAACACCCCAATGATATCTCTGCTTGTCATTCTCCTAAATCAGAAATCATTCCCTTGCCTTTGAGTGCTTCTTTCAGTATGTCAACTTTCCAAAAGAACCAAAAGACAGCATTTCCTAAGTTCCGAAGGTGATCCTTTGTCATTGTTTTCTGTAAATTAAATTCCAGATATAATTCATAATGAAGATAGCATAGTATGACACTCTCTTCTTTGCTTCCATTGATGATCTTTGCCTGACCCAGTGATTCTGCCCTGAAATGCTAAAAAACAAAACAAAACAAAAACAAACAGATGAAATTTCTAATTCTATCCTCTTTTGTTTCTTCCAAGGCTTAATGTTTCCTACAGAATTCTCTGTATTGAAACAATCTGAATTGTAACAGCTTATTATAACAAACCAATTTTAACAAAAGGCCTGCTTTTTGGACTTGATTTTCTTTTAATTTTTTATGGTTATAAAGGTAAAGAATATGTTTCTTTTTTGACAGTGTTACTCCCCCTCCATATTTTCCCTCCCATGCCCAGCCACAAGTTGTATTGTTCATTTGCAGCATAGAGTCTAGTGAGTGAATTGTTTTCTTTGTTCACCATTTTGATGTTTTTATTGATTGATTGATTTTGTCACTGATGGGACTTGAACTCTGGGCCTGGGTGCTGTCCCTCAGCTCTTCAGCTCAAGGCGAGTACTCTACCATTTGAGCCACAGCTCAACTTCCAGTTTTCTGAGTGTTTTATTGGAGATATAGGAGTCTCACGAAGTTTCTTGCCCAGGCTGGCTTTGAACCGTGATCTTCAGATCTCAGCCTCCTGAGTAGCTAGGATTACAGGTGTGGGCCACCAGCACCCGGCTTGATGTTTATTTTTTAAATCCTATACACATATACTCTGAAAATTCACCCTTTAAACAAAATCTAGCATTGATCCACAACCCAGAGAGGTACATGGTATATATAGTGACAAACTGGAGTGGGAGGTGGGACAGGCACAAGGGCCCACTCTTGAAGAAAACGTGAGCAGGTCAAATGTTTTTGCTATCCCTGAGTGACTAGAACTTCAAATGCTTTTTGAGGGCACATTATCCTAATCTTTGCTGCTATTTTCAGAAACAGCCCCACTGATTGCATCATCTGCCTCATAGGAAATGTCATTGCTCTGTGGTTTTTTGTTTGTTTGTTTGTTTTAGCTAGGACTAACACTCAGCTTCATGATTTCTTTATTAACCTGGTTTTCTGTGTGTGTTGTTTCCAGGGCACAACCATATTGACATCTCTGACATCTGTGCTACATGATAACAAGGAATTTCCCAACCCAGAAACATTTGACCCTGGCCACTTTCTAGATAAAAGTGGCAACTTCACGAAAAGTGACTACTTCATGCCTTTCTCAACAGGTAATACTCTACCATTCGTCCATTTACCTATGTAACTTCCATCCCAAATTCCATCCAACAACTGTATTCTCTGGGACAGATAGAAACACTGGGCTTAATACTATAACAGTTACATACCAGGAATAACTATATTCTGGTGTTTTTTGGTTCTCTAGGAAAACGGATTTGTGTAGGAGAAGGTCTTGCCCGTATGGAGCTGTTTTTATTCCTGACTACCATTTTACAGAACTTTAAACTAAAACCTCTAGTTGACCCAAAGGACATCCACACCATCCCAGTGGCCAATGGATTTGCTGCCTTGCCACCCTCTTACCAGCTCTGCTTCATTCCTGTCTGAGGAGGTTCACTGTCTGCCTGCTACTGTGCCAGCACCTCTTCTGAGACCCTGACCGCCTTCTTTACCTGTGCAGGATGCCTTCCCTCCCCTCAGCGCTCATATGACCTCATGGGCTCAAGATCCAGGAAATCCATTCACCACTCTATAGAGTTAGCAGGGATCACTGCACCAACACACCTGCTATTCCTCATGTCTTATTACAGTTGTTCTGACCATGCCAATTTCCAGTGCACAGCTACAGCTGGGTGGTTTGTATATTATTATTGAAAAACAACAAAATGATTCACAGATATTTTGGAGCCATTTCTTCTCTGTTATGCTCTTGATAATAATCAATCTTGATTGTTCTGACAGTTCTCAGTCTTTCCTTTCCTGTGTCAATGAAGATGAAAGAAAACATTAGTGCAGAGAAGATGCTGTTCTACTCAATGAAAAGCTAGCGAATGTAAGGGGAGGATGGCAAAAAAACAGAATCAGCTGAGTGTCACTCAGTGTTTCTAGATGTTTTAATTTGAACTAGAGGGAAAATTCTTAGAAGTAGATCCAGTTTGCAAGGAAATAGAATGGGAATGAGTCATAGGAAGGAAAATAGATTAAGGTTAGAATTCATGGCCCAGTTTTGATGTTACTGAGAACAAGCAAGGAAACTTGAAATATTATTTAGCCAATCTAAGGCCATGTGTAATGTATGAGTCCATATTTCTGAATGTTTTTCTTTATATATTTTTAGTCTTCTTTCTTTCTTTCTTTCTTTTGGGGGGAGGGTCCAGTTGTGGGGCCTAACTCTGGGCCTGGGCGCTGTCCCTCAGCTCTTCAGCTCAAGGCTAGCGGTCTACCACTTGAGCCACAGCGTCACTTCTGGCTTTTTGATTTTTGCTTATGTGGTGCTGAGGAATTGAACCGAGGGCCTCATGCATGCAAGGCAAGTGCTCTACCACTGAGCTACCTTCCAAGCCTCTCTTCTTTCTAATAAGACAAAAATCACAGAAAACATCTCCTTTTCTATTATTTTTCTACATTCCACGTATTGTTTTATATTCAATATAAATGATGACAGCAGCAACCTGAACTCATTATCCGATCAAACTGTAGAATATAAACAGTGTACATCTAAAACATGATGGCAAATATTTTCCTTGCCTTTCATCTTAAAATACTAAATACAAAGTAACTTCTCATTTTACTTCCTCCTCTATGCCAAGGGAAAAAAAATTTGTCAGGCAATTTGCAGCCAACACTACTGTCTATGTGGATATGTGCATCTTTACATACATGAGTACACACACACTGATCCCTACACTGTAGATATTGTTTGTAGATACAGTTTTATCAATAATGCTTCACGGAATTCTTTATTGCTCCTAATGCTCCTAGTGCATGAGCTTTGTACTTTGCTGTTTGACCACTGTACTCTAAACCAGAAAAACCTTCAATATTATAAAAATATGAGATAAGATTTTTTTTTTTTTTTTGCTGGTCCTGCGGCTTCGACTCTGGGCCTGGGCCCTGTCTTTGAGCTTCTCTGGCTCAAGATGAGCACATTACCATGTGAGTGACAGCACCACTTTTGGCTTTGATGAGTAGTTTACTGAAAATGAGATTCTCACAGACTTTTCTGCCTGAGCTGGCTTCAGATAAGATTCTCACAGACTTTCCTGCCTGAGCTGGCTTCAAACTGTAATCCTCAGATCTCAGCCTCCTAAGTAGCTATAATTACAGCCTCCAGCACCCAGGTAGATATAATCTTAATAGGTAACTTAATTTCAACCAATATATTAAAAAGATATTTACACTTATGGTATTTTTCAAGATGTTTTGAAGCATATGAACACTGTATGAAGTTCACATCAGGTTAAATGTATTCATATCCTTCCACATTTATAATTTCCTTGAGATATATCATTCACTTTTAGGATAGACACTATATTATCATAACCAATTTCCACTATTGTGTATTAGACATTATAGGTTTTTATCTGTGGGATTGTTTTTGTACTAATCCAGGGCTTGAACTCAGGGTGCTGTCCCTGAGCTTTTTGCTCAAGGCTAGTGCTCTACCACTTGAGCCACAGCTCTGGTTCTGGCTTTTGGGGAATTAATTGGATTAAGAGTATATGGTTTTGTAGTACCCAGAGTCTTGGAGCCCCTCGTAGACCACCAGAGACCTTGGACAATGCAAGCGGCAAAGAGTCGTTTATTAACACACTCGGGAGCACAGACCTCATGCACACCGTTGTAGGGGTGTTAGCAAGAGGCCCTGAACAAAGGGTTACAGCACCTTTTATACATTTTAAGGTAGGGGCAGGGCACCAGTAGACACTCACAGCAAATCACTATGCCACGCAGGAAATTTTGTAACACTCTTTGTAAAATGATTGGCGCTGGGTGACTCAAGGGGGATGGTTGCTTTGGATGATAAGGGTTAGGGGGAATTCTCATAGGTGGTCATTATCTCGGGGTCCAGTTCCCAGAGGAGAATCTGGAATACATGTTAGCCATTGTTCCATTGTCTGGGGCTTGAGGTCAGCAGTTAGTTATCTATCACAGCGGTTACATTCTTTAGAGTTTGTTGACACAGACCTATCTTAATACTTTAATGTTAGCAAAAGCAAGTTACAGAAGCGAAGTCAGCAGTTAGTGACTGCAAAATGGTGAATATAATTCTCAGTTCTTCAGTTTAACTCCAGCACAAAAGAAAAGAAAAAAAAGAAAGAAGAGATAAGACGATAATGGTGTGACATTGCTCATTATTTTCCTTATAAATATACTCTGTACTTACTCTATAGTCTCACACCTAATTCTTGACAAAACTGCTAGGAAAGTGAATGCTATGGAAAAGTAGTTTTCATTTCACCAATAGTCATGAGTGAGGCCATACTGCAGGCAAAATAGATCCATAGACAATAGAAAAAAGACCCAAGGCACACCCAGTAAGCTCTGAAGCCTAAACACAGTCCATGAATGGATTCCTCTAACTCAGAGGAAAAACCAGCAAGAGAATCAGCAGACAATAGACAGTGCATACATAAGAACCCTTGCCGAGTTAATATGATACACACATGTGCATCTGCACAGACATATACACATATGCATATAATTTGAAAGACCCTAGTCCCCTAGGATACTTTCGTCAATGGGAGGGCACCCCAGAAACTCAGACTCCAGGCCAGGCAGGGAGATACAACAAGCAAGAGGAGTTTATTTGGCATTTGCGCAAACGGACTCTGCCTCGGGAAGGGAGAGAGCCCCGAGCAGCAGTTACAAGCCTTTTTAAAGGCAAAAACCACAAGATTAACACATAAGGTCACCATATACACCAACAATCACTTTGCCACACGGGAAATTTTGTAACACTCTTTGTAAAATTCCTGGTGGGGGGGAGGGGACTCAAAGGGGGGTGGTTACTTTGGACAATAAGGGTTAGGGGAGTTTACATAGTTACAGACTTGTGATTGGTTGACATTTGGCCTAGTTTGCTGGTCCTGCCAGGTGGTCGTTATCTCAAGGTCCTGTCTGGGGAATTTCTAAATGGGAACTGAGGAACACATACTGTCTGTTCTTTATCTACAACCACTGACCTTGTCCTGGGGCCGACATCTGGGCTCTGAGACTTTACCCAATTCCTTATTTCCAGGGAGGGTGTTGGTGTTAGCACAAGCAAGTTTACAAAAGCAAAATCAGCAGTTAGCAATTGTAAAATGTAACTCTAATTTTTAATCTTTCAAATTAATCTAACAGGAAGAATAATAATACATCATTTAAAAGAAAATGGATGGACCTGGAAAATAATTCATATTGAGTGAGTTAATTCAGCCTCAGAGAGACCAAGTGCATACAATCTCTCATATATGCAAGTTACACTTAAATATAAACATATATTGAAGCACATATATAGGAACATATATATATATATGCGCACATAATCAAACTGAATAAAGCATGGTTTCTATGGTGTAACTCCTTTGAACATTTAACATTTAACACACAACAAAGTGAATACTATGAAGCTGAAACATGTCTTGTCTGAACTGAGATACATTCTAATGGGAGGAGCAGTCATGTGGAGAGAGGAATGGTGAGTGAATGCTGGCCTGTCACTTGAGAGTGGAACCAGGAAACTGGAGGAGAATCATAGGAATTTTACAGACAGGAGAGAGAGGGAGAATAAGGAAAGGGGTAACTGATCAAATGCATCACACAGTAAAGGGATGGTTAATGAAAACTCCTTTGTACAAGTATTCAAGGATAATAAAAATAATTATTTCTATTGTCAATGAAATTAAATCAGCCATGAATAAATGGATGAGGTCAAAGAGAATAAAATAAACAGCTGTATAACATAAAGAAGAAAATTTATGATATAGAGAGTGACTCGAGAAGTAGTTCTGTACATCAAGTGGTAAAGTGCTCACCTTGAGCAAAGGAAGCTCAGGGACAATGCCCAAGTCCAGACATAGTTCAAGCCCTAGGACCTGCAAAAAAATAAATAAAATAAAATAAACAGTGACTTAAGAATTGCAACAATGTTAGGTGAAATGAACCCCAAGATAAGGATTCAAATGTTATTTTTCTTTCTTGTGATTGTTTCCAACATATTTATAAGATGATTTCTTTGTTGCTTTGTATGTAAGCCTTGCATTCACTTTATTTGAAGTTGATATAATTTGTGGAAGGGAAAGGAAAAAACAAACTGTTTCAATAGTGTGGGACACACAGGCAGCAAAGATGGCCCTGAGAAGAAGTTGAGTGGTCACAGCCCGATTTGTTTATGTTCAGTGCATAAACAGCTGGGGGGGGGGGGGGGGAAGCTTAGGTGCATGATAGGGCGTGACCTTTACAGTGATTCGTTGGTTCCATTTCCTTCCCTCCCACGCAGTCTTTTGCTTTAAAAAGGGCTTGTTGTGTGATAATAAACGAGTTCCTGCTTGACTTGACTCCCCGCTGCATCTGATGGTCTCCAGGGCTAAGGGAGGCTGGGGAATGGGCCAGCAGTGCACTTACCTTTCCTTGGACCCCACCATCTTGTGGGACAGATGAAGACCCGACAAAATAGGGTTACAGGTGGACCCATTGCAACAATGAGATGTACAAAATGTTATATCGAAAAATAAACTTTACAACTTTGGTGGGGTGGGGCGGTGGAGGGGGTGGTAGGGGGGTGTGGGGTGGGGGTATGGAGAAGGGAAGGGATGGTATGGGGAAACAAAGGAGGAAGCAACAATGCTTGATAAGAAATGCACTGACTATCTTGCCCATGTAATTGTAACCCCTCTGTATGGTATTTTCACAATAATAAAAAAAAAGAAATGCAACAATGTAATTGAAAGTGAAAAACTAAAAGCATATTAATTCAAATAAAAGAAAATACTTGCTTGAAACTGTGACCAACAGGCAGGATCAATTGAAAGAGAGAAAATCAGGAATTGAAGACAAGGGGGATGAATTCACATATTCACTGACAACACAGAAAAAAAAGCAAATAGAAACAGATTAAATAGAGACAATTAGAAAATAGTTCTGAGCACTGTTATAACTTCCAACAAGAGGGTTAGAGGAATCCAAAGGCACAATTGCAAGGTAAGTCAGATGGTACTGGCAAGATTGACAATTCTAGTTGCATACTAAACACACCTCTTCTACAAATTTTAAATCCAGGGTGGAGAATTCGGGAAATAGTGACTACTTTGATGTGGAAGGTTGACCTCTCTAAAAAAGTGTGTCATTGCTCATCTTCTTTCAGGGAATTATAACAAAGGGCAATCTGTTCAGACTGAGTTTGTTGCAGGCTTGAAAACAAATAGTCATAGCTCAGGGAATCTTGGAATAGCTTACAACAGTGTTTAAGTGAAATATGAACAGAAGAGTTGGTGGTGGACAGGGAGAAGGCCTGACATGGACCCACAGTGACGTTTCAGTGGCTCAAGCAGTGAAGGGTGCAGTGGACGGAAGCCCAAGCACTGAACCCGTGTCTGGCACAGTCAGTACTGAGAGAGAAGTCAGAGGGCTGAGTAGTGTGGAACTTACCTTCAAGTCTTCTGATGCACATAGAGTAATCAAATCTTTGTGATAACCAATGGAAAAACAGAAAAGAGATATATGAATAAAAGCCAAGAAAAGATTTTCACAAATAACAGAAAGTGATCTGAGGCAAATCTACCAAGTCATTTGATTACAATCTTACCTTGTTGCCATCAGCTCATTCCTTAGGAAAAACTGTTGTTGTTTTTTTTAATTTAGAGTACTTGGTCTCAAAGATCTTTCATATCTTTGTAAGAGGAAAAGTTCATGTGGGATCCTCATTTCAGCAGAAAGTAGCTGAGGCAGAGAAGAGACATGTATCTATCAAGGCAAGCTACTGAGCTTGTTTTATGCAAAATAAGTTGGTGTGAATCTTTTTTCTTTAGGGCTATGTGGGTCAAGCAGCAGGCTACTTACTTCATTTTACTTAATTTGCTTACCAGGATCTGGGGTCACTCAAACTCTAAAGATTATAAATGCAAACTTTTCTGACCTCTATATTAATTATTAACTAAGTGCGTGATCATTTGAATGTCACTGATTAAGAACAAAAACAAGTATTGAGCCATAGTAAGCAGTTACAAAATTATTTGCAAACACAGTTGAACTGAATGCCTTCCTCAAGGGGAATGGTATAAGATGTAGGAAATGTGTGTTTTAGACTCAGCTCTGCAACAGGTTTTTATGTCTTTCATCAATGTCCTCAATATCTAGGAAGCAGTTTCTAAGCCCTAAAAGGGAAACAATTTTACTGTAGAGAAAGAAAAATGAGAGAATTAAAATGGTTATGATAGCCACATAAGATTTCAGAATCACTATATAGTAGTCTGAAAAAAGTGGCACGTAACTAAATTCTAACGAGTCTTAATTTTCCATACCAAGGAAGATAAGAGGCCAAGAACAGTGGCTCAGACCTGTAATCCCATCATAGGCAATTGCCACTTACGAGGCAAAGATTCAGAGGGCTGCAATTTGAGGCCAACTTAAGCAAATAGCAAAAGCCTGCCTCAACTAACAGGCCAGGCATGGGTGTGTGTGTGTTTGTAGTTTTAGCTTTTGTGGAGGGATAGATAGGAAGATTATAGTTCAGCATAGCTTTAGTAAAATGAAATTTGACTCTTTTAAAAAGAAATAACTATGGAGGTATGTCTAGACTATTATAGCATCTTGCACTAGTAAGTGCAAAGCCTTGAGTTCCAACCCCAATACCACCAAAATTACAATGTAAAACTACCTGCTGTAGCCAATTTAGAACAAATATGATATACTTACGAACTTACCCTTACTTAACCATTATTTTCCTAACAAGACATGTTAATTTAGCAGTATTTGCATCTTTCAGTTTTGCATTCTATGGTTGTTTTTTCATGAGTTTAAACATCCTTATGACCAATGATGACTCGATGATGTCCACATAACTCAGTAATTATTGCTCTTGATACTGTCCCTTCTTTACTGTGTATTTCATTGGCATCAACGAGTTATAAAAGAGGATTTTTTCCATATAAATATTTTATAATAAAAATACTATACAGAGAGGTTACAGTTGCATGAATAAGGTAATGAGTACATTTCCTATCAAGCATTGTTACCTCCTCTTTTGTTTTTCTCTTACCTTCCCTTTCCTCCCCACCTCAACTCCTCCCCCCACCCCAAATTGTAAAGTTCATTTTCAACATAGTGTCTTGTACATCTCATTGTTACAATGGTTCGACCTGTATCCTTATTTCAGCATTTTGTTCTATCCCTTCCCCTCCTCAAATTATAAAAATGTATATACAAGATGCAGGGCACTGACATCCAATACAGTGAAATAGGAGTTATACCATGTGGGAAGAACATACAAAAGAAAAAAAGAGAATCACATAGTGCATTATAAGTATGTTAAAAACAATAGTAAGAAAAAAAAAGAGGATTTTATACTGACATTTCCATTTATGCAAACTTTGTATCTTGTTTTATTTTCATTTCCTTCAAATGAGACCAAAATCAGCATAACAGCTTTTATGGTTGTGAATAGAAAGTAGAGAAGCCATCATTCTTCCCACCTCCCGACTAAATCACATGACAAAGGCTTTCCCCTCAGCTATACTGAGCAAGTTTCAATGCTGCAGTGGTGGGAAGAGAATTCCAGGACTGTTCTTCAGGAAGCCATGGTGCATGGCAATGGCCATGAGACATCTCCCTGAAACCCTAGCTCTTCCACCTACGAGCCACATGGCATTCACAGTTCTCCCATACTCCTGATCATCCCTTACCTCACTAGAAAAGGAAAATACCAATGATTGTAGCCATTCATTTTTCTGTTATATAATAGTGAAGGAAATGCAACTTTTGGTGAGTACTCATTATATATTTCGTTTTTCAAGGGCATGATGGATGCTAGGTATCTTACATTTAGTTAGAAATAAAACAATCAATAAGTCTATTAACTTGTGGAGGAGTCCTAGTAGCGAAGACACATCTGGAAGTGCTCAAATACATGTTTCATAGAACATACAGAATGTCCTCAAATCTATAATGGCCCAGCTTATCACTAATCTGAGAATGGAGAAATGTACTTTTTTTTTTAAAGGAAATCTTTTATTTATTTATTTACTTATTTATTTTTTGGGTTCGATCGTGGACCTAAACTCTAGGCCTGGGTGCTGTACCTCAGCTTTTCAGCTCAAGGCTAGCACTCTACCACTTGAGCCACAGTGCCACTTCCGGCTTTTTCTTTTCTTCTTATGTGGTGCTGAAGAATCGAACCCAGGGCCTCATGCATGCAAGACAAGCGCTCTACCACTGAGCCATCTTCCCAGCCCCGAGAAATGTACTCTTTATCTGACTTATATAATTGTAACCCCTGTGTACATCTATCTTTACAATAACAATAATGAATTTTAAAAAGGAGAAACATTTTTGAGTAATGTTCTTATATATCAAATCATGACTTTAATATTTCTCAATCATGGCTGTAGGTTTATATTTTATGTTAGCAATATTTGATTGCCAACAAGTTCAGTTAAACTACATTCTCCTATGTGCCTTCTGGAAACAGGGACATATGTACAGGTCATTCACTTTTATCTCTATCATTGGGACAAAGTCTAATCAGAGGAGAGATGAAAGTACATCTACCTAATTACTAACACACAAAAAGGTACACCTGCAGTCTCAGGGAGCATTATAAAAGGTGTGCAGTGCAAGCTCCCAGTACTCTCAGAAGAAGAGAAGTCCTCAATGGTTCCAGTAGTTGTCCTGGTGCTGGGTCTCTCCTGTCTTCTTCTCTTTTCCATATGGAGACAGAACTCTGGAAGAAAGAAGCTCCCTCCAGGCCCCACTCCTTTCCCAATTATTGGAAATATACTGCAGGTTGATATGAAAGACATCACTAAATCTTTAACCAAGGTAAGTACTCTTTATGTTTGCCCAATGGTCTCTGACAAAGATAAACCAAACCATATTTTAAATCTACTGCTGAAGGTACAATAGCATGATCGATTATTACTAACAAAAATTCTTGAATTATGTCATATATAGCTGTGATTTTCCCAGTTTGTATTTCAATCATGGAACGGTATTAGGTAATTGGGTTATTGTCCATTATAATCTCAGGTGCAAAATTGCAAATGTTATAGATGGTTCACCCCATCTTAGTTTAACACCATGTTTATGATTGTTTTTTCTGAAAATTCATGATAAGGAAAGTGTTATGATTAAATGGTCAATTCAAAAACTCTTGTAGCATTTTACACATGGTTTTTATGCAGAGTCATCATGGAAGTTAACTTCTCTGAGAGGTGGTGGATGATTGAAAGGAAGTATCTGTGAGGATGAGATAACATAAAGACATGAGACCATTTAGGGGAATACTGATACAGAGTCCACCTGGATTTTTGCATGAAACTTTTTTCTGGGGCAAAGAATGCTGCTGGGTGAGAAATTGTTTGAGAAGATGTTTATGTACTGGGGCAGCCTCTGTGGGGCCCACCCTCTGATTCTAATGCCAATCGATCCAAACTGCACTTGCCTGTACAAGCACCTGTGTTGACTTAAAACTGCCAGTTTCTCTTGTTTGTCCCAGGAAGTAAGATTCTCAACAGTAAGAGTTTCAGAGATTATCTGAAAGTAATTATCTGGCTATTGATTTGGTGTGCAAAGGAGAATTAAACATACCTCAAGCATGGAATGTCTAATAAGTAGAAGCTCAACTACAAGTCTTCCATTTATTATCCATGGGGCTCTAGAAGTGAATTTAGAATCCACAGACCTCTGTTTCTTTCTTTGTGAAACATGACAAGCCTGCTGTGTGTTTTCATGTGAGGATGATTTATAATGGTGTATCAACTGCCTGGTCCACTGCATGGCACAGTGTAGGCCATCTCTAAATGACAGCTATAACAGACCTCCTTTATAATGTATGAACTTGGGAAATATTTGAAGTTGTGTTCACCAAAATAAAGAAGCATAAAAAATACAATGATGATATCAGTTTTGCTCAGGCTCAACCCGAGGAGCAAATAGTAACTTTTTTGCTACTATTTTTTTCTTCTGATTTTCCAGTTCTCAAAAGTCTATGGCCCTGTGTTCACTCTGTATTTGGGCATGAAGCCCACTGTGGTGTTGTATGGCTATGAAGCAGTGAAGGAAGCTCTGATTGACCATGGGGAGGAGTTCTCTGGAAGAGGCCAGTTCCCATTGATTGATAAATTTACTAAAGGCCTTGGTAAGTGAACACATGCATGTGTGAGTGTGTGTATTTGTGTGTTGTGCAGAGGATGTGGTGATAAGAAGGATGGAAAATGAGGCCAGATGGGTTCTTTACTCAGAGTTTGGCCATGCCTGTGGCTGCCATATGTCTACTTCCTTTTCCTTGCTTGACTTCTTCATCCATGTTTCTGCTTCCTTTCATTTAGGAATTGTTTTCAGCAATGGACACACATGGAGAGAGATGAGGCGCTTCTCACTCATGACCTTGCGGAATTTGGGGATGGGGAAGAGGAGCATTGAAGAGCGTGTTCAAGAGGAAGCCCGCTGCCTTGTGGAAGAATTAAGGAAAACCAATGGTGGGAGCTGCTTCAAATCACTTCTTTAGATAGGGATATAAAAGGTTACATTCATTCCCTTCTGTCTCAGATAAGGATTCTTTTGTTTTCACATCAGAAATCGTTAATAGAATTTTTCTTTTTGGTTTTATGCTGATCCTGGAGTTTGATCTCTGAGCTTTAAACTCTTGCTCAGCTCATGGCTGGTGCTCTACCATTTGAGCTATACCTCCAGTTCAAGTTTTTGCTGGTCAGTTACTATAAGTGTAATAGATTTGCACAAATTTGGCCACGTGGGCTGGCTCCCAACAACAATCCTCAGATTTAAGCCTTGTGAGTAGCTGGGGTTCTGGTCACAAACACCAATAGTGTCTGGCTAAATCGATGTTTTGAGTTTCTTCTCTGAAGATTTAGGGAACAATGCTTCCCTCTTAGCATAATTCAGGGTAGCTAGTGTCATCATTACATGAGAGTACTTGCTAAAGGAACAGGGTGGTAATGACTCTATCAACCCTCACAGACCCCCACATAGGTGCAACTATATTAGCACACTCATTTCCATTGACATTTCAATGATTCCTCAGTACCCATGCTTACAATTTTGGATAGTCATGGTGTGTTGTAAGATATAATTTTATTTGCTTTAGTGTATCAATATAATCCACATCTAAAATTGTTTACCTGGGAATATAGTGCAATTGCTACATATCAACATTAGTTATTTCTTCTTACCAAGTACTTCACAGTTTTTATTTACATATTTTGAGTAACTATGTGCTCTATCATGAATCTATAAAATTCACAATTATATTAAATGATTCAATTAGTTAGCTTTCAACCATTACAATTAATTCTTTATCCAGTCTTAGTATATTCTGGCTCAGTTTTCAGTTTTGCCTATCACTTTTCTCCAAGTTTATCAGATTTTATGCTAAAAATCTCATGGTAATTACTCCCATAGCCAAGTCCACTCTCGTATTATCTGCTAGTCACAATGGATACGATTGTCTACTTAGATTCTAAATGAACTGGCTTTTTAAAGTTCATTCTTATAAATAAAGGACTGAAAATCAGACTTAACCTATAGATGACACACACATTCAGTCATAGAATATCTCAACAACTTCTCAGAAAACCAACTCCTTCATAATTAAATAAAATTTTTTCTGAGACCTTAGACACATTTCAATCTTTAAGTACATATGAAGCCAAGAAAAAAGACCATTCTATAATTCAAACGACCTACACCAACTTAGAATTTCCTATTTAAGGACTATGATTTAAACTTAGTAGCACTTTACATATTGAGTATTTATGCATAGCAATTTCACTGTATAGAAGGTGCAAAAAATAATCCTTTATCTGTCTAATGATAGAACTTCAGAGAAAGACAACTTTTAAAAATATATAATATATTATTCATCCCAGAATTCCGAAAGTTTGGCTTTGTCCATAAATTAAATTTGGTGTTTGACTAGATTTAGTGTCTATTGATTTCCTAAGGAGGGGAAATTCACTTTTGAATATTGCAATGAAAAACAATTCTCCTATTTATTAATTTTATGTTTTTGTTTGTCTTACCTGAGATTTACATTTAAGAAAAGATTTAAATTTTGACATTGCTTGTTTTCCCTCATACAACATGAATGCATTCTGCTTTTTACTTTGGTTCCTTCTAGTATTAGAACTCTAGTAAAATCTATCTCTTCAGTTTCTCTCCATTGGCAATTCAAAAAAGCTAGATACCTGATATTCTTTCCCTTATTTTCTCAGTGCTATGAAGTCTATAGGCTTTGGAAACAGATATATTACTATTCTGAATGGTTGACTATTAGGTATATAAAAGTCTTCTATATCCAAAATAGCATATAGCTGAGGTTGAAAGACTATAGGTAAAGGCAATTAGTATGAACGGACATTATTTTGCTAGTTAGTTTGTACTGCCCAACTCAAGCTTCAGGTTAAAGATACGCAGGTTTAATTCAAATGGGATATTTGGCTATTAGAGGAATTTATAAGTAAAACAGTAATAAAATGGTAAAGATGACAAAGGCTGAGTACAGTATTTCATATGCATATTTCATTTGTTTCTGACTCTTCAGGCTCACCCTGTGACCCCACCTTCATCCTGGGCTGTGCTCCCTGCAATGTCATCTGCTCCATTGTTTTCCAGAATCGTTTTGATTATAAAGACCAGAACTTCCTGAACTTGATGAAGAAATTGAATGAGAATGTTGAGATTATGAGCTCACTATGGATACAGGTGAAGCCAAGATCTTTTATTCCTAAGAAGATACTTGTCTTTAAACAAACAAACAAACAAACAAAACAGACCCAAATTAAATAAAGAGCCACTAGTAAGATGAATACGTAGACCCAACAGACTTACCTAAAAAATGTTAGAGTGACATTCAAGAAGTTACTGCTTATGGTAATGTGTTCTGTTGTGTTCCCTATTCTGTTTTTGTAGTAGCTTCAAAGTTTCTGGTTTCATATCAAGATCCTTGATCAACTTTCAATTGATATTACTACAGGGCAATAGATAGGAGTCTAGTTCGTTTTCTGTATTTCCAAAAATGGAACAATGAAGTTTGTTGGAATTGGTTTGGGAAACAGGGAAGGAAAGGATGAAGGAGAGTAGCAGAGGAGGTAAGTCTCATCTAGATATATTGTATGGCTGGGCCCTGCTGGCTCATGTTTAAAATGCTAATTACTTATGAGACTGAGACCTGGAAGATAAAGGATTGAAGCCAGCCAGAGCAGAGCAGTCTGTTAGACTACATCTCCCAAACAGCCAGCAAAAAAAGGTCAGGGAATGTACTACACCACAGCACCAGCCATGAGCAGGCAAGGCAAGCAAGAGCCTGAGGCCCTGAGTTCAAACCCAGTACTGGCACCAAAAAGAAAGATGCATTTCATTTATATATGGACATGTCAAAATGAAAGCCTTTGACAGCTAACTGATGCTAATAGAAATGGAAGAAAAAAATATGAAGTAAACATCTGAGATAGATATCTAAGCCTATATTTTATGCCCACTAAAAATGCGCAACTATAAGATTGACTCAAGCTAATGAACTCAAGCAATTAATTTGTTATTTCTGATTAAATCCCATAGAGATTTTCCTCTAAAATGTTTTGTTCATTCCAGAAAGATGCCTAGTGGATCAGTGGATATCCAGGTCCTTAGTGAAAGCTTACATTTCCCAAAGGTTGGTCTTCCATTCAGATATTTTAGATTCATGCTGTTACTGGGTAGAATTATTTTTTGTCACAGAGGAAGCATATTTGGGACAGCAGAAGCTACTAGGATTCATTAAGGAGAGTCAGAGTGTTTGCTGAATCCACTGTGATTCTAGATGATGAGGTAGCCTGATAGAAATGACAAAATTAAATATAGATAGTGTTAGGTTTTTAAAAAGAGGTTGCCAAGTAAGAACCACACCATGCATATGGTATTCAGGTAAAGGGTAGTTTATTCCTTATTCTGGCTGATACCAGGCCATGTTGGCATTCCACAAGTGTAGGAAAAGACCTGGGAAAAGAGAGCGTCTGGCCCTGAGCTAGGCCTTCTCTAGGGTAGGGGCAGGGGGGAAAGGTGTGGCCACCTCAAATCCAGATGACCTCTTCCAGGTGTGTCAGTTGTCTAGGTAACGAATGTACTGGGAAGAGACTTTGCTGGGAGGAGGGTGGAGTCTGCTCGCCATCCAGGAGCGGACCTTACAGATGATAGATAGATAGATAGATAGATAGATAGATAGATAGATAGATAGATAGATAGATAGATAGATAGGCAAGCAAGCAGACAGGCAGACAGAAAGACAGACAGACAGACACAATATCTTTCCTTGTACTGATTTGTCATAGCCTAAACTCTGTAAAAATTAATAACTATGTGATCATGGAGAAGTCAGTTAGATGGGACTGTTTTAGGGCATCCTGGAACCCCTCTCACTTTATATGTCCCTTCAAAATTTCCCTTTAAAATGGAAGCCATATAGCATTTCTATTTACAGCCAAGTTTTCTATAATATGGATAGTATGTATATGTAAAAATATTTTTATTTAATAAATTATTGTTTTTACTTTTAGATCTACAACCTTTTCCCTGATCTCATTGGTTATGCACCAGGGAGTCATAAAACACTACTAAAAAATGTTGAGCATATAAAAAGTTATATTTTGGAGAGAGTAAAAGAACATGTGGAATCACTGGATGTTAACAATCCAAGAGACTTGATTGATTGTTTCCTGATTAAAATGAAACAGGTAAAATGTTAAAAATCACACAGTTTTCTGAAATCTTGAGCATTTTGTATCACGTTCAATAGTCAATGTTACAAAAGCAATCAGGCCAACAGTGCTTGAAAAAATGTTACCATTTATGTAAATGAATCTACACTAAGCATCTTGGGAAACAAAGTTAATTTGTTAAATAATTAGAATACATTTACTCTTTTGTTATATAAAAATAATCTAAATAAGAAGAAGCAGAATGAAATAGAAACAAGTGAAATGGAATCAGTTGCCATCAAAGTATGTGTCATTTATATAAAGATGGGTATCATTATTATATACTGTATAGAAGAGAAGACCCCATTAGGATGGACTTCCTGCATGTTCTGTAAGTCAGAATTGGCCTTGAAGAAATAATTTTGGAATGATCTTTAATTGATCATGGTTTATTACCCTTAAACATTTTTCCATTGTAATATTTAAAATACATGCATTACAGTAGTATTAAACTTTTCATACTAACAAATTGTACATAGGCTCCTAATGTGGTATTTTATACATGTGTATAATGTATTTTAGTCAAATTCACCTCTTCTATTATGTTTACTAATCCCTCTTTAATCATTGATGTATATTTTAGTGGGTTTTATAATGTTATTTTCACATAAACATATAATGACTATATTATATATGTAGCATAACTGTACAATGCACATATATATATATAACTACGGCAATCAAGTAAGTATAGTTGGTTTCTTATTAGTTACTATGGGGATTACTATAGCAAATTTATGGCAGTTTAGTGTGAAATTGCAGCAAATTAGCTTCTAACTGCACATTTAATCCTCTCTGCCCTCCAATTGCATTCTTCTTGGGTCGTTTTTGTTATGAATTACATCTCAAATATATTGGGTACCCATAGCATTTATCCATGATTATTGCCTCATGTATTTCCTTTAAAAATATATATAAACTCAAAAGAGGTTGAATACAACCTCTTTATTAACTCATTTATATAGGGTTATATATAACAAGGATATGTATTTCTGGATATGGTGTTGATTTATTGTTCAATACGTTAAAGTTTGTATTTGAAAGCTGACTCCCCTTAGCACTTCTTGTATGGAAGATCTAGTCATGAGAGATTTTCTTCTCTTTGATTTGTCTTGAGAGTATTAATTTCTTCTGCATGATGGTAGGATATGAGATAAAAATTAGTGTTTTAGTCCATGGAATCATTAGATTTTTATTCATTTAGATTTTCATTAATTTTTTCACTATTTATACGACCCAGATTATAATAGGTTATGTGACCTGCAACTATTAAATCTCTAAATTCATTTCAACAGATGGAAGTTTTAATATTGGTGTTTGAGCACACTGACCTACAGTAATTTGTCCTTAAGATTTAAGAGTAATTGTAACTTTGATAATATCAAAATTTGTATAACTTGATGAGCTTAGAACAAATGAAGTTGATAGTGTAAAAGGAGATGACATTTCCTAGCAAGTACAAATGTTGAGGGGTTCCGTTTATTTTAATTTATTCTATAATATTAGACACACTACCATTCATCTGGAGATTATAAAAACATGATGGATTTAATGTTGGCCCAGCGATCAGTTAGAAAACGATGTATTCTGACCATATAATGATTTCCTCATACAACATCTAAAATTGAAACCTTGTTGACAACTTGGTTTCGCACCATCTTCTCAGTCCTTGGCACTGTTTCATCCATCCTCTCTCCTTTGTGCCAATGACAAGTTAATGTGAACACTTTTTGTCTTCATGACTAATGTCTCTTCAGCTCATGCATTCCTAGTCATTCCTCTGCAGGTTCCCTAGGCTGCCTGGCTTGGTGCTTCCCATCTGCTGACTCATCGTGTTTTGATTAACCCATTCTTACTCCTTGTGACTCCTAGGTTCTGCTCCTTTTAGCATTTTAATGAGCAAGATTGAGCATATGTAAACTTCTGATACAAGAAGTTAAATTGTGACTGAGACCTCATAACTGTAATGCTAGCTATTCAAGAGTTTGAGATCTAAGGATCAAGGTTTGAAGCCAGCCTGGGCACAAAAGTCCCTGAGACTCTTATTTCCAATTTAAACAGTAAATAGTTAGAAGTAGAGCTGAGATTCAAGTGGTATAGCAATACCCTTGAGAAAGAAAAAAAAAAAAAGCTCAAAGCAACACCCAAGTTCAAGTTCAAGCCCCAGGACCAACAGCATCAATAACAACAAAAAAAGTTTAATTGCAGATTCTTGCTTCAGACTTATAACACATAGGTCCCCGATTTTCCTCCTTCTATTACTCAATTTTCTGATCATTTAAAAATTAGAGAAAATTTGATTATTAGAGGCTTAAATGAGTGGTGAGTTTCATGACTTCAAATATAGTCATAGCACTATATCAGTTAGAGTAAGGACCGCAGAGTAGCCCTGAAGCCTTAGGCTCAGCTAATCACCACCACATATGTCATTGTGCATTTTTCTTATTCTTTTACTCTCCAACTTCATACCACTGTGAGATACTATGACTTCAATGTCATCACATGTGCTGGTAAATAATATAATTGTATTAAATCTTAGGACGAGGAAAATCACAAGGAATCATCAGAATTTACTAATGAAAGTTTGACAATTGTTGCATCTGATTTATTTACTGCTGGGACAGAAACAACGAGCACAACACTGAGATACTCCCTGCTGCTCCTGCTGAAGCACCCTCGCGTCACAGGTAGGAGCACAGAGGGAGACCTAGCTGAATCTTAGGAAAATATAGGAAAGATGCTGCATTGTCAGATATATCTCATAGCTCAGTACATAGTTCAGTACATTCCTTATTTCACAAATAAAGATCTCATAAAGGACTTGGAGGCCTTCATATACTTTGGACACTATGACAGGTTTTGGGGGTTTGGGGGGGGGGGGTCCGGTCGTGGGGCCTGAACTCTGGGCCTGGGCACTGTCCCTCAGCTCTTCAGCTCAAGGCTAGCACTCTACCACTTGAGCCACAGCACCACTTCCAGCTTTTTCTGCTTATGTGGTACTGAGGAATTGAACCCAGGGCCTCATGCATGCAAGACAAACACTCTACCACTGAGCCACTTTCCCAGACCGTGCCCTGTTTATTTTTGAAATATACTCTTATTTCTATCCATGTCAACTACAGAAGCTAAACTATTTTTTCAAAAACACATCATTTTTCTAAACATTAAGAGAGATTGAAAATAATTTTATGGTAAATCAGCTCTTTTATCAGCAAAAATATTTCTGAATTAGAACAAAATGTGAATATTTAATTAACATCTTATAAGTTATACTGTTGTCATTCTTAAAGCCATTTATGTCATCCTCTAGCCCACAAATTATCATTAATATTTGTGGAGACTTGTGAAATCTGAAGATATAAGTGAAGATAATAGTGTTCTAAAATATACTTTTATTGTTAATATTTTATGCCTCTTATTTTGTAATGTTTTATTATAACATAGTATTATAAGTCCATAGTACCTATGATAATACACTTCTTATATGTTAAACACACGTATTTTATCTCAATATTTAAGGTATATTACCTGTACATTAATTGGGTTTTTTTGTTTTTATGCTTTTGTTTTTTAGAAAGCTAAACCCTTACAAATATATTAATGCCTTACAAAGCTACCTAGAAGAGTGATGTGTGCATATATTGAAGTGTAACTATTCCATGGGGTATACATTTTTTACCTGGAATCTTGTTGAGATACCTTACTACCTTTTGGTAGCACTGACTTACTATGATCAATGCGTCACTTTCCTCCTGTTTCACCGTTTCTTATTATGTCTCACCAGCTAAAGTGAAGGAAGAGATTGACCATGTGATTGGCAGGCACCGCAGCCCCTGCATGCAGGACAGGAGCCAAATGCCCTACACAGATGCTGTGCTGCATGAGATCCAGAGATATATTGATCTCCTACCCCTAAGCCTGCTCCATGCGGTAACCCGTGATGTTAAGTTCAGAGACTACATCATTCCCAAGGTGAGTTTGTTTCTTCTCTGCTGAAGCTCCATAGGGAGGTCCATAGGGAACTCAGTTCCTGAGGTCACTGTGGGATTCCTCTTCTACACACCACATGAGAGACCTGGGAAAATCTCCACTCAGTTGGCTGCTTAGGAGAGTCTGTGTTATGGCAAGTTGGTGGTTATATATCCATGCAATAACGTCCCTGGTATCCTGCACTGTGAGTTTTCCAATTTTTGTTCTGCCCCTTAAATTCTTTTGTTTTGGAATGTTCTCCCTTTTAGCTATGCTTAGTTTTTGTATTTCCAAATGAATCTGACAAGTTTATTTTTATCAATTTCCCAAAATGCTCTACTAGAATATGTATCGTGATGATCGTAAAATTATAGATAAATTTGGGGGAAAATGTTATTTTCAGTTCTCCAATTCATGAATAAATTATGCTCCCAATTTACCTATGCTTTATTTTATATTTTCCAAATAATATTTTGTTTTCAATACACTGTCTTAGAAATATTTTCATGGACTTCATCTAAATGTGGAGTGTTTTGATTGTTATTGTTCTGTTTGTGTTGCTGGTGGTTGTGGTGGTAGTTGTTCTTCCAGCTTGAGCTTTGGGCCGCAGCAATGTCCTGGGCCCTTTTTGCTCAAAGCTGGTATTTTGCCACATTGAGTCACAGAACCAGTTCCGGTTTTTTGGTAATTACTGGAGATAAGAGTCTCATGGACTTTTTTTACCTGGCTGGCTTGTAACCGTGATCCTCAGATCTCAGCCTTCTAAGCAGCTAGAATTACAGGTATGAGAAAACACTGCCGTTTGACTGTACTATTTTATGGTGCTTTTACTATACTTGCTACATGATATACAGAAAAATAATTAATCATTCTGATGACCTCATAATTAGTAAACTCATGAAATGTATTAGTCATTGCTAATGATTTATTTGAAGACTTGTTTCAAATTTTAAGGTGCATTACCTTGATATCTGGGTTAATATTTTATTCTCGCTTTTCTAATTCTTATGTCCATAAATTTGCTTTGCTGAATTTTTGCACTGGCATCCAAGGATGGTGGTCATCTTTGTTTCATTTATGATTGTCAGAAAATATTTCAAGATTGATATTTCACTGTCAAGTTGGGTATCTTAAGTTGCTTTGGTAGATTTGTTTATAATATTAGGGAAGTTTATCCCATATTTTTATTTATGTATGCATCTTGAACATAAATATGTTTGTATTTTGAATCAGATCTATTCTCCATAATAATTCTTCTTTTTAAAGTATTTTATTGTTATTATAAAGGTGATGTGCAAGTCGAGTACATTTCTTCTTGGACAATGTCACCCCTTCTCTGGCTCTCTCCCAGTTTTTCCCTCCCATCCCCACCTACAAGTTGTACAGTTCATTTTCAACATAGTGTCTAGTGAGTTACACTGCTCAATTTGCTCATCCTTTGTCCCTCCATTTCTGTGCCTCCCCTAACACTCCCAAAGAAAGATAAATGAACAAACAGAAACAAAAGGAAAGGAAACAAAAACAGCAAAAAAGAAAAGAAACCCTTCTTTTCATTTCCTGCAGTTCATTCCAGTAAATATTACTTTGTATGATCAGATTCAATAGACATTGAGCCTTTGTGTTCCTCTCATAAAAATATCCTCCTGTGGTCTCACTGTATGAATGCCTAAGAGTCTTCTTTTTATATTAGTTCAAAATTTCAAGCACAGTACTGGCTTAGGCAGCACATATGGTAAATCGGAGCAATACAAAAAAGATTAGCATGGCCCCTGCTTAAAGATGACACTCAAATTTGTGATGTATTCCATATTTTTATCAAAACAAGTACCAGGAAATGGAAACGTTGGAGTTGGGACAAATGAGGACACAGGAATGGAAAGAGGAAGGGTGAGCAAATGCAGTCACTGTATTCTAGATGAGTAGTTGTTGGCCTTCCAATGCTTTGTGCCCTCCTCATTTTAAGGTTTCCGCTGTGGAGAAATCTGGTGTTATGCAGATGGGCTTGACACCATAGATGACTGGTTGCTTTCCTTTAGGAGCTTTCGGTACTCTTTAATTTTTCTGAATGTTTAATGTTTGACTATAATGTGTCGTGGAGTGATTCTTTTTTGATATGATCTGTTTGCTGTCCTAAAGACCTCATGTACCTGATTGCTAAAGATTTAGGAAATATTCTCCTATTATTTTATTAAATATGTTTCTTTTTCCTTTAGCATGGGCCTCTTATCCATCCTGTATGCCTATTTTATGTAAGTTTTATCTTTCAAGTTTCCCAGGTGGACTTTATGCTCTTTCATACTTCTTTACTTTTCACCTAGTTCTTCATCTGACTATTTTAACATATCTATTTTATCCTTGAACCCTGCTATTCTGTTTTCAATTTGATCCACTCTTTGTCATTGGATTTTTTACTTGATTCATATAGCTTTTCATTTCTAAAATTTTAGTTTAATTCTTTAATATTTCTGACTCTTTGTTGAACTCATTGATATATTTCATTTTTTTCCTTACTTGTTCAGCTGTTTATTTGTATTGTCTTGGAATTCACTCATGTTTTTATAATTTTTTTTCATTTTACTCATCTTCTAGTCTTGTTCTGAGTTCTTTGAGCTTTCTTCTTCAATATCCTTTATGTCTATTGCTATAATATTGTTAAACTTTGGAGATATTTGCCTTTTTAAAATATTTTCTTTATTGATATTTATAGGATCTGAAACCAGTTCATTGGTTGGATCTCCAGCACCTGTAGACCAGAAGATTGAATTAAGTGATTTTCATTGTATCTGTTGCCTCTATAACTGGTTTTGTGTTTTATTGGTCATGAGTCTTGAACTCAGGGCCTGGATGCTCTCCCTGACCTTCTTTTGCTCAACGTTAGCACTCTACCACTTTGAGCCTCAGCACTACTTCAAGTTTTCTGGTGATTAACTGGAGATAACAGTCTCATTGACTTTCCTTCCCAGAATGGCTTTTAACTGCAATCCTCAGATCTCAGCCTCCTGAATAGCTAGGATTACAGGTATGAGCCACTGGCACCAGGCTTTATATATATCAAACTTAGCTTAGCTTCTCTGTGTGTGTTGTTCCCAGGGCACAACTGTATTAACATCACTGACATCCATTCTGCATGACCATAAGGAATTCCCCAACCCAGAGATGTTTGATCCTGGCCACTTTTTGGATAAAAATGGTAACTTTAAGAAAAGTGATTACTTCATGCCTTTCTCAACAGGTAATAAAATTTTATTCCCATAATTCAAGATAACTTTGCAGGCGGGGAAGGGGATGTCAGTTGGAACTTATACAAATCCTCCTTTGGGGCTGGTATATTTTCCCTAAGCTTGTGATTAGGAGCAGCACTTTCTTTTTTTTTTTTTTTTTTTCTTTTTTTTTTTGTCCGGTCGTGGGGCCTGAACTCTGGGCCTGGGCACTGTCCCTCAGCTCTTCAGCTCAAGGCTAGTGCTCTACCACTTGAGCCACAGCACCACTTCCGGCTTTTTTCTTTTTGCTTATGTGGTGCTGAGGAATTGAACCCAGGGCCTTGAGCATGCAAGGCAAGCGCTCTACCACTGAGCCACCTTCCCAGCCCAGGAGCAGCACTTTCAATGCCCACGCACTTTCTTGTTTATGATGCATCTCCACTGTTTGTCCACATTAGAGGTTTCAGTTTGTTTGTGCATCTCTCCCAAGTTGAGCAAGATTAAAGAATAGATCTTTTGCATTCTCTACCTAACCAGTAATCCTCATTTAGACTGCCCTCATAATGAGAAAGATGATCGTATCACAGGTCTTTGCCACATCTTTTTGTGGCATTTGTCACCCCCAGGATCCTCTACAAAATTAATGTCTCTCAAAATACACAGAAAAGTGCTGAAGTGCAACAAAGGGGAAAAATCACAGATTATAAGACAACAGCGTTTGCAATGGGGAATATTAACCAATTTACCCCTTTCTCGTTGTCCAATACTAAACAAAAAATGTAGTAAGCAACATTTTAAGATAATTGAGGTAATTCAAAGGGGACAGAGAATAGACAGAAGACAGAGCAGAGCATATTTTTAAAGTCATGAGCCATAAGAGCAAAACATTTAATCTCAGCCAAGAGTGTCAGAAACTGTCGAATAATGTTATGTGTATCAGAAACATGGGGCAGATATCCCACAATGATCACAGAACACCATGCTCTTCTTTCAATCCAAGACATGTGTCTTGGATACTGTGTCTGAATACCTGCAGTATGTGTGCTGTATATCTGGCCAGGGAGCCTCCTTCCTTCTCTAATGCTGTGATTATTTTTATTTTTTATAAATTTTTATTGTAAAAATAGTATACAGAGGGGTTACATGAGTAAGGTAATGAATACATTTCCTATCCAAGATTGTTACCCCCTCCTTTGTTTTTCCTCTACCATCCCTTCCCTCCCCACCTCTTCAACTACCCCCCCCCAACTTGTAAAGTTCACTTTCTACATAGTGTCTTGTACATCTCATTGTTACAATGGGTCAACCTGTATCCTTGTTTCAGCATTTTGTTATTTCCCTTCCCCTACCCAAATTAGAAAAATGTATATGCAAGATGCAGGGCACCAATATCAAATAAGGGCAACCATGGGTCCTATATTTTGGGGGGCCTGGCTTACTTCACTTAATATAATTTTTCCAGGGCTTTCCATTTCCTAACAAATGGGGCAATGTCATTCTTTCTGATGGAGGTATAGAATTCATATATACATATGTGTGTGTGTGTGTGTGTGTGTGTGTGTGTGTGTGTGTGTGTAATGGAATTCTCTCTCTCTCTCTCTCTCTCTCTCTATATATATATATATATATATATATATATATATCACATTTTCTTGATCCATTCATCTACTGAGGGGCATCTGGGTTGGTTCCATATCTCAGCTATCATAAATAATGCTTCAATAAACATAGTTTGTGCTGGTATCTTAGTATAGCCATGTTTGTGATCATTTGGGTAAATGCCCTAAAGTGGGATTGCTCTATGTGGAGTCTTTGGAGGAACCTCCATGCTGCTTTCCAAAGTGGTTGAACAAGTTTACACTCCCACTAACAAGCAGTAGGATTCCTTTGGGCCACCTCCCATCCAGCATCTGTTGTTATTAGAGTTCTTGATTATAGCCATTCTAACTGGGGTGAGGTGGTATCTCAATGTTGTTTTGATTTGCATTTCTTCTATGGCTAGAGAAGTTGAGTGTGTTTATTGGCCATTCTTATTTTCTCTTCAGAGAAGTTTCTCTTTAAGTCTTTAGCCCACTTGTTTATTGGGCAGTTGTTTGTTTGAGGATTTGTTTTGGGGGTGATTTAGTTTTTTGAGTTCTAAGTATTTTAGATATGAGACCTTTGTCTGTGATATATGACTAGTGATGATCTTCTCCCAATTTGTTGCTTTTCTATTGATCTTGATAGTTATGACCTTTGCCATGCAGAAACTCTGCAATTTCATGCAATCCCATTTGTCTTTCATATATTGTGTTTCTGGGTCTCTATTAAGAAATTTTCTGGTCTGGAAAGGTGGCTCAGTGGTAGAGTGCTTGCCTTGCATGCCTGAGGCCCTGGGTTCGATTCCTCAGCACCACATAAGCAAAAAGAAAAAAGCCGGAAGTGGCACTGTGGCTCAAGTGGTAGAGCGCTAGCCTTGAGCTGAAGAGCTAAGGGACAGCGCCCAGGCCCAGAATTCAGGCCCCAAGACCAGACCCAAAAGAAAAAAAGAAAGAAAGAAAGAAAGAAAGAAAATTTCTGCCTGTGCCAAAGAGCCTAAGAGTTTCTCCTATTCCTTCCTGTAATGCTTTCAGGGTGTCTGCTTTGAGATGGAGGTCTTTGATCCATTGGAGTTGACTCTGATGCAGGGTACTATATGGGATCTAGCTTTAGTTTTCTATGGGTGTTTAACTACTTTTGCATCACCATTTACTGAAGAGGCTGTGGAGTTGACTCTGATGCAGGGTACTATATGGGATCTAGCTTTAGTTTTCTACGGGTGTTTAACTACTTTTGCATCACCATTTACTGAAGAGGCTGTTTTTCTTCCATTCTATTTTTTTAGGTCCCTTATCAAAGATTAGGGTGGCTATAAGTCTGTGGGTTCATTTCTGGGTTTTCAGTTCTATTCCATTGGTCTTCAGGTCTGTTCTTGTGCCAGTACCAAGCTGTTTCGATTACTGTGGCCTTGTAGTGTTTTGGAATTTGGTATTGATATTCCTCCAGCACTGCACTGTTTTTTCTGCTAAGGATTGTTTTTGCTATCCAGGGTCTTTTATTGTTTCATATGAATTTTGGAGTTGCTTCTTCTATTTTATTGAAGAATGAGATTGGAATATTGATAGATATTGCATTGAATTTGTAGCTAGCCTTTGGCAGTATTGACATTTTCACGATGTTAATCCTCCCAATCCAGGAGCATGGGAGGCTTTTCCACTTCCTAAGTTCCGCCTTAATTTCCTTTTTTAGGATTTTTAAAGTTTTCTTGTTAACTCCTAGGTATTTTATATTGGGGGGCTATTAAAAAGGAGTTGCTTGGGCTGGGAAGGTGGCTAGTGGTAGAGCGCTTGCCTTGCATGCCTGAGGCCCTGGGTTCAATTCCTCAGCACCACATAAGAAAAAAGCCAGAAGTGGCACTGTGGCTCAAGTGGTACAGCACTAGCCTTGAGCTGAAGAGCTGAGGGACAGCGTCCAGGCCCAGAGTTCAGGCCCCACGACCGGACCCAAAAAAAAAAAAGGGGGAATTGCTTTCCTGATTTCTGCCCCGCTCTTCTCATTGTTGCCATACAGAAAAGCCATTGATTTTTGAGGGTTAATTTTATACCCTGCTGTTTTGCCAAAATTTTGGATCAGCTCCAGTAATTTGGGTGTGGAGTCCATGGGATTCTTTAAATACATGATCATGTCATCTGCTAAGAGTGAGAGTTTTACTTTGTCTTTCCCCATTTGGATCCCCTTTATGATTGTATCTTTTCCTATTGCTCTAACTAGGCATTCTAATACAAAATTGAGAAGCTGAGAGAGTGGACATCCTGTTTCATTCCTGAGGTTAGAGGAAATGTCTTTAGTTTTTAACCATTAAGTATAATGCTGGTTGTAGGTTTGTCATACACAGCCTTTGTTATATTGAGGAATGTTCCATGGATTCCTAGTTTTTCCAGTGCCTTCATCATAAAGGGATGTTGGATCTTGTTAAAGGCTTTTTCTGCATCTATTGAGATAATCATGTGGTTCTTATCCTTCCTCTTGTTGATGTGATGAATTATATTAATTGATTTGTGTATCTTGAATGAACTTTGCATCCCTGAAATGAATGCTGTTTGATCGTGGTGTATGATTTTTTTATGAGTTGTTGAAGTCGATTGGCCAAAATTTTGTTGAGAAGTTTTGCATCCATGTTCATCAAAGAAATGGATCTATAGTTCTCTTTCTTTGAAGGGTCCCTGCCTGGTTTGGGGATGAGGGTTATGATGGCTTCATAGAAAGGGTTCATATGGAATTTTTACTTTCAATTTCATTGAAGAGTTGGAGGATTATTGGTATGAGGTCTTCTTTGAGGCCTTGTACAATTCAGCTGTAAATCCACCCGGTCCTGGGCTTTCCTTGGGTGGGAGGTCTTCTATTGCTGTTTATATTTCGATGCTTGATATGGGTCTGTTAAGTTGGTTTAAATTATCTTGGTTCAGTTTTGCTTGTCAATGTTTGCTAGAAAATCATCCATTTCTTTCAGATTCTCAAACTTATTAGCATAAAGGTTTGAGAAGTATTCTCTTATAATGTCCTGAATATTGGTTGTTTCTATGGTAATATTTCCACATTCATCTCTGAGTTTGTTTATTTAGGTTTGTTCTCTCTTTTTTTTTTAAAGTTTGCTAAGGGTCTGTCAATTTTGTTAATTTTTTTGAAGAATGAACTCTTTGTTTTGTTGATTCTTTCCATAATTTTTTGGATCCTAATTCACTTAATTCTGATTTAATTTTAATTAAATTTCCATCTACTGGATTGGGGTTTAGCTTGCTGCTATTCTTCAAAGAGCTTCAGGTGTCTCATTAAATTGCTGGTTTCAGATCTCTCTGATTTGTTGATCTAGGAACTCGGAGCTATAAACTTGCCTCTGAGTACTGTCTTTGCTATGTCCCAGAGGAGCTGATAATTTGTGTGTTCATTTTTGTTGAATATCATGAACATTCGAATTTCCTTTCTAATCTCTTCCATGACCTACTGGTGGTTCAACAGTGTGTTATTCAGCCTCCATGTGTTATGGGACTTTCTTTGGTGGCTTTTAATGTTGAGTTCTAATTTTATTCCCCTGTGATCTGAGAGAGTGCTGGGCATAATTTCAATGTTTCTGAAATTGGACAAATTTGCCTTGTGACCTAAAATGTGGCCTATTTTGGAGACTGTTCCATGTGCTGCTGAGAAAAACAAGTATTCTGATGTTGTTGGGTAAAATATTCAGTAGATGTCTGTTAAGCCTAGTTGATTTATGCAGTTGTTTATAGCTGAGGTTTCTCTGTTGAGTGTTTGGTGTGTTGATCTATCAAGCAGGGATAGTAGTATGTTAAAGTCCCCAATAATTAAGGTCTTTGGATCTATGTAAGATTTGAGGGAAAGTAGTGTTTCTTGGATAAATTTTGGTGTTCCATTTTTTGGTGAATATCTAGAATTGTAATATCCTCCTGAAGGAGAGATCCCTTAATTAGTATATAATGACCTTCTTTATCTCTTCTAACTAGTTTTAATTTAAAGTCTACTTTATCTGATATTAGGATTGCAACTCCTGCCTGTTTATGGGGGGCATTTGCTTGGAAGATTTTATTCCAGCCTTTTACTTTCAGAATGTTTGTTTTTGTGGGCAAGGTGTGTCTCTTGAGGGCAGCAGATAGAAGGATCTTGCTTTTTGATCCAACTAGACAGTCTATTCCACTTAATTGTAGAGTTAAGTCCATTAATATTGAGAGTTAGGACTGAGATGTGTTTGGTAGTTCCTGCCATGTTATCCACCTTCTTGGTGGCTGAACCAACTGGGTTCTTCCTATAATTCTGTATTCTCTGTTTGGGGATGTTTCTTGCCCTTTGTTGTGTTCTTGTTGGTTTTCTATGTGTAGAACATCTTTAAGTATCTTTTGTAGGGCTGGTTTGGTGGAGATATATTGCTTTAGTTTTTCTTTGCTATGGAAGGTTTTTATTTGACCTTCGGTTATGAAGGAGAGTTTAGCTGGGTAGAGTATACTTGGTTGACAGTTGTTTGTCTTTAGGGTGCAGCATACATCATTCCAGCATCTTCTTGCTTTAATTGTCTCTGCTGAGAAATTTGAAGTTATTCTGTTTGGTTTCCCTTTATAGGTGATTGATCTTTTCTCCTTGACAGTTTTAAGGATCCTTTCCTTGGTCTGAATTGATCCTGTGTGGATTATAATGTGACGGTGGGATGTCAGGTTCTGGTCTGGTCTACTTGAGGTTCTAAAGGCTTCTTGTATCTAAATAGGCCTATACTTTTGCATGTTTGGGGTGTTCTCTACTAGGATCCTGTTAAATAAATTTCCTAGACCATTAATTTCTGTCTCTTTGCACTCCTCTATACCTATTATCCTCAGATTAGGCCTTCTCATTGTATCTTCCAAATGTTGAATAGATCTGTCATATTTCTTAGATTTGTCTTGAATAGCTGCCTGTTCTTTCTTTATAACATCTAGCCTGTCTTCAATCCCAGAGATTCAATCTTCTTCATGGTCTAACATACTGTCAAGACTTTATCCTTTGTTTTTATTTCCTTTTCTTCTAATTGGTCAGCTTTGATGGCTTCAAATTCTTTGTTGGAGCTTTGTTTTAGATCGTGTATGGACTTCTTTAATTCCTTAATTTGATTTTCAGTGTTCATTCTCAAATCACTTAGTTGATTGGTTATGGTTTCATTGGACTCCCTTTCCTTCTGATGGGCTCCATTCAGCATTCCCTTTGTGGCCTCCCTGGATTCCTTCACCTGTCTGATTGTAGGTTCCATGAATGACTCCATTAATCTTTGTCTATTCTCATCACACTCATTCAATTCCTATATTAATCTTTGATTAGCTTCCTCACGCTCACAAAATTCCTTTTTTAATCTTTGTCTATTCTTATCCCACTAACGCAATTCCTGTATTAATCTTTGATTAGCTTCCTCATCCTCATGAAATTCCTGTATTAATCTTAGGCTAGCCTCATCATGCTCACGTATTTCCTGTATTAATCTTTGGTTAGCCTCAGCATGCTCATGCTTTTCCCTATCCTGCTTACCCATTTCCCTATCATGCTTACACCCAATCCTTTGCAGTCTTTCAATCTTTTCATTCACCATGTTTGGCAGTGGTGTTTGTAGAGCATTTTGGGAACTCTCCTCTGGATTAGTCATTAACTGCTCTGTTGCCTGGTTTTCATGAGTGGGAGTTGAGATACCTGGTCTTGCCATTTTTCTTGTTTCTCTGGCTAGTTCTGCCCACTTGGTATGAAAGCAAAACCAATTTCACTAGAACACTTCTTTAAGGCAAGTATCAACCAGAACCCTGTAGTTGTACAATTGTTTGATGCAGTCAAAATGAGTACAGATACAATCTAGGTCAGCAGATACAATCTAGTTCAACAACAAACAAGTATGGATTAATGGACTAAGAATGTCAAAGAAGGAGTCAGCAGACCAGAAATGAATAGATTTAGGGAGAACTGTGAGGAGAAGATAAGATTAGAGGAATGTGAGGAAGGAGAGAGGAAATTTAACCAAGACCTAAATTCAGAGAGAGGAAACAGATAAAAGGAAAGGAGGAGAGAGATAAAGAAACAAGGAAAAAGGAAAGAATAAAGGTTAAAAATTTTTAAATGACACACTTAAAAATTTATAAGTATAAAGAAATAATACTGAGAGAGGAGGATAGAAAGAAAAGTGAGAGTAAAGAAAAAGGGAAAAATGAAAAAATAATAAAAAATTTAAATGAACCACTTAAAAATTTTATAAAGAAATAATACTACTGTTAAAGGAGGTAAGGCTGAGAGTTTGTGAGTTGAGTAATCAATTTCTGAATTAGATATGCACACAAAGAAGCATAAGGTCTAATAATCGAAGACGAGTATATATCTGGGGATGAGCAGAAGAGCAATTAAGTCATGTCAAAATAACCCAAAAAAGACCAAAACGTAAAAGAGTAAAAAGAGTTTAAAAAAAAAAAAACCCACGCACATCTAAAATAGAAATGATGAAGAAAAAAAAACAGAATTAAAAAATTTTTTTAAAGATTAGGTAGAAGAAATAGTTCTTCAATTTTTTTTTTGCAGGGGAAGGGGGGAGAATCTTGTGTCTCCCCTGGGTGGAGTCTCTGGTTTGCTTGTGGTGTTTGGTTTTCCTCTGGCTTCATTCGTTTCTTAAGTCAGTTTGTTTGAGCAAGCAGAAAGAAGCTCTGCCTTACCGAGAACTTTATGACCCTCCTCCCAGGCTAGTTCAGTGGGAGGGAGAGCGACTTTGAGTATCACAAAAGAGGGAGATGGCTGTTTCCTCTAGCTTGAAGTTGATGTGATGGGGCTAGGTTGTGGGTAGGGTTGAAGCCTATCAGAGATCAGTAGCTTTACCCTAAAGGACTAGCTCCTGAGACACTCACAGAGCCCAGCCTGGAGCAATTCTCAGCATTTGTGCTTACTTTTACCCTCCTGCACTGGGTCTGCCGCCTAGGCTGCAGTGGGAAGGGGTGGCCTCTGGTTCTGTTTACCGAGTGAAGAAAGTCACTCCTCTGGGGGCAGATGTTCCTCTGGGGGCAGAGGTTCCTCTGCCTGGGAAGGGCAACTTTTCCCTGAGTGGAGCAGAGCTGGGCAGAGCAAGTTCCTGTGACCTTTTGAATGGCTCCTATTTTCTTCTCCCAAGGCCTGAATTGAGTACTAGCTTCTCTGGCCTGGGCCTTTATCAGTATCAAAGATGGAGCTCTTCTCCAGTGGTGTGGGAGGGGCTACCTTCCCACTGCTGCTCTGTGAGAGGGAGTGAGGATGTCTTGGGATACTCATGCCAACCCTTGGTTTCCAGGCCCTGTAGGGTCTGCAGGGTCTGCAACTATCTGTTGTCAACACAATGAAGATTCCCACTCCTTGTCAGTATTTGCTGATGGTGAGTAGAATCTGGTCAAACACTACATCTAGCACCTTTGTCCCAGGCTTTTTTCTGCTGGTATGGTGGCTGTGGCAGCAGCTGCCCCTGTTGCTACCATCAAAGACACTGGCAAGTACTGTAATCTATCTCCTTTACCAAGCTGCCTGGATTTTTCCTCTCTGGCCAAACTCTCTGTTGTACTATAATGGCATACTTGGTGTGACTCTCTAGCCTAGGACTTTTCACTGGAATGCTAAAACTGCTTCTATGCCAGAACTTGATTAGCCCCCAGCTTCTCCTCCATCTTCCTCTGGACTCCTAATTGTTTTTTGTCTTTTTTTGTTCATTTGTTTGGGTATTTTTTTGTTTGTTATGGGGCTTTAATTCAGGGGTTGGACTCTGTCCATCACTTTTTATCAAGGTTGGCACTCTACCACTTTGAGCCACAGATCCACTTCCAGTTTTCTGGTGGTTAATTGAAGATAAGAGTATCATGGACTTTTTTACCCTGGGATGGCTTCAAATTGCATTCCTCAGATCTCAGCCTCCTGAGTAACTAGGATTGCAGGCATGAGCCACTGGTGCCCAGGTAATGCTGCTTTATATCTGTAACTTAGATACTAAGGGGAAAGACAGTGATCTCTCTTCAAAAATTCACTTGTTTTACACAAAGGGAAACATTTTAAATAATGAGAAAATTATGTTTTCAGATTATTTTGTGCTGCTGAAAATCTGAATATGACATTTGGGAAACTGAATGAGGGAAAGATTTTATTGCTTGAAGGGTCACAAAAAGTATTAAAAAGGAAATGAAATGTGGCCTGTGTCTTGATGTTGTAGGGAAAACGTATCATAGCCAAAAGGAATTTCATGATATAATATTTAAACTTGTGTACTGTAGGCTGATAAAATGGACAGTTGGGTTGTATTAAAATGCAAAAGTTTTCATTGAACATTTTTCTGGAGACAACTTACACAATATGAACCCATTTTTTTAGAACAACACAGATGTCTCTAGAACATAGTTTATCATAGAAACCTGAAACTCAAATTTTTTTTTTTTTTTTTTTTTTTTGTCGGTCATGGGGCTTGAACTCTGGGCTTGGGCACTGTCCCTCAGCTCTTCAGCTCAAGGCGAGCGCTCTACCACTTGAGCTACAGCGCCACTTCCGGTTTTCTGGTGGTTTATTGGAGATAGGAGTCTCACGGTCTTTCCTGCCCGGGCTGGCTTTGAACCGCGATCCTCAGATCTCAGCCTCCTGAGTAGCTAGGATTACAGGCGTGAGCCACCGGCGCCCGGCTTGAAACTCAAATTTTTATAAATAGAATAATAAAACCCAATGAAAATTGTAATAAATTAAAATCTATTATTATTTTAATGCCTTGCCAATGCTACATGAAAGAACTATTAGCATCCTCATTTAATATGTGAAGAAACTAAGGTTCAGATAGTTTAAGCAACTCAGCCACCTGGGTACTTAGTGACAGAGTCAAAATTTGACTTCTGAATTGATTGTGAAAGCAGTGTTTCTCACCACTCCTCCCATGTGATGAATTCCACTTGGAGTCTTGGGAAGGTCTGTGTCCTCCACCCCTGCATGTATATTACTCTATAGATGCAAAAGTTTGGAGGAAATCCCAAAATATATCATCACAGGCCTTGTTGGTAAGTAGGGATAATACTAAGCGAGAAGGAATGGAGTAGACCTTCAGGTTGAGGACAAACTGTATTAAATCCTCATCTCAACCACAGGAGAAAAAATACAATTGAAAGCTTACTTGTCTTCCAGAATTATGACCCCTCTCTGTAGCAGAGAACATAGCTGATATAATTCATCAACCCCCAACACAGCAAAAGAGGGAAAGAGAGGAAGAAAAAATTTAAAGAGCATTTATCATGTAGAAATATTTAATGAAAGGTTTACATGATGATGATAATCTGGTTGTTATTTAATATAATTTGTTTTGGTATGGTTTACATTTGGATTATTTTTTAAAGATAGGATCTAAAAAATGTAGCCCAAACTGGTTACCAACTCAAGATTCTTCTATCTTAGCCTCCTGTGCTTGAATTACAGTTGGGTGCTGCCATTCTCAGATTTGGAGAAATAAAAATAAAAACTTTTAATGATGTATTAGTTAAGATTACATGTTAGATAGGCAAATAGTCTGTCTTCCCTGGGTTCCTCCATTTATCATCCATCTGCCATGCATTCAGTAATTCACTGAATGAACGTTGACACTCTTTTGCAAGTTACAAATGCAGTGTTTCATATGCTCATGCTTACATACAAGGAATCATTTCCTACTTTCTTTTTTTTTTTTTAATTTCAGGCAAAAGGATTTGTGCTGGAGAAGGCCTAGCCCGCATGGAGCTATTTTTATTCCTGACCACCATTTTACAGAATTTCAACCTGAAATCTCTCATGGATCCAGAGGACCTCGATATCACTCCAGTTCTGAATGGACTTGCCTCCTTGCCACCAGCATACCAGCTGTGCTTCATTCCAGTGTAAAGAAGAGCTCTGCTGTCTGGCTCCAGCTGTGCAGCAATCTGCAGTTCCCTCCTCTGAGGCATCACTCACCTTCTTCCCCTGCCAGGGATGCTTTCCTGTCCTCCCTTCTCACATCTCCCCTCTCCCTCAAGATCCAAGAATATCCATTCTCCATTTGGGAGGGTTTCCTGTGTCACTGCACTATCACATCTATAGTTCACTATGATTTATAATAGTCTTATTCACCACTCCACATGCTAATACTTGTCTAATGCTTATTTACTAATATGCTAGTATGGCAAAACCATAAAATGATTACCATGTGACAACTCAAACTCCTTTTTCTGTATATTCTCCATAATAAATATTACTTTTAATGCCTGGGGTCATTCTTGGACTGTCCTACTTTGCTCAAAATTCAGTGAAGCAATAAATCAAACTAGAGTCCCATGTTATCCACATTACAGCAAGCACTGAGAATGGGAAGGGGAAGATAGTAGGAAAACTCTTTGGCTATGTCACCTGTCATATCTGAAGATGTGGACTTTAATGAACAAAAACAATGTCCAGAAGTATCTCCTCCATAAGGAAATACTGTGAGCCGCAGACATAGACAGCAATAAACATTACAGGCTAACCTTCCTGTCTTTGGCATTAGTGTGAATAATAATTCAAAATTGGTTTTTACAGTGTTTAACCAATTTTGCCATCACCATTTCTCCCATCCTTTTTTTTGGCTCCCTTATCAAAGATTAAATGGCCATAGGTCTTTTGGTTCATTTCTGGGTCTTGAGTTCTATTCTATTGGTCCTCATGTCTGTTCTTGTGCCAGTACCAAGCTGTTTTGATTACAATAGCTTTGTAATAGAATTTGAAGCTTGGTATTGATATTCCTACAAGCACTGTTCTTTCTGCTAAGGATTTGCTTTTGCTATTTGGGGTCTTTTATTGTTCCATTTGAATTTTGGGGTTGCTTCTTCCATTTCATTGAAGAATGAGGTTGGGATATTGATGGGTATTGCATTGAAGTTGTAGATAGCCTTTGATAATCAACAGAAGAACCATCAAATGTAGTTTATCCAAAATAAAAGACTTTGGTCTATCAGTGTTGAGTTAGATTCTAGTTAGAGTTCAGAGCTCTGTGAGTTGCAAACATTATTTGATGAATGAACTCAAAAAGTTACTGCTTAATTTTGTCCTGGTTCAAGAGTCCATTCATCAAATAGTGTTTGCAAGTTCTCAACACCAAGTGGTCCTAACTCTGATTTTAGTCAATGGATATTGCAATTATGAAACTCTTATTTGTTTTGAAAGTTGATAGTTAGCATGATTACCTCTAGAGGCAGTCTCCAAATGCTTATAATCAAGGCCAGATATTTTTCAACTCACTTCCATTCTATAAGCAAGGTTTCTGGTTGATTTTTATTATACTTATTAAGTTTTTATTTCCACAACTTCACTTTATGTTTTAGGATTTATGTTTCTTTACTGAATTATTTCATCTCCAGCATTGTCTTCCTTTTTTATACTCAGCTTTGTTTTTGTTTTTTTGTCTTGCTTAGGGTTTTTTTTTGTCAGTTGTGGGGCTTGAAATCTGAGTCTGGGTGCTGTTTCTCAGCTCTTCAGCTCAAGGCTAGCACTCTACCACTTGAGCTACAGCACCACTTTCAGTTTTCTGGTGGCTTATTGGAGATAAGAGTTTCACAGACTAGGATTACAGGTGTGAGCCACTGGAGCCTGGCTTCAACTTTGTATTTTGATTCTCTTGAAATTTATACATGTCCTCTTCTATTTTGCTGATTATTCTTTTTCTCAACAAGTAAAAAAAAAATCAGTCTCCAAATGCTAACCAGTTTTCAGAATCATTAACCATACTTTGAAGTCTTGAGTAACAGTGAATAGCTGGGGAGTTTTTTTCTTTTGCTATGGCTCTCCTTGGAAAGCCCTCATTTTTTACATAGTGCTTCTTTCCTTCTTTTCTTTTTTTAAATTCTTACAGCACATGCACTTTCACATCTTTTGTCACATCTATGTTGATTTGGGTAGCAGAAACCCGTTCATAAGTTTGGCAGATATGTACACCACCAGTGATCACGCAGCAACACATTGCATGTCTTTTCATCCTACTGTGCATGAAATTATTGTCAAACTAGTCATGACTTCACAGCCTTCTTCGGGCAAGTAAGGATTTAATTTTTTCAAAGCTAAGGGAGCTAGGTGCTGGTGACGCAAGCCTGTAATCCTAGCTACTCAGGAGACTGAGCTCTAAGGATTGTGGTTTGAAGACAGCCCTGGCAAAAAAAAAACTCCCCGTGAGATTCTTATCTCCAATTAACCATTCAAAAATTGGTAGTATCTAAGTAAATAAATACATAGAGTAGAGCTGTGGCTCCAAGTGGTAGAGCACTAGCCTTATGCAAAAGAGCTCAGGGTAAGCACCCAGACCCTGAGATCAAACCCCACAGCTAACAAAAGAAAAAAGCTATTGGAATTGCCCAGATTCCCAAGGTTCTGTCCCCAGCACTGTTCTATGCTGGAAATGTCTGTTTGTGGAATGTCTGTGTACTTCTGGGACCCAAACTCTTTAAGGGTGAGGATGCTTATCATCTAAATCTTCCTTATTTTCCCAGTAGACATCAAAGTGGGTTGACTGACTTGATGTAGCACTTTTTTGAAGGTAAATAGCATTATAGTAGCACTAAGTGGGGACAGAGAAATGACTCCCGTGTCTTGAAGGACATTAGAGACAAAGCTTGGAAAATGAGTTGCCTGCTGCAGAAATCCTGATGAAAAGAATTGAAATGATGGAATCCCTAACAAGGAAAGCCCTGAGGAATCTGGCCAAGAAAATTCTCTCATTGTTCATTCTTATTCTTGTTCTTTTGAATTCTTTTTTTTTTTATTGTGAAAATACTGTACAGAGGGGTTAATTACATGGGCAAGATAATGAGTACATTTTTTATCAAGCATTGTAGCCTGCTCCTTTGTTTGCCCTTCCCATCCCATCCTCCCCCCACCCTCTCACTCCACCCTCCTCCCCCCCAATGAGATTTTTACCTTTGTTATCAATTGAGTCTTTTATATTGTCAGCTACTGACTTTGGGATGAGTCATGATGTCTGGTTTTTTTTCATATAGAATGTTTCTTCATTGTGATTTGCACATAGGAGGGCAAGGCATTAGTTGGGGATTTTAAGTGTCTATAGTTTCTCATTTGAAGTAATCTCAATATTCAGGTAGAGCTGGATCATTGCAGGGTTGATGTGCACTTTCTTACCATGAGTTGGAATTTTGATTCATAAATAACATTATCATCAGCAAAGAACATAGTTATATGTCCAAAGGACATATATATAAAATAATAACATTTGTCGAAATAAACTCCAGAAAATGAAAATTAGTCTTGTTTTTCTTTTTTGCTGCTTTTGTTTTCTTTCCTTTTTGTTCTGTTTGCTCATGTATATGTCTTTGAGAGGGCAAAAGAGGACACAGAAATGGAGGGACAAAGGAAGAATAAATAACCAATGATAGCCACTGGACCATGTGGGTACCACACTATGAGCTTTACAACCTATGGGTGGGAATGGGAGGGAAAAACTGGGAGAGAACAGGAGAAGGGGTGACATTGTCCAAAAAGGAATGTACTCTTTACCTGACATGTAACTACAACCCCTCTGTACATCACTGATATAATAACAATTTTAAAATTTTCTTAAATAACAAGATCACTCTTTCAGAAAGAAAATAGATATTTAAATAAAGTGAAAGGCACAAAAACATTATATATAACCTCAATAAGGTCATACAAAAGTAACTGAGGTTATAGCACGTGCTAGACCCTTAAAATTATTGTCATAGTAAAAATTAAGTAGTGAAGAAGATAAGGCCAAGGAAAAGGAAAAATGAAAGATAGGAAATATCTGGGAGGAGAGGATACAGAAATGATATTGCTATGTAACTATAACTCCTCTATACATTATTCTTATAATAACAAAAAATTAAAATAAAAAATGGTATTGTTTAACTAGCATATGTCTAGGACAAGAAGAAAAGGCCAAAAGCTATGTACATATGACCATATAAGATGATGCTAAGTGAAATGAACCCCAAGATAGGGACACAGGTGATTTTATTTTTGTTGCTGCTGTTTTTAATGTACTTATAATGTACTATGTGATTTTGTTCTTTCTTTAGTATGTTCTTCCCGCATGGTATAACCCCTTTTATTAACTGTATTTTATTCCAGTGCCCTACATCTTGTATATACATTTTTCTAATATGGGGAAGGGAAGGGAAATAACAAAATGCTGAAATAAGGATACAGGTTAACCCACTGTAACAATGTGATGTACCAGATCCTATGTTGAAAATGAACTTTACCACTTCAGGTAGGGAGGGAGGAGTTGGGGAGGTGGGGCGGGAAGGGATGGTAGGGAAAAAACAAAGGAAGGGGTAACAATACTAGATAGGAATGTACTCATTACCTTACTCATGAAACTGTAACCCCACTTGACAATAAAATAAATAACTTTAATTAATAAAAATAACTTTACAATAGTATATATGGTATTGCTTGAAAATACAGGTTAATTATTATAGATATCTCAAAATCAGGAACTTTGCTGTCTCTTTGTTCTTTTTTTGTTCCATATTGACTCAGAGTCAGACACTCAGGGACAAAACTCAAAAGGTTACCTCAGGAAGACCATTAATGTGAGGCCAGGTGGATTCCATCGTGTGACCCAATCTCTAACAAATAATTGAAAGATTGCTGTGGCTATTCCAAGTTTTTTGTCCTTCCATATGAATTGTAGGATATTTTTTCCTCTCTGAAGAATGTCATTGGTATTTTTAAGGGGAGATTGCCTTGAATCTGTAAATTGCTTTGGGCAGGACAGACTTTAATAATATTAACTCTTCCAATCCCTGAACAGGATGAAATTTTGTAATTTCATCCATCAGTGTTTTGTAATTTCCACAATAGACTTATATTACCTCTTTAGTGACATTTTTGATCAAGTCACCTATAGTTAAATGTGTAGTTGTAAGTTTGGCCTTTTACAAATAAAGTTTATTGATCAGTTATTGCACCTTCTTTATATAGGTTCCAGAAAAAGAAACTTTTGCCTTACTTTAATTTCTTTACCTACAAAATGGTAGAGTTGACAGGAATGATGGTCAACATTGAAATTTACTAAAACATATAGTTCTGTTGCTGACCACATGGTTCAGAGCAATATCTCGAAGTCTACAAGAGGGCAGCCTTGCCAAATAGTGTCCACTTAGGGACACTTCACTAAGATGACCTGTATTTCCTAGGGTGGGAAGTATGCTTCCTTCTCTCTGTGTATGAAATGAAGACATGAATAAACTTCACTTGCTATTTAACCTTTTTATTTTGAATACTGAATATTTATTTTGAAATACAAATTTCTCAGTTTAATGTGCAAACACATCTCATGATTACTGTTAATGTATGTTAGCAGTTTTATCACACATTGATATTTCTAACATTTATTCATATGTTCCTTTGAATACATGAGTTTAATCATAATTTGTAACTCTAGCTATTCCTGCGAGTTTTACAAATGAATCTCTCAACTAGTCATTATTTATAAAAAATGATATTTGCAACAACTCTTCTTTTTTAAATTATCATGAATGACAGATGTGAGCAAAAGTAAACATGACAAACTATCCAGAAACCATTTACCTAGTTACACAGGATGAGATGTGTCACTTTAATATTTTCTTTTAGATGTTTCCTAAATTCACAAAATTAATTCTAATTTTTAATGTTTAACCAAAACAAACTATCAAAACAGCAATGTGGTTCTCAACTGGTGTGATACAGAAGATACAGTTTCTGAACTCAGGGTTGTATTACTAAAAGAATTTTATTAAAGATAAAAGAATGGCATTTCTTTCGTGAAGGGAAATTTGAGCTGCATCTGCTTAGACAATGGTGCAGGATGGCTGGAACACAGGCAAGGAAACACTTGCTCAATGGGATGAGACAGCAGAGTTTCCATCAGCCTGCCATTTTTATTGAGACTGGAATGAAAGAGGGCTTACAGGAGTGGGGTGTAACAGCTAAGCTGGTTTCAACTGGGTTGATATCAATGTCCTTTGGATCAACCAGAGGTTTCAAGGTAAAATTCTGTAAAATGTTTGTCAGTACCAAAAACAATTCCATAAGGGCAGGCCCTCTCCAACACAAATTCTCTTTCCTAAAACGACATAAACTAATTAATCATTAAGTTCTGATTCTCAGTAGTATACATAATGACATATATATGGAATCCATAAATAGATTAATGAATGACTAACTCACTGATGAGTTCTTCTATTTATTCCAACATTATTTTCTTCCTTTATTCAGCCTAAATTTCTGTTGGTATGTTATATGAAAAGATATTTTCTGTGCAATCACATTGGAACTGTTATGCTGAGACTTCTTAGTACCAACTTCTTGGGAACACACACATAGAGGCAAATCTTTTTTTTTTTTTTTTTTTGGTCCGGTCGTGGGGCCTGAACTCTGGGCCTGGCCGCTCTCCCTCAGCTCTTCAGCTCAAGGCTAGTGCGCTACCACTGGAGCCACAGCACCACTTCTGGCTTTTTTCTTTTTGCTTATGTGGTGCTGAGGAATTAAACCCAGGGCCTCAGGCATGCAAGGCAAGCGCTCTACCACTGAGCCACCTTCCCAGCCCCACAGGCAAATCTTTGCATGCATGCATGTATACAAACACACACACACACACACACACACACACACTCATCTGTTCCAACTCACATGACACAAAGTATGTTCCACCATGGATGCAGAGCTCATGGCTTGTTTCTCCTAATCGTACCCTAAGGGATAACTCTAATCTTTTCACATATCTGCTTAAAGTTTTTCTAGAACCTACCATGGCTAGATATGAAAGGAAATGTTACAAACATGGCCACAATCAGCTCTTCAGGACTTAATTTCTGTATTTTCCTCTCACCCATTTCTCCCACACTCAAGACATTACTCTTCACTCTTCCCTAAACAGACTGGAAACTTTAAGATTCTCAGATTTCATCACCTCTCTAACAGAAATGGTTTTCAGCTCTGCTCTGCCTGTCATTCTCCATAGTCATTTGTAATCAGCTCAGCTGCAACATGGCTTTGCCTAACGTCTTTTACACACTCAGGATATAACATTCACTCCTCACTCCCCTGTTTACCACAATGCTCAGTAAAGCTGCTAACCCAGCACATTTCACATGAAATTGAAGTTATTCATTCACTTGTTGGACAGAATAGAATCTAAGGTTTTTTATAGGCAAGGGGAACAGTTTGGGGGAAGTGAATAAGCTCCCACACAAAACCATCAATAAGTTTGTGTGAACTGACTTCTTAAGTTACTTGAGAAAAGCAATAGTAAAACAGGCTGTCTAGGAGCAGCGCGTAAGAATCCTAGTTCTGGGTCAGGAAGCAAAAGCAGGAATGGAACACTCAACTCAAGGAGAAACAACCTGGAAGCTGGGCATTGTGCCTCTGGCACAGAGAGGCCACCACAGAAGCTTGCTTACCTGCTGGAAATGCCACGAAGTGGTCACTCTTCTTAAAGTTGCCACTTGCATCCAGAAAGTGGCCAGGGTCAAATTGCTCTAGGTTGGGAAATGGTTTGTCATCATGCAGGACAGAGTTCAGAGATGTTAAGATGTTTGTGCCCTGATAGAAGAGAAATGGATACACCAAATTATAAAGGACATCATAGAACTTGAAAACAAAAAATTAGACCTATGTCAGCTAATCCCTTTGTTTTGTTGAATAGGAGATTGTGTCGGAAAAAAAAAAAGAAAAAAAGAGAATCCATTTGTTCAGTGTCACAGAACAAATCAATGGCCAATCCTAAATGGTCCTAAGTCATATGATGTCAAGACCAGATCATTTTCCACTGACTACCAAGCCACACAGCTCAACGATTGTAGTCTGACCTCAGTACTTTGCAGAAGCCCTGGGATGTGTGTTGCTCCTGACAAATAAACCACAGTATAATGGAAGAGTGATGGCATCATAAAGAAAAAATCCACCTCCTTAGGCCCTGTAATCACCCTAGATTTCTGCTGAAGAATGTTTTCCCTCACAGTACAGGGTACTAAGAGCCAAGGAGCATGATATTAATTTTGGACTGAAAAACATCATAATTCAGGTCAGATGCCTGATATGTGGCTGTGTTATACTCTTGAAGGGTAAGCAGGAATGATACTACTTTGATGGCTGAGGGCTTAACATTCCAAGCAGAAGGATAAAGGCCTCTCACCTTTGGAATGAGGTATTCCTCCAACTGAGTGTCCTTAGTCACTGCTTGGCAAACACTGGGAGGGACCAGATCAATGTATCTATGGATCTCATGCACAACAGCATCTGTGTAGGGCATTCACCTTCTCTCTTACATGCAGGGACTGCGATTTCTTCCAATCACATGATAAATCTCTTCTTTGACTTTAACTAGCAAGACATAAATCAGAATCTATATGAAGTGGGACATAAATGCTTTTTGCAGGACCTCTTAACCAATGCCACATTATGATGGTGATGAAGATACGGGAAATAAACATTGTTCCCTCTCCTTAAAGGGGAAATGAAAATGAAAGGAGAAATATGACACAAGAAGTAAGTGAGAAATGTGCACATAGTCTAAAGACAAAGATCTATGGATACGAATGGGATGGGGAAAGAAGAGAACAAGGAAAGGAAGAGGTGACATTGATCAAGATGCACTGCACTTGTGACATGACTTGTAGAATCAAAACTTCTTTGTACAACTCCTTAGAATTTAAATTGTTTAAAAAGATATTAAATATCTTTAAAATGTTATTTAAACATATTACATACTCTTTCTACCTATCATCAAGCCAGTGGCTCCCGCTTATAATCCTAGCTACTCAGAAGGCTGAGATTGAGGGATTGTGGTTCAAAGCCATCCTAAGCAGGAAAGCCCATGAGACTCTTATCTCCAACTAAACACCAAAAATGCCAGAAGTTGAAGTGTGGCTCCAGTGGTAGAGCACTAGTCGTGAGCAAAAATCTAAGGGACAGCACCCATGCCCTGAGTTCAAGCCCACTACTGGTACTAATGAGAGAGAGGCAGAGACAGAGACAGAGACAGAGAGACAGACAGACAGAGAGAGAAACTGAGTTTATTTTGCTGAGTATATGTCATGTGAGAAGAGCACAGGGACACTGAGGCTGTATTTTGAAGCTATACTATTCACAAGGAACTTCTCCTGGATTATGAGAGTACAGAAGGACCATAAACAAGGTGGAAATTTTGATTCTGGAATCCTAGAAATGAGTCTTATGGGGATTGTTACCACCAAAAATGTCTTAATGCCTTAAATCACAAAACATGATTCAATATTGAAAGAAATGACCTCTTCAACAAGTATACAATTTAAAAGAGTGGTGTGGAAAAAATTAAAATGAAAATTTGCATTGGCACAAGAAGTCATGTTTGCAGGGAATTTATTTTTAATTTTTTTGTCCATCATAAGGCTTGCACTCAGAGCCTGGGCACTGTTCCTGAGCTTTTGTGCTCAAGGCTAGTGCTCTACCATTTTGAGCTACAGCTCCACTTCTAACAGAAGTGCTAGCAAATTGGACATAAAAGTCCAGCCCCTGTTGGCTTTGAACTGTGATTCTCAGATCTCAAGCTCCTGAGTAGCTAGGGTTACAGGTCTAAGACACCAGGGTCTGATACAGGATTTTTTTTTAATCAGAAAGAATATATAGGCCAAAGAATATATGGTATACACCAGTAACCTATCCACTATAAGTCTCCAGTTGGAGAATTATAAGTTCAGGTTCGGTTCTGGTCATAGAGAAAATTCAAGGCCAGCTTCAACTACAGAATGAGAGCCAATCTCAAGACAAGATGGAATAAGAACACAATTGAATGGCAGGGCACTAGCTCATTGTATGCAAGGTCTTAGCTTTGACTTTCTGCATTAAACAATTAAATAAAATTAAAGTTTTGTGGTTTGAAGTACAATTCTTTGCTGCTAGAGAGTAAGTCTTTTTGATGGAGGATTATTATGTGTCCTCACATAAGTCTTTACCTTGCTAATGTATTTGAGAATATCTCTCAAAATTAACATGCCTACTTAGCATTCAGGAATCCCTGGGTTCAATCCTTAGTGCATAAATAAAAATATATTTAGACAAATAAATATTTGCTTGGGCTGAGAAAGGGCAATTTGGCCAACATCCTATGATAAATATTATAATGGCAGGGTATTGGTCCCAAATGTACACCACAGCAAAAAAATCATTGTCTTCTAATCCTTGCTGTTGTTTAAACATTTCATTTCCTTTGCTTCACTGTTAACTAATTTAAGTTGAATTCATTCAGAGTTAGGAAAATACACTAACATGGGGAATTTTTTCTTATATATTAATTATCTAGGCAAGTAAAGAATAGGATGGGTTATTCACATTGTCTGTAATTTCTACCTGGATTTTCATCTGCCATCTGTGCAATCATACCTGAGACTTCTGGATGCTTCATTAAGAGCAAAAATCCAAATAGCATGGTGGTATGTGTTGTGTCTGTTCCAGCACTAAACAAATCCCATATGGTGGCAACAAGGTTGTCCATGGTAAATTCAGACTGTTGATTGTGTTTTTCCTGGAAGGGACGTATGAAATATAGTTGGATTGTTGTGATTTTTTAATGTTTTATAGGAAATGGGAACATAAAACAATTCAACCTAGCATGAGCATTTGATAAATGAAGCCAGACTTTCCAAAGTATTTTATCTGAGGGCCAGGTGAGTTGATTGAAAACCTACAGATAAGAGTTACAGTTGAACCCGGCACCCGTGGCTCACACCTGTAATCCTAGCTATGCAGGAGGCAAAGATCTGAGGATCGTGGTTCAAAGCCAGCCTGAGGAAGGAAAGTCCATGAGACTCTTATCTCTGATTAACCACCTGAAAACCAGAAGTGGTACTGTGGCTCAAGTGGTAGAGTACTCGTCTTGAGCTGAAGAGCTAAGGCACACCTTTATAATAACAATAAAAAAGAATCACAAAAATTAATTTGTAAATAAGTCATTTCAACTATTCAAATCTTTATCTGTGTTCAGTATTAACAGACTTAACAAGAAAGTCAAAATATGAAATTTTCTGACATTAGATATATTAGATATCACACATATATATAGTATGAATATATATGCTGAATAAGATCATGGTTCTGTTAATATAAATTATTATATCATATATAACTCATAATTTATCCATATGCATACTGTTTTATATTCATCCCAAGTTAATATAGAAAAATTAATGTACACTAAACAAATAGAGGAGAATAAAAAATATCTGTTGGGGAGTTGGATTTCAGTGGGTGTAAGAAGGTCTGGCAGGATGGAGAAGAACTAATGGAAAGGCTGAAGGAGGGTGAATAAGTTTGAATTAACTTGTAGGCATGTATGAAAATAGAACAGTGAGCCATGGCTCACTCCTGTAATCCTAGCTACTCAGGAGGCTGAGATCTGAGGATCACAGTTCAAAGCAAGCCCAGGCAGGAAAGTCTGTAAGACTCTTATTTACAATAAACCACCAGAAAACTGGAAGTGGTGCTGTGGCTCAAGTGGTAGAGCACTTGCCTTGAGCTGAAGTGCTGAGAGACAGCACCCAGGCCCAGAGTTCAAGCCCCACAACTGACCAAAAAAAAAAAAAAAAAAAAGAAAGAAAGAAAACAGAACAATGAAACCATCTGAAATAGTTCTAAGAAGGAGGAAGAGAAGAGTAATAGAAGGTATGAGGTTGATAGGGGACAATCTATACATGTGTGATGTCATAATGAAACCTCCCTTATTCAACTAATATGTGCTAATAAAAATGCTTTAAAATGGAAAAAAATCCCCCCCTACCCTTCCCAGTGTTCTTTCCCTTCTACACAGCATTAAGGCTGACTCCAGAGACAACTGGTAGACCTAGCCATGAAGCCACACTGAAATCTAAATTTCTTTCTCATTTCTTTAAAGAATATTTCTCTTTTTCTTTGCAGTGAGAGCCCAAATTTAGTAGGTTGTGAGACTCAGTCATATTTCTGATTTCAAACTCTAATAACAAATACAGTTTTTTTTTATCATATCTTGATGGTCAATGGACATTTCCCTTTAAATCTATATCTTTAAAAAACATATACTACTAAGCCCTACTTGACTCATAGTAAACAACTGAAAGAAAATTAATTGTACTTTCCTTCCTCAAGAATTTGAAAAAAGTCTTATCTTTTTTGGGGGTGAGGTCTGGTCGTGGGGCCTGAACTCCGGGCCTGGGCGCTGTCCCTCAGCTCTTCAGCTCAAGGCTAGCACTCTACCACTTAAGCCAAGCGCCTCTTCAGCTTTTTATGTTTATGTGGTGCCTAGGAATCGAACCCAGGGCCTCATGCTTGCAAGGCAAGTGCTCTACCATTGAGCCACCTTCCCAGCCCCAAGTCTTGTCTTTTAACTGCAGAACCTTTCCAATAATTGGAAGAGGAGTGGGGCCAGGTGGGAGCTTCCCTTTGACATAGTTTTGATTCCACAAAGAAACAAGAATCAAGAAAGAAAGACCAAGACCCAAAAGTCTGGTGATATGCATTGATGTGCCTTTGTGGAAATAGTACTGGAACCTAGAGAATAAGGATGCTAGAAATAGTATTTATACTGATTGCCAAACAAATACAAAGTTTGAACACTGGGTAAACCAATGCCTGAGGTACTGTTTGATCTGTCAATGAAAGTTAACACAAATACCTTTCCTATTTTCTGTGGTATCAGCTGTAATTACTCTCTTTTTCAAAAATGGTGAGTAATGTCTGTATTTTAAAAGTAAAATTTGAAAACTGTTTTAAAATTTTCAGAGGACTAGCTGTAGTTCATGACCTCGACAAAGGATTAGGAAAGAATATTACTTCTCTCCAAATTCATCATCATATAAGCATAAAAAATTCTCTTAGTGTTTTCCCCATGAAAATGTAAAAAAAAAAAAATGTAGAACAGAAGCCCTGGGAGTTGTGGAGTTGTGGGCCAATCTTTTTTTTTTCTTACAGAATAATGGAAATCTATCAGTTGTCTTGGCAGAACACTGTTCCATCAGGCACAAATAGCACAGCTCTCAAAAGGAATACAGACAAACAGACAATTGTCAGGGATCTACTACATCAAGAAATTGCTAAGCCACACAAGATCAATAGAAAGCCCACCGATTGGGAGAAGATCTTTACTAGCCGTACAACGGACAAGGGTCTCATATCTAAAATATACTTGGAACTCAAAAAATTAAACCACCCAACAACAAATCCTCAAAGAAACAACTGCCCAATAAATAAGTGGGCGAAAGACTTAAAGAGAAGCTTCTCTGAAGAAGAAAGAAGGATGGCCAAGAGACACATGAAGAAATGTTCAACATCCCTAGCCATAAAAGAAATGCAAATCAAAACAACATTGAGATATCACCTCACTCCAGTTAGAACAGCAAAAATCAAGAACTCTAACAACAACAGATGCTGGAGGGGATGTGGACAGAAAGGAACCTTACTTCATTGTTGGTGGGAATGTAAACTTGTTCAACCACTTTGGAAAGCAGTATGGAGGTTCCTCAAAAGACTTCACATAGATCTCCCCTATGATCCAGCAATCCCACTTTTGGGCATTTACCCAAATGTTTACAAACAAGACCACACTAAAGCTACCAGCACAACTATGTTTATTGCAGCATTATTTACCATAGCTAAGATATGGAACCAACCCAGATGCCCCTCAGTAGATGAATGGATCAAGAAAATGTGGTATATATACACAATGGAATTCTATGCCTCCATCAGAAAGAATGACATTTCCCATTTGTTAGGAAATGGAAAGGTTTGGAAAAAATTATATTAAGTGAAGTAAGCCAGGCCCAAAGAAGCATAGGTCCCATGGTTTCCCTTATTTGCAATATATAGTATAGGTATGAGTCAAGCGGAAAAGGTCAGATAATGTGATGTTAGGAAAATGAACCCTTAAATATGTATTTTAATGTTTTCGTTTCTTTCATGCATGTGTTTCTAACGCATTTATAAGATTATTTCTTTGTTGCTTTGTATGTCCCTCCCCCACAGTGTAACCCCCGCTTTCACTATATTTGATGTCAGTATAACATGTGGAGGAGATGGGGACAAACAAGTCGTTTAAGGATTCAGGTGGACCTGTTGCAACAATGAGAAGTAGAAAATGTCATGTCAAAACCAGCTTTACAATGTCGGTGGGGGAGGGGAGGGGGGTATAATTGGGTGGGGGGAGGGGGGAGGTGGGGAAGGGAGGTGAAGGGTAAACAAAGGAGGAGGCTGCAATGCTTGGTAAGAAATGTATGCATTATCCTGCCCATGTAATTGTAGCCCCTCTGTACAGTATGTTCTCAAATAAAATAAAAAAAAAAAAAAAGAAATTGCTAAGCCACACAGAAGAGTCCCTTGAGTGTGTATCCCCTGTCCTCTTCTTTGTACATCTATTCCTTATTGCAGTCCTGCAGTCACAGCCTGCATTCCTTGTTCTATGGGGAGGAAATATATGCCAGCAGGAAGCACTACAAATATTTAAAATCATCAAGAAACTTACAGATATGAAAAGCACCAGACTCAAATGATTTTTTAAATACTTTATTTTTCATTAACATGTATTGCTTGCACATATTGATAGAGTTCAGGATGCTAGTTAGACACATGTATACAGCATGAACTGATCAAATCTAACTCCACTCTCTGCTCTCAGCTCTTCCCAACCACTAGTAATTTATATTCACATTCAGATAAGTTTTTGTTATTGTTGCTTACTTCTATACAAGAGAGAAAGATGGTGTCATTCGACAATGTACTCCAGTTCCATCAACTACTGCAAATAATATGATTGCTTTTTTTTCTGGTGACAAGCTTTAATTATAATTCAAGCCTTCTCCAGCAGCCTCTTTGTGCTCAAGACTAGCACCCTACCACTTGAGCCACAGCACCACTTCCTGTTTTTCAGTATTAAAGATAAGAGTCTCACTGAGACTTTTCTGTCTGGGCTGGCTTTAAACCTGATCCTCTATGCTTTTCCTACACCAGTGTAGCAATGTTGTTAAATTAAGCTACGGAAATACTTCTGATTTTTATCTTGTTTTTATGTATCATTGATTTTATTGACAGCAGCATAGAAACTTCTAAGATTATTGTCCATGTGATACAACATAAATTTTTGTCATTGTCATTGAACTTAATTTTCCATACATAGTATTCATTTTATTCTTTATATTCACTTGGGGCATCCTGGATCTTGTGTGGCATCTTTAGGAAATTTCCTTTCAAATGTCCATCCAATTCTTCAGAAAATGAGGCCTTTCAATCCTGTATCAGATAACTTTATCTGGTGCTTAATAACACTCATCTTTTCTTCTTTCTTTCTTCTTCAAACTAGGTCTTTATGTAGCCCTGCCTTCAATGAGCTCATGATACCCCTTCATCTGCTAAGATTATAGACATACACATCTACATTCAGTTCTGTCATTTTTTCTGTAAGTGGGTTCATAGTTAGGGGCCTACATTAAGCCATCCATATTTTAGAGTTGGCATTTGTAATTAGTGATAGGGATTTAGTTTCCCTCTTTCATTCCTACAAAAATGTTTCTACTTAAAAACACTTACCATGGGTGAGGAGGGTGGGATATGGGAAGGGACAGGAAGGGGAAACAAAGGAGGAGGCAACAATGCTTGATAAGAAATGTACTCATTATCTTGCCCATGTAATTGTAACTCCTCTGTACAGTATTTTCATAATAAAAATTTTTTAAAAAAACACTTACCTAGAGACACAATTAGATTCTTTTAAAGTACTTATGTTTTCTTAGTTCAAATAATTCTATTTCAGACACAGCATGTGAAATTTATGAAGTCATATTTTTATGTGAATCTCATAAACAAATGATAAGACAAGTAGAAAGGTGCTGCTCCATGTTTCATGAAAAAAAATGGGAATGAAGACTAAAGAGAGTCACTGCAGTTGCCACCGGAAGGTAGAATAAACCCTCTAATGCTGAACATGTACTATGAACTGTGGAAATTTGAAAGCATTCCACAGATACTAGTTAATTATTATATACCATGCAGTCTGCAGTCCTATTTGGCTCTGAAGTCCTGTAAACTTACTAAAGTTATGAAACTTACTAAGTTACTAAAGTCAATAAAATCCCCCAAGGATAAACAGAAATCGGAGTTCAAAAGAATTTGTTCCTTCTCATCTTTAGATCATTGGGAAACCAAAATACAAATCACATTTACTCAGAGGAATGTCTTTTATCAGCACCTAAAGAAATGTGCTGTCTCAGAATACCAGTGACCAGGGAGAAGAAACTAATTTCAAAGTGATTACATGCACTACACACAAAAGTATATATGCATACATATGTACATACACATATACCACACAAACATTTTTAACTATAATTCTAAACTTAGGTCATTTTGGTGTGTGGGTGTGGGTGTGTTGTCTTTTTTTTGTTTTGTTTTTTTGGTACTGGGATGGAACCTACTTGCTAGGCAAGCACTTGACCACTGAGCTACATCCCATCCCTATGTTGTTGCTGTGTGTGTTTACATGTGTGTGATACCATTCCCTAAGCCACTTGTGTCCTAACTTAGCATAAGTGCCATTTCTTGGCCTGTATCTGACTTTACTCTTCATCAAATGAAGGAATCCTGGAACTAATTGAACTGGATCAGTCTTAGGTTACATGGAATTCCTTACTCCTTCTTTTGGGAAGCTCTGATACTAAGGTTACGGAGGCTTTTAGGCACACTGTGTGTTAACATGTATAATAACTGTTGGCATGCCCTCCATCTCAAGTCCTCAGCCCCTCCCACGAAACTAGTTGATCTGGATAGGTCTAACTGCAACTGGCCTTCAGCCCTGACCATTCATCCTACTTCAATTCCCAGAGCTGAGCCTTGTCTTAACCCTAGCCCCAGCTGCATCTGGGGAATGATGCCTAACTGTAACTGTTCCAATCAGAAAACCCTGCCCCAGCTATGTGCCATCTTTAGCATTCAGCTGTGCTTGCACGCAGTGGACTTCCCATACTTCCCATCCCTAGTCCCCTGACTATAAATTTAACCCTGAACAAAAGACAGGAGCCATTTCTCCCTCTCCCATGGTGGAGGTGGTCTTGTAGGCCTCAATTGGCAAACTCCTTTTCCTGTACGTGACTGTGTCCATGTGGTTTTCTGGGAGGGGTGCTTTCAATAACAAATACTGGTGAGTTTATAGAGAAAACGTTCATTTGAATGTGAACAGAAATTACTACTGGTTGGGAAGGGCTGAAAGCAGGGAGTACATAAAAGGAGCCTGGATTTGATCAATGCATGTTGTATACATGTGCCTGAACAATATCCTGAACCCCATTAATATACTTAAGTAATATGTGTTAAAAAATATAAAAATTTAATTACATTAAATCTGCATACATGTGAAAATAAAAACGATGGAACTTAAGCTAAACACCGGTGGCCCATGCCTGTAATCTTAGCTACATGAAGCCAGCCCAATGAGGAAAGTCTGTGAGACTTTTATCTCTAACCACCAGAAAACCAGAAGTGGAGCTGTGCCTCAAAATGGTAGAATGCTAACCTTAAAGCAGAAAAGTATGGACAGTGCCTAGGTCCTGAGTTCATGACCCACAGAGAGAGGGGGGGGGGAGAGGGAGGGGGAGGGGGAGGGGGAGAGAGAAAGAAGGAAGGAAGGAAGGAAGGAAGGAAGGGAAGAAAAATGAGGGGAGAGAAGTGGTTTAAAGTATTCTTTTCAGGTATGCTGCTTTCTGGCATGAAGCATGCCTCCACAAAACTGTTTATGAAGCTTCTATAGTATGGGAATCACTATACATTTGGAATATTTCATCCTTGATTTCAATCTTCTATTCTTAAAAACAAAGACTAAGAAATATCAACCCAATAAAATATGAAGCATAAAGCATAGATATGCTCTGAAAACAGGGCCATAGAGAAGCACTGATATCAGAAAAGCGTACTCATTACTCACTACCTGTTTCATGCAACTGTAACCCTTCTGTAAAAAAAAAAAAAAGAGATAAATGTAGCCAGGTATAAATGGCTCAAACCTGTAATCCTAGCTACTCAGGAGGCTGAGATCTAAGCATCATGGTTCAAAGCCAGCCCTGGAAGGAAAGTCCTTGAGACTCTTACCTCCAATTAACCACCAGAAAACCAGACGTGCACTGTGACTTGAGGTGGTAGAGCTCTAGCCATGAGTGGAAAAGCTTAGTGTCAGTGCCCTGGCCCTGAGTTCAAGCCCCATAATCACCACTACCAACAAAAACTACAACAACAAATATAAATGCAGATGCTTCTAACTTAATAATGTGGAGACATCTATCTGTACTCATCTGATCTGAAAATATTCTAAATAGAAATGTACTTAATATCCACCAAGCATCAGAGCCTAGCAGAACAGTACCCCGTAGAGTGTTGAGTACTTCCTAATGATCTTGTGGGTGACAGGAGCCTGGCTCACTGCAGCTGCCCAAGAATAGGAAAGAGCATTGTACTATGTGTCAAGCTAGAAAAGGATGAAAATTCACAAGTTGTATTGTGAGTATTACTGAACACAGTATACACCGATATAATATATTGTGTTATATATACTATATTACTGAACACAGATTATGCCCCCCCCCTTTGTGGTCAGTTGTGGGGCTTGAACTCTGGTCCTGGGTGCTGTCCCTCAGCTCTTCAGCTCAAGGCTAGCACTCTACCACTTGAGCCACAGCACCACTTCTGGGTTTCTTTGGTTAATTGAAGATAAGAGTCTCACAGACTTTCCTGCCTGGGCTGGCTTTGAACTGTGATCTTCAGATTTCAGCCTCTTGAGTAGCAAAGATTACAGGCATGAGCCACCAGTGCCCAACTCACAGATCCCTTTTGCATGACCAAAAGACACATCAGAACTGAAGCCACCATACATTGGGGTACTATCTGTATTTGATCTATTTAGATTTTGGAGCTGGCTTTGAACTTTTCAGTCATCTCAGAGAATAATGTGAAGGAAGAAAAAAAATCCCTTATCTCTGCTTCTGAGAAACCCAGTGATGACCATCTCCAAGAATAAATAAATCAAATACAAATACAAATTTTCTCTGACCATAAAGGAAAAACATATTAAAACAACACTGAGATTACATCTTCCTCAGCAAGGATGGTCACTGTCAAGAATATGAACAATCAACAGTAACAAATGCTGGTGGGAATTGGGAAGGGGAGGGAACTCTAATACACTGTGTAATAGGAAAATGCAAATATGCCTTTTCTTTATGGCCACAGAAATTCTTTTTTTTTTTTTTTTTTTTTTTTTGTCGGTCATGGGGCTTGAACTTTGGGCTTGGGCGCTATCCCTCAGCTCTTCAGCTCAAGGGTAGCGCTCTACCACTTGAGCCACACCACCACTTCCGGTTTTCTAGTGGTTTATTGGAGATGAGTCTCAAGGACTTTCCTGCCGGGGCTGGCTTTGAACCATGATCCTCAGATCTCAGCCTCCTGAGTAGCTGGGATTACAGGCGTGAGCCACCGGCGCCTGGCTAGAAATTCATTTTTCTTTGTTTTGCTTGTGTGTTTATTTGTTTTCCAGATTGCCCTAGGCCATGGGGCCCACACCCAATCAGCCACCAGCTCTCAGGGAAGAACTCTGTAGCACTACTAGCCTTCCCTTCTGATCTTATCTGCTCAGACCCTCTGGGGCAGTGTGGGCAGTGTAGGAATGGGTGGGTTATAGGGAAGTTTGACAGCTCTCATGCATTGCTGGACAATTCAAATTTTACTTCATGTTGCCCCTTCTGGATAGAATTATCTTTCCTTTTTTTCTGTGCACACATACACAAAACAACACACATACCTACCTATACAGCCATCAGCAAGTGTAGCATACACATGTACTCACAATTATATTGTAAAAGACCCCGGAGATAATCGTCTACATTAAAAAACTACCAAGAGATTATTCATGAGTTACATAGGAGTAAAATGAGCTATGTTCACATTTTATTCTGAACATTTTTTAAGTAGGAACAGCTTCTACTAAAATAACGCATTACATATCACCTAGTTCCCATTTAGTATATATTACAACTGTACTATAGTCTGTGGCCTAAGTATCCTGTTGCTTAGTGATTTTATTGGAGATAAAGCAGTGAGATTTATTTTTAACAAAGGAAAATTTGAACTAGATCATAAAGGATGGGGCAATTAGAAGAAACAGGGTTCAGGGGTGGCATTTCTGCTTAGACAAGGGTGCAGGATGGATGGAACACAGGCAAGGAGACACTTGCCATTGGGAGACAGCTAAGACTCCCACTCAGCTGTCTGGCTGCTTGCCCTTTCTTCAAACCGGAATGAAACAAAGCTCATAGAGTGGGGGCACAGAGCCGATCCCAATTGCAGCTGGTGAGGTGTCAATGTCTTGTGGGTCAACCAGAGATTTCAAGGTAAAATTCTGTAGAATGTGTGTCAGGACTAAAAACAGCTCCATACGGGCCAGGCTCTCTCCAAGACAAACTCGTTTCCCTAAAAAAAAAAAAATACAAATTGACTAGTTATTTAGTTCAGATTCTTAGCACACAGGGAGTCTAAAAAAATTGGGGAATAATAAATATATTAATGAATGATTAACCCACAACTTCTATTTATGTGTAAACCTGATTTCCTCCCTTTCCTAAACAGAAAGTTCTGTGTTCATGCTTTATCAGAAAAAAATCATCTCTCTACAACCACAATGAATCTAGTATTCTAAGGCTTGTTAACAACTTTCTGTAAACACATACACACACACACACACACACACACACACACACACACACACACACACACACACACACATCTATTCCCACTGACATGATACATGACTATGTACTTTTCATTTACCCCTGAGTCAGATCTCTACAGATTTATTTCTCCTCATCTAGAGTCTAAGAGTTAAGATCAATTTCACTGACTATCTGTTCAAGCTTTTATCCAGAGCATACTTTTGCCAAGTATAAAAAGAAATGTAGCCAGGTAATGGTAGCTCACACCTGTAATCCAAGTTATTCAGGAAGCTGAGATCTGACGATCACAGTTCAAAGACAGCCTGGGCAGGACAGACTCTTTATCTCCAATTAACCACCAGAAAAATGGAAATAAGGGGGCTGGGAAGGTGGTTCAGTGGTAGAGTGCTTGTCATGCATGAGGCCCTGGGTTCCTTTCCTCAGCACCAAATAAGCAGAAAAAGCTGGAAGTGGCGCTATGGCTCAAGTGGTAGAACGCTAGCCTTGAGCTGAAGAGCTGAGGGACAGTGTCCAGGCCCAGAGTTCAGGCCCCATAACTAACAAGAAAGAAAGAATGTGGTTCAAAGTGGTAGAGTACTACCTTGAGCAAAAGAGCTTAGGGACAGTGCCCAGACCTTGAGATCAAGCCCCATGACCAACAAAAAGAGAGAGGAAGAAGAAGAGGGGGGAGGAGGAGGGGGGAGAGGAGGAGAGGGGGAGGAAGAGGAGGAGGAGGAGGAGGAGGATCAAAAAAGCCAGAAGTGGAGCTGTGGTAATGAGCTCTCCTTGAGTAAAAGAAACTCAGGGACAACACCAGAGTTTAAGCCCTAGGACTGGCAAAAAAGAGAGAGGAAAAAAAAAACTTCATCTGCCTCACAGACTGAATACAAGCTCTTAAGGTAAGTCTTAGCTCTGTAATGATACTCCAGTGCCAGGACAACACAGGACTGCATGATATGTGCGATAAATAGAAATTTCAAACCATAGTGGACTCCAAACTACAGGCAGAAAGACTGCAAGTAGGAAATCAGGGAGTGGCTTTGAGTTTTGCACAGCATGTTGGAAGCACAGCACCAAGGGTCAGATGATACACATTGTCTTAGAGAAACGATCAGGAGCAAATCTTATCTCTGCCCTGTGTTAAGTTACTCTGCTTCCTGCTTTCCTTGGGATGTGCTAAATATTCATTTCTTTCTCTTTCTACATCTATTCTGCGTTGTTAGTGTTCTTTATGCCTACCTGTTCCCAGAAAACTAATTTCCCTGGGCTGCATTAACCCTTGAGTTAGATTCTTCCAGGTTCTGCATGAACTCAGAGGATGAGGTATTGAAAAAAATCAGAGTCACAGCTTGGACAAAGGCTGCATAATTGTACCAGTGCCTGCATTTTCAGTTGAGCTGAAGGTCCATTGGCATTCCAGCAGTACCCCCTTTTGCCTTGGGTCTCCCTTTCTGTTCCAGATGCTTCTGGCATCTGCCTGCTGATGCAAGTACTCACCATTTCACTATATTACTTCCCTACTCCTGTTGGCCCTCTTGAAAACATGTTCCCCTGAAATTATCTAATTCATCTATTGAATGCAAGACTTAATTATTTCCAAGGATGCTTACAAATTGAGTGAAATATTTATGTGCAACAATGTCCCTTAGCCTTCCACTACTCTGCCCTTGACTCTCCAAAGACTAGGTAAAGGTGCTTCTCTCTTCAAGTTGCCACAGCAGCCTTCAGCTCAGCATGCATCACATCTCAGTCTCCTTGGATGTTCATTTGTCTCCCTCTCACTTAGAAGGGAAATCTGTTTATTATTCATATTTGAATCTTGGGATCTGGCAAGGGAAAAAAATCCCATATAAGGTGCTCAGTAAGTTTAAGTGATCTGATTTAAGGCTCTTGAGAAAAACAGTAGAACTGGACATCTAGTAGAGACTCATAGGAATCCTGGGAAGGGACCCAAGGAGAAACAATCTAGAACTTGGGAGTTGTGCCTCTGGCCTCCTAGAAATGGCAGTTTATCAAGCCCAGAGGGCCTTCATGCAAAGCACTCATTAACTCCTGGTACACTGGTGACAGGGAAGCTCGCTTACCTGCTGAAAATGCCATGAAGTGGTCACTCTTCTTAAAGTTACCACTTGCATCCAGAAAGTGGCTGGGGTCAAACTGCTCTGGGTTGGGAAATGCTTTCTCATCATGCAGAACAGAATTCAGAGATGTTAAGATTTTTGTGCCCTGATAGAAAGGAAATGGATACATCAAATTATAAAGGACATCATAAGGGGCTGGGAAGGTGGCTCAGTGGTACAGTGCTTGCCTTACCTGAATGAGGCCCTGGGTTCGATTCCTCAGCACCACATAAGCAGAAAAATCCAGACATGGGGCTGATGCTCAAGTGGTAGAGTGCTATCCTTCAGCTGAAGGGCTGAAGGACAGTACCCAGGACCAGAGTTCAGGCCCCGTGACCAGCAAAAATTAAAATTAAAAAAATAAAGGACATCATAAAACTTGAAAAAAATTAGACCCATGCCAACTAAGCCTTTTGTTTTGTTGATGAAGAGATTGAAGTACAAAAAGAGAATTTATTTGCTAAGTCACAGAAATAATTAGTGGCCAAGATGAACGGGTCTTAAGTCTAAAGTCTGACACCTGCACTTAATCTACAGAAAACAAAGGAAGCTACCTAGCATGCATTGCTCTTGACAGATCAATTGCAATATAATCTAACAAGGACAATGTCACTGTCCTTAAAAATTAGGAATACAATGGACATACTTCAACATAATAAGGGCTGCATATAATAAACTTACAGACAGCATTGTACTAAACGGGGGAAAAAAGCACTTTCTCTTAAGTGCTTAAATAATGAGACAGAAGTGTCCACTTTTCCATTCTTCTTTTGTTTTGTATTGTATTGTCTTTTTGTCATTTATAGGGCTTGAACTGAGGGCCTGGGTGATGTCTCTGAGCTCTTTTGCTCAAGGCTAGTGTTCTACCACTTTAAAACTGCTCCATGTCCAGTTTTCTGGTGCTTAATTGGAGATAAGAGTCTCACAGACTTTCCTGCCCTGGCTGGCTTTGAACCGTGATCTTCAGATCTCAGCCTCCTGAGTAGGTAAGATTACAGATGTAATCTACCAGTGCCTGGCCACTTTTCCACTCTTATTCAATTTAGTGAATGAATTTCTAGCCAGAGCAATAAGCCAAGAAAGAACTAAAGAAAACACAAATAGAAAAGGAAGAAGTCAAAATTTCCCTGTTTGCATATGTTATTATCTTATTCTTAAAAGACCCTAAGTACTCTACCAAAAGATTCTTATATCTGATGAATGTATTTGGAAAAATATATTCCATGATACAAAAATCAACATTCAAAAACCAGTAGTTTGTCTATAAACCAACAATAAACAGACTAAGAAAGAAATCAGGAAAGCAAAAGTCTAACAAAAGAGGTAAATGATTTCTACCACAGACTGGGAGAAAACATTTGCCAGTTATTCAGTTACAAAGAACTCATAACCAGAATATATAAACAACTCTAAGCTGGGCATTCATGGCTCATGATTGTACTCCTAGCTACTTAGGAACCTGAGATCTGTGGATTACATTTTAAAATCAGGGAAGGAAAATCTGTAAGAATCTTATCTCTAATTAAACACCAAAAAACCCAGAAGTGGAGCTGTGGCTCAAGTAATACAACACTAGCCTTAAGCAAATAAAAAAAAAAAAAAAAAAAAAGGCTGGGAAGGTGGCTCAGTGGTAGAGCGCTTGCCTTGCATGCTTGAGGCCCTGGGTTCGATTCCTCAGCACCACATAAGCAAAAAGAAAAAAGCCGGAAGTGGCGCTGTGGCTCATAGTGGTAGAGCGCTAGCCTTGAGCTGAAGAGCTGAGGGACAGCGCCCAGGCCCAGAGTTCAGGCCCCACGACCGGACAAAAAAAAAAAAAAAAAAACCTCAGAGATAGCACACAGTTCCTGAGTTTAAGCCCTAGGGTCAAAATAATAAAATAAAATAAAACCAACAATAACAGAAAAAATTCCAAAAATTAAACACTAAACTAAATTACACACTCAATTTATAGACAGACAAATAATAGTTTCCAAAGAAGATAAATGGCCAATAAAAGCATGAAGAAGTACTGAAGATCTTTTTTCTTTTTTTGGTGGTTCTAGGGATTAAACTAGGGCCTTCATGCTTGCTAAGCTAGAGGTTTATCATTTGAGTAACATCTATAGTCCTGCTTTTTGCTGATTATTTTGGAGTCTAGCCTCAAATCCTGATCCTTCAAGTTATTCTCTTGAGCAGCTAAGATTACAAATACAAGCCACAGCCACTTTAGTAATTAAGGAAATGTAAATCAAAACGATATTGAGCTTTGATCCCATGCCAGTCAGAATGTATATCTTCAAGAATATGAACAACAAATGCTGGTGCAAATGTAGGGGAAATGCAACCTGAGATCTTTTTAGTTGAATGTGAACTAGTGCCACCACTACAGGAATCAGCATGGAGTTCCTCCAAAACCCTAAAAATACAACTACCATGTGATCCTTTTATACCACTCCTGGACATTTATTATACCACTCCCAAGTTGTAACATCATTATTCATAATAGCTAGACTTCAAAGCCAGCCTAGATGCTCACAAAATGATGAATGGATAAAAGAGACTGTGGTGTGTGTGTATATATGTTTATGTATTAGATCCATGTAAAATGGAATTATGTTATTTTCAGGAAAAAAGGAGATGGAGATAATCATGTTAAGCAAAGTATGTCATAAAGGTAAATATTAGGGGCTGGGAAGGTGGCTCAGTGGTAGAGCGCTTGCCTTGCATGCTCAAGGCCCTGGGTTCGATTCCTCAGCACCACATAAGCAAAAAAGAAAAAAGCCGGAAGTGGCGCTGTGGCTCAAGTGGTAGAGCGCTAGCCTTGAGCTGAAGAGCTGAGGGACAGCGCTCAGGCCCAGAGTTCAGGCCCCACAACCGGACCCAAAAAAAAAAAAAAAAGGTAAATATTACATGTTTACTCAGAAAGGTAAACATGTTTACTCTCATATGTAGAATATAGACCTAAAACAATCAGATTAAAACAAAAATAAGGATGTGAATTTAGAAAGGGGCTATTAGGGAAACCATTAGGAGGAGGAAGGACCAAAGAAGAGGATGATGAACGTACAAATATTATCATATAATATATTAGCACATATATATGTAGAGTAGTGAAACACTAAAAATTGCAAAAAAATAAATAAGTTCACTGGAGGGAAAAAGAAACTTGAAAAATGAGACTATTTTAGAGAGATCCTTGGAAAAGAGAGATATAAAGGAGCCATGACACAGGTAGAAAAGTTACATTTAGATAAAAGAAAGTCCTTCCACAAGGAGACAAGAAACAGAATTGTGTAGGTATAGCTAAGTATGTAAATCTAGAGGAAGAGAAGGACAGATTGCCTGAGGAAAAGAAACTGGTAGTAAGATAGAACTTTGAGGAGGGTTTCGGGTTGAAAGAGTCATTGTTGTATATCATGAAGTACATTGAGTTAGACTAAAAAGAACTATTGCTGCAGGAAAATGGACAGCAGAAGGCACTAATGAACAGACCAAGTGAGAAGTTCTTAAAGTACTGAAGTCTGTAAGAATCTAAGTACCATTAGATTTGGGAAATTGAACCAACAAATTAGAAGGTAGTGGTAGTGGGTAAGATGTCTGAGTTATGGCTGCACCATACCTGTAAAATGTCAGAAAAATCTATCATTGTACTACCATGATCATTGACAGCCTGAGATTCCTTCGACTATAGATTGAATATTTCTTACCTTTGTGATAAAGTAGTCTCTAAACTGAATGTCCTTAGTCACCACATGGGGCATGTTGATGGGGAGGATGTCGATATATCTCTGGATCTCATGTACCACAGCATCCGTGTAGGGCATGCTGCTCCTGTCCTGCATGGAGGGGCTTCGGTGCCTGCCAATCACACGTTGGATCTCTTCCTGAATTTTAACTGGCCAGGAAGGAATCAGAATGTATATGGAAAGAATTATCTTCTACATAATCATAGGAGGTGGGGAGATAGAAAAATGGTCACTTTCTCCATAGGGAAAAAGGAGTTTGTCTTCTGGACAAATTAGAAGTTCATGAGAAACCTAATCTGTATACACACACACACACACACACACACACACACACACACACACACACACACACGTATATATAGTAATATATATAGTAAGGTGTATATATATATATATATATATATATATATATAGTACTATAAGGTGTATATATAGTACTATATATATTATAGTATATAGTATATAGTATGGCATATAGTATATATAGAACTATCTATAGATACTATATAGTATAATATATTATAATTATAGAATATATAATCATATATTATATATTATATTAATATATTCTATATAGTACTATATATAATACCAACATACTATTAAACCAATTTCTCAACTTCTTAATTTGTCAGGTTTTGCTCAGCAGATTCAGAAATCTGGAATCTGAGTATCAATGAAGACTCTGTAATATAACCACTTTGTCTATGCTAGTTTGTTTTTTTTTATTTTTATTTTTTATTGTGAAAATACTGTACAGAGGGGTTACAATTACATGGGCAAGATAATGAGTACATTTCTTATCAAGCATTGTAGCCTCCTCCTTTGTTCTACGCTAGTTTGTTAAAAGTATGAAAATTCTAAGGAAAATTCTAAGAAAATTTTTTTTTTCTTTTTTTGCTTATGTGGTGCTGAGGAATCGAACCCAGGGCCTCTTGCCTGCAAGGCAAGCGCTCTACCACTGAGCCACCTTCCCAGCCCTCTAAGAAAATTTTTAATAAATACCAACAAAAAATAGATGTTTACTTGTTTCAGCATAGGTGAAGAAGGTAACATTTATTTAGAATGTAGTGTATGACTGATCTACCACATATTCATTATTTTACTGTTCTTCAAAATAGTTCAAGGGATTAAGTATTATTTTGTGTAGCTTAAAAGTAAACTAGTTCAGAGACTAACTATGATCCCTTAGCACACTGGGTGATATGTGGCCTTTAGAGACATGGCAAGGCAGTCAGGGGATGGAGGTGACATGGCTGCTTGCTAGAAGACTCAGAATCTGAAGTCATTACTATTGAAATCTGTAACTACATGTTGCTACTCCCTTAGATCAAGTAGTATTTTTCTACTACCCAAAGAATGTGACCTTGTAATGGAGCTTTGAAAATTCTATGTTTGACAGCTATAAAGAAAAAAATCATCCGGGTATCAGTGGCTCACGCCTGTAATCCTAGCTACTCAGGAGGCTGAGATCTGAGGATCACGGTTCAAAGCCAGCCCAGGCAGGGAAGTCCGTGAGACTCTTATCTCCAATAAACCACCAGAAAACCAGAAGTGGCGCTGTGGCTCAAGTGGTAGAGCACTAGCCTTGAGATGAAGAGCTGAGGGACAGCGCCCAGGCCCAGAATCAAGCCCTACAACCAACCAAAAAAAAAAAAAAATGTACTGTGTGATTTTTTGTTTGTTTGTTTCTGTTGTATGTTCCTCCCCCATGGTATAACCCCTATTTTCACTGTATTTGATTCCGTGCCCTGCATCTTGTATATACATTTTTGTAATTTGGGGAGGGGAAGGGAAATAACAAAAAGCTGAAATAAGGATACAAGTTGAACCACTGTAACAATGAGATGTATAAGACACCATGTTGAAAATGAACTTTACAATTTGGGGGGTGATGGGAGGAGTTGGAAAGATGGGAGGGAAGGGTTGGTAGGGAAAAAACAAAGGAAGGGGTGACAATGCTTGAGAGGAAATGTACTCATTACCTTATTCATGTAACTGTAACCTCTCTGTACAGTATCTTTACAATAAATATATATATATATATTAAAAAAGAAAAATCAATCCCAACAATGCAAAAGAAAAATTAATAATTTGAAACAAATTTTGAACTTCACCTTTCCTTGAGAGGCTCAAGTTCCTTCTAGAAGAGAGTTGTCATGTTAGTAGTCAGAGTACTCAAGGCAAAAGAAAGTAAAGGATAGCATGGCAACAAAAATGTATATATATATATATTATATATATTATATATTTATACACACACACATATATATACATACATATATATATATGAGAAAGACAGAAATAGGCAGACAGACAGATAGATTCAGAAACAGAAAGATGGTGCAAAATAAGATCCAAAAAGAAAATCAATATGAAAGCGATAAAGAATATGACAGAAGAAAAGCTTGTGCAATATGCAGATAATAAAGGCTTAAGAATAATATATACTACCTCATAATCAACACAGATCTCTCACAAGCCATCAGTGAAGTTGTATGACTGACAGAGTGGATTATTTGAGAAAAACCTAGATCACATCATATTATACAGTATGTCCTATCAAACACATACTCCAATTTTGCATCTAAGTTGTACAGGTCATAGAATATCTCCTATTCATAGGAGAAGGTCCTTAAACCAGTGGAAACTTTTGGTGGTGTTAGCATGAGATAAATATCAGGATATTATCCCTATTAAAAATTTCAAAAACACAAACTATGATATAACCATAAAGAAAGTGTTGATCTAGATGAACACCCAATAAAAAAGAGGGAGACAAGGTAGAAAGTCTGCATTTACAAGAGAAGTTACATTTGTCAGGACATTTTTCTTTATTCAGAAAGTCATATTAGAAAAGATTTTTATCGGGGTGTAATCCTTTCTATAATGAATTTGAGTATCTATTGACCATGTCATACCTAACCTAGGTATAGAAAACCTGTGGAACAAACTCTTCATGTGGAAAACTGTGTAGCTCCTTAAGAATTGTTACTACATATCCCACAATCTAAAGAGAGGATTCTGAAGCATAGGAGGGAGAATAGCAACCATTGCCCTTCCAATCTCTGCTGTTGCTTAAGCATTTCATTTGGTTTCTTTACTGCGATCTCATTTAAATCACATCTGTCCAATGATAGACTCCTATGCTATGATGGAAATTTTCCTTGTACAATGTGTGTAGCCAAGTCAAGGGTGAGCTGGTTCTCTATGCTGTCTGCCAGTTTCTACCTGGATTTTCCCCTACTCACTACCTATGCTCATACCTGAGATTTCAGGATGCTTCAACAAGAGCAAAAGTCCATATGTCATCGTGGTACTCGTTGTCTCTGTTCCTGCACTAAACACATCCCAACAAGTGGTGATCAGGTTGTCCATGGTAAATTCAGACTGTTTGTTGTATTTTTCCTAGCAGTGATGAGTGAGAATTGCTTGGTTAAAAGAGGTGTTTGAAACATCATAAAGTGCTTTTAGAGAACACAAGCATTTGGTAAATTAATCAGAGATAAGTGTGTTATAGCTGAAGGTAATATATATATATATATATATATATATATATATGGATATATTTGGATCCCTCCAAATTATTAATATGTAGAATTACCAACTTCCAAGTCTTTTCTAAATCTGTACTTTCACCTTTACTAAAGAAAATCAGTTCCTTTGTCATTTATTTCAAACATAAACTGTTTCAAATTGTTCATTGCTACTCCATGCTAGTTGTAGAATGTGTTGTCTATTTTAACAAGTCTACATTTCCCATCCAAGCCTTCCTTCCTACATATTCCCAAGATGCATCGCTTCCCAAATTCCTTTGTCATGACAATCATTATCATTCCTCAATTACAGGAAAGATAACCTTCTCAATCTTTCCACACACGTGGTTACCATATACATGTACCATTCCTTGGCTTTCTTTCATGCACTCTATCAAATCCCCAAAACCTACCTCAACTGTGAAGACTCTCAAGATTCCTACCCATTCTTGTATTCTCCTGGCCTGTAAGATCTTCCACTCATGTGGGTTATTTTATGTAGTATGGCCTCTTACCTTCAATCTTTATAGGTGTGTTTTGTATTCCAATATACCTTCAAATATGAAACATTTCTAAAATGATAAATATATAACTTCCAAAAAATTATTTTCCAATGAGAATTTTAAAATACTCCAAGATACTCAATATGATTTTCAGAAAACAATGTTACACAAGCAAAGAGTATATCTTTAGGAAGGTAATGTTATTCTCCTAAGGAGATCAAAGGTAATCTATGAATCACGTAACTAAGAAACATGAAGTTGAAAATCAAGGTCATGTTATACCTTTTCCACTTGAATCAGAAAATAGTCGATAAAGTCTTGAGGATTACTGGGGTCCAGAGCTTCTTTATGTTCTTTTACTTTCTCCAAAATAATATTTTTTTGGTGAGCAATGTTTTTAAAGAGCTTGTTATGACTTCCTGGGAGATAAAGTAAAGCAGGGAAAGCATTGCAGAGCTGAAAGAGCAAGGAGTACTCATTAACACACTGTGAGCATTCACAGTCACTGCATGCCAGCACTTTGCTAAGTGCTAAATAAAGATGAATAAAACATGCCTCCTACAATACAATGCAGTAGGGGTAAAATTCTTCTTGTAATGAAGAAATACTACATCACAAAAATTAAGAAACTTCCCAACACACACAGTATATCTGAGTTCAGGGACTTATTGCTCTGCAGATTGTGCACATTTACCTAACTGGTCTGGTCTTTGCTGGTCCCAGGATTCACAGACCCTGTTTTCCTCCCTCTAATTCTCAGAATCCAACTACTAGCTTTTGAGTAATGAGCAGGTACCCTTGGGTGCAGGAGCAATGTCACATTTAAATGAAAATAAACCTTACTTGTATCCAGGAAGTACTTAAAATTCTGAGGTTATCATGAAAACTTTCGATCAATGCATGAAATTTCTGATCACTGTAGTCAAAACGGTTCTGAAAAATGATGGAAGAGATCACATTGCAGGGGACACAGGCCAGAAGGAAGCTAGGATCACAAGGCGATCCTGAAAGTAATAGAAGTTAGAAATTAATACACAATTCTCACATCTACCTCACACTCACTACCAAGACAGGTCATTGCCACTATGCAATCCACAGGCACAAATGACTGTTGCTTATGTTTCACCAAACAAACGTGCCTGGTGAACCCTAGCTTACTTGTTAATTCTATCCTCATATTCTCTTCTTTTCATTATTTCCCAAAGAGAAATTCATTTAGAGATCATGTAATTTTTCTACTTAAACACGTGCATTTATGTCTCAGTGTGGTTACTACTCAGTGGCACCCTAAAAAACAAGTTCAACAAGAAATATACTCACTACCTTAAGTATGTAACTGTAACCCCTCTGTACATGACCTTGACAATAAAATTATTTTTTTTAAAAATCAAGAGATTGCTGTGCACCTGTCACTCACACCTATAATCAGTTACTAATCAGGAGGCTGAGATGTGAAGACTACAGTTAAAAGCCTGCCCAGACAGAAAGTCCATGAGAATCATATCTCTGAAATTCTTATCTACAATTAACCACCAACAAAAGAAAGAGAGAGAGAGAGAGAGAGAGAGAGAGTCTAGAGAGGTGGAGCTATGGTGGTAGAGTACTAGCCTTGAGCAAAAAAAACAAAAACAAAGCTTAGGAACCTCTCCCAGGCCCTGAGTTCAAGCCCCAGGATTGGCACAAAAAGGAGAAAAAAAAATCAAGAGATTGAGGTAACTTGTAATTGTATTTAATAAAACAGAGTTGAGATTATCAAATGTGCTTTTCTTGTAGAAAAATAAACAAAGTGGAGTTATATCCAGTTATATGAAAAAATGTGTTTTGGAAGCCTCCTTCCTTCCTTCCTTTTTTTTCTTTTTTGTCACACTCTTATTCTTGAGCCACACCTCCAGCCAGAAGCATGCTTCCTAGTGTCATAAAGAACATGACTATTTTAGATTTTAACTGCTAGCAGTTAAAAAAAGTTAAAAAGCCTCATCCTCCCTTACTCTTACTCTTCTTTCCACATCTAGACGAGTATATCAAAAGCCTCAGTGATCCCTCCTTTAACACTAACATGAAGTAGAAACTACACAATCCGTGGTCCACACAAGGAGTCCTCGCCCCGTTTCTTTACCACTGTGGAAACTCAAGCCTGGAAACTTTCCTTGCTCTTTCACTACATTCTCAGATGTCTCTGTAGTGACACTGCTCTCTTGAACGTATTATGGTGTGAGTTATGAGACTTTTCATATCCTATTGTTTTGTGGGTGGCATCCAAACCCTGCCTCTGCATAGTAACAACCATAACACTCTGAAAAAACTCGCTGGTTTAAAATGGGTAAGTTAAAAGGGCAAACAGTGGCCACGCCCAAAGTTCAAGCCCCACAACCGACCAAAAATAAAAGGGGTGGGGGCAAACAGTTCTGCTCAACCTGTGAAAGCAACTTCCAGGAGTATGCGATAAAGCAGAAGTAGAGAGAAATTCACACTCACTATGAGAATCAGAACCAGGTAAGAGTAAACTTCTATTTAATATACAAATAAAATACACAATCATTTCTCATATAATATCTATTAAAACCCATTACTTGGTCTCTTCTCCTGCTAACCCACAGAGATGAACCTTGCATGAAAGACTAATAATGAAGAAAACAAAGGCCTATATTAACTTGGCCTACATCAAAAGCTTATTGCTGGGCTGGGATGTAGCTCAGTGGCAAAGCGCTTGCCTAGCAAGTGCAACATCCTGGGTTCGATCCCCAGTACCAAAAAAGAAAAGACAAAAAAAATTGATTAAAAAAATAAAATAAATAAAAATTAAATTAAATTAAAAATAAATAAAAAATAAAAAAGCTTATTGCTTCCTGAAAGTATGCTATATTTTATGTCTCACTAGTTAAATGAGGAAAAAGTAAACGTCAGTGGCACTTGAAACTCCACAAACTTTTCTTACACTGTTTCTAAAAATATCATGTCTATCCTAAGAATTCTTCTTAATAATTAAGTAAATATGTACCATTTGTTTTTTTTAATGCTTCCACCAGACACAAAGCTTCCTCTTGAATTTTGTCTTCAATAGTTTTCTTCCCCATCCCCATATTCCTCAAAACTATGAGGGAGAAACGTCGGGTTTGCTTCCATCTTTCCCCATTGCTGAAAACAATTCCTATAGGAAGAAAAAAGCACAGAACAGCATCCTCTATCATAGTGAATTCTAGTTAGACTTTTCATCTCATGAAATGCTGACAACACTTAAGTAGATTTATAAAGCCATAACTATATCATCTTGAGCTCCACTTTACCTGCCACTTCTTCTAACTGAATCTACTATTTTACTATTGGGACTCTTGATTTGACACACTACTTAGTTCTTCATACATTAGTTCTTCAAATCCTCAGCATAGTTCTGTACACTAAGTATTTTGTTGCAGTTTTACTAACAAGGACATTGAATATCATAAAAGCAAAATGCTAGCTCTATGACAACATAGCTAATAAATCATGGTGAACACAAGTCATAGGTAAATTTCTTGTTTCTGATTGCAAGTGAACCTTAGGAGGTTCATCAAGAGAAGGAAATTCTCAAAAGGTCGGACAACTCTTCTACAGTAGAAGGAATCACATGACAGTGTATTCCTCAGAAAAGAGGCCAACATTGGCAGAGAATAATTCACATTTAAACATTTTCCCTCTGTTTTATCTCTTCTACTTAATGTGGTCATAGGACCAATGAAGTTCAATGTCAGACCTCCAAAGTCAAGACAAGATCTAGAGGGACAGACAGACAAAGGGCACACATTCGCTCACACATGTGGAAGTTAGATCTAAATTATAAGCATACATGAAAACATATACAGGATCATGTATATCTATATACACACATAAGTAAACTGACTAACGTATGTTACATGCAGGGGAGGATTCCAAGGGTATAACTCCTTTGAACAACTTACAGTTTAACAAAATGAATACCAGGAAGTTGAAACGTCTTTTTTGAGGTGGAGGGAACAAGGAATGTATTCTCCAAATGCTGTAGTTTCTCAATTTCTTTGCCTATCAGAATTATTTACAACTTGCCATCTGATTAACATTCTCCCCAGTAAAGAAACATACCCAATCCTTGGATGGCTTTATCCATCACTGGGAAACTCCCTCTACCACCAAACTCTTCTGCCCGATCAACCAGAGCTTCCTTCACTGCTTTGTATCCATACAACACCACAGTGGGCCTCATGCCCAAATATACAGTGAACACAGGGCCATAGTTTTTTGCTAGCTGGAAAAGGATCACAAGTACAAGAAAAGTGAAGATTGTAATTGCTTTATGTAAATAACTGAGAAATATTTATAATCCTTCTGAAGAATCATTTTAATATTCATTTACCCATTATAATAAAAGGAGCAATTTAATAGGAAATTACATTGAGTGGTAATGATGTATCATTAATAACATTGCCATTATTATTATTATTCTCTTAAAACATAATAGAAGCCATATTCCACTTTTTTGTTATTTCATTAACTTTTCCTGCCAAAAGTATAATCACTTCAAATTTCTCCTTTGTATCTATCTGTACTTAAAAGATGTTTTCCTCTTCTTTTTTAAAGGAAGACCCTCCCACTTATGCCGTCCCATTATCCACCCTTCTTAACACCCTAAGTTTCAGAAACACATGACAACTTGGTAGCCTGGTCATAGCACATGCCCAATCTCTGTGCTTTACATTTTATAATAACCAGAAGCTTTTAAATATTAAGATCATCTGCACGCACCTAGGATAGTACCTGATACAAAGGACACATTTTTAGGTACTGTCAAGTATGCCACAATCAATAGCCTTTGAAAGACATCACTGTTTACATCTTAATGACATGGAATTCACAGCTCACAGATTTTAAAAATTCCCCAAGCTGAGAATTAACAAATGAAGAAGCTGAGAGTTCAAAGCACAGGAAGGATCTTCTAGAAGCAGTGCTCTGGTAATTAGCTATCTCGGAAAACTCAGTTTTCTGACCATTCATTCCATCAGGATTCAGAGAGCTACTGCTGTGTAAATTGACCCATTCATTCAGTAAGTATAATAGAAACTGTCAACATGGTTATGTCAAATCAGTGTCTTCTTTAGGAAATTTTAGTGCTGTGGTCTTGTTACACCATAGAGTTCTTTCCAGCTGTAGATTTCTTAAGCCATACCTTAGTGACCAAAGAGCCTATCTCTTTAAAACACACTTCCTGGGACCCTATTTTATTTAGCTTTAAGACCAATATGGTTCACTTACTACAATCAACTAAAAGAAAAAAATTAATCATGCTTACGATGCTTAAGGACTTGACAATATTCTTAGTATTTAACTGTAGAATATTTCCAATAATTGGGAGCGGGGTGGGGCCAGGTGGGAGCTTCCCTTTGACGCTGTTTCCCTTCCACAGAGAAAGAAGAACCAAACCGGAAAGACCAAGCCCCAAGAGGATAAGGAGATCAGTTGACAAACTTTGTGTAAGTGCAATTGAAAGTTTAGATCCCAAGGCTTCTATGAATAATGCACACATGGTTCACCGAAGTACAAAGCCTTCAAACTTTGGGTAAACTCTGCTTATCTTCAGTACACTTTGGCCTGTTGGTAGAAATGAAAGCAAAGGTAATGTTTTCCTCGGCGATAAACCCTCTCTTAATTATCTAAGTAAAACAGAAGTCTGCCTTCTTCGGAGGTAGTTATTATGGTCAGAAGGGCCATACTTTCCCAGTAAAGTTGTAAACTCCTACATTTCCAACAGGATACCTGCATGATTTGGGTGAATGATTAAAAAGAATGTTCCTGTGTCAAAATTTACCATCATACTGCTAAAGAAAGAAGCATTCTCCTAGTGCTTTTCCCTAAAGATAAAAGGGAAAAGTCCAGAGCAGGTATTTGGGGGCTAGGAAACCAGTCTTGTCTTCCAGCATATCAGAGATGCCTTAATTCTCTCAGCAGAGCCTCTGTTCCATCTGGTAGAAATGAAGCCACTCCACAGAGCAATGTGTGGTTAATCGTCAATTGCGAGGGATCTGCCACATCAAGGAGAGGAACTGCTCACACACGCAGCAGAGGAAAGCCCCTTGACGCATCCCTCAGTGTCTTCCTTGCACACCCACTACTCACAAGGGGGGTCCTGTAGTCCCAGCCGGCGTTCACTGCTCTGCCATGGGGCAGAAACGTCCTCCAGCAAGGGCGTTACAAATGTTTCAAGGTGTGTAGAGGCCAATGGGAAAAAAAAAACTTCAAGACTCAACAGACAAGGCGAGACCCAAGATGGCTGAGCAGAGTTACTCTATGCTCTTCGGGCAACTCTGGCACAGAGAAGATTCAGCGCATTAAAGGAAAAACTGTTTTGAGGAGAGTAGAATTCACAGGGATTCTAGACAGTACAGGGAAACAGAGAGGCAGCCTAGAGAAAAAAGAAAAACCACACACAGCTTCGAGTCCGACATAGGCCAGCCAGTGCCTGGCTACAGACCCTCAGAACTCAATCCTCCAACAGCTACTGACTGAGGACATCCTGGCGTCCCGCGGCAGCTGGGCCTGCGGGCAAGCCCGGGGCTGGAGCGCACCTCCGGCGGCGGAGGACCGCCCCGCCTCTCAGCAGCCCTCCGCCTCTGGACCAGCGCTGCGTCTTTCTGCGGGAACTGGGGAGCATCTTCCTGCCCCCGCACCCCGCCTCCAGAACACAACACTGAAACTGCAGCCCCTGCTGAACAACCGGGGTTCGTGCACCCTGGACAGGGGAAAGCCTGGAGAGAACCCTGCAGCTTTCTGAACGCAGCCTCCAGTCGCTCCAGCCCGCGGGGCAAACACCTGCCCTCCCCTGGCTGGATTTGGGCAAAGCCCCCTGCGCGGCTCACAGCCTTGGGGCTCAGCCCTCCACTGTAACATTCACCCCCCCCCCATTCACCCCCCAGCCGGGTGCATCTGAAGCCAAGGGGAAAAAAAAAAAAAAAGAAAAAAACTCCCAGCTTCCAAGAGCTCCAGGCCAGGCTTAACCCCTGCGCTCACCCAGGGCGATCAGCTCACGGTTTTCCAGCTCTCCAGCTCCTGTGCACCCGCAGCTGAGAAATCCCCCAGCAACCACCCAGCAACTCCAGGAAAGTTTGTTGCCTGTGGCCCTCCCCCCTCCCCCTGTCCCCTCCCCCCTTCTCCCCCTCCCTCATTCCCCTCCCTCATCTCCCCCCCCCCCCACGACTGTGCCTTCCCTCCATAATCCACACAAAGTCTCTTCTCAGCCTGGGGACTGTGGTTACCATGACAAAACGCGGATTCACCAGCACCCGCTTGGAAACACTCCCTTGGGCTGAGCCATGCCTCCATGGGAATGCAGCCGCTGGTGACCCCAGGCCCCCCAAACATTTGTATGTGCTGGCAGGCCTTAGGTTAGTTCTCCATCCAGGCCAAGGGTGCAAACGCCGCAGCTTCATTCCGGCTTGTGGCTGGAGCCTGGCCCTGTGCTCCAGCTCGGGGACTGTCACTCCCAGTGTCACCAGCCTGGTCCCCACCACCGCTTTCCACCTACGATCCAGGGATACCCCCAACTCAACTAGGATCCCAGAGACCAAACCCACAAGCCCCAGCACCCCAAGTGCTCAATACATACAGCTTGGCAAGGGGCTGTCTCGTGTCCTGCACCTCAAGGGGTGTGGACCTCAAGACCCTGCGTGGAGAACGCGGCCCAAGGACTCTAGAAACAGCTGCTCACGCAAAACCATGAAGAAGGCTGCAGACCATCTCACGGTTCCACTAAACCCGTTCACAGTGCTACAAACCCCAGTACTATTTGTAGCCACCCATGAACCTGGAGAACCACACACTTCGGACCCGAAACCTGAGGTCTCCGATTCCAGTGCATAGCACGATGCCAGCACCATCTAGGCTTTTATTAGGTGGGGCCTGAAAAAAGATCCCATACTGACCTGCTGCTCCACACGTATAAATGCTGATGCCTCGGCTGTGTCTCCCGCGATCATCACAAGAGTCCTGGGAAAGGGCTTTGGGCCACCCAGGACACACCGTGACTCAGGAAACACAGCCCCCACCATCACCTTCCTTACCAGAGGGCTCTGGAGAGAATCTTCCTCACATCACTGCTGCCCCACTGTCATCCGAGTTCACATTTAAAGACACGAATCAGCAACTCAAAATGAATTCTCTTCACACTGGGTGATTATAAAAAAAAAAATGCCTAATGGAGAATTATAGACCCAGTAGAGGGCAGAATCTACTTTCTAGATGCCCTTTTCTAGCTTCTGAGAAGGATGTTGCTCAGAGTTCTCAACACAAACAAAGCCAGCATGGAAGATACAGATATATAAGATAAAGCTTATTATCGGGACAAGTTCAAGAGTTGTAGAGGCTGGAAAATCATGCAAGATGCCATTTGCAAGCTTGAGAACCAGGAAATCAATGGTGTCAGTTTCTGTCCATAGTTGAAAGACTGAAAAGAGGGAAAGAGTAGCCTAATAATGTAAGTTCAGACTAGAAAGTTTTAAAGTGAGGGGTGTGTATATGGTGTGTGTGTGCGTGTGCGTGTGTGTGTGTGTGTGTGTGTGTGTGTGTGTGTGTGTGTTGGCAGGATCTAACCACAAGGCTTCATACACAAAAGGCAAACAAACTATGGCTGAATGATTTCCCTAGTCCCAGTGTGAATTAAACAATACAAAACAAAACAAAAAAGGCCAGGGAAATAGGAACTCCAATGTCCAAGAGCAAGAGAAGATAGAAGGGTCCTAGAACCCTAGAGCCCAGTAGATTCAATGGTGCATATTCACATAGTGATAGTCGATTTTCTGTACTTATTCTGATTCAAATGCTAATTTCACCTAGAAATACCTTCCTGGATATACCAAGAAATAATGTTCCACTAGATAAATGGTGGAACATTATGACTTATGAAATAAACCATCACAGTACATAGGTAACATGAATAACTACTTGTTAGTAGTAGATTTAAGCAAATGACACATGCATTCTTCACTTCCATTTTCTTTACTAACCACATCAAACTCCTCACACTAGAAATACCACTGTATCTAGAGTCCACAGATAAAACCTGATCAACCTGATAGTGGATTTGGATCTCAGCTGAATAAAACCAAAACACTAGTCTTTACCTACTTCTCCTAAAATGCTCAATTTATTTTTTATTTTTGAATGAAGGATAGTATTTGTACATATTTCTGTGGCACAGTGTGATGTTTTGTTTCATTGTGTGGTGAGCAACTCAGCAATTAGCGCCTCACTATAAAGTTCCGCTGTCCTCTGTGATGAGTACACCCCAAATCCTGTCTTCCAGCAATATTCACGTAAACAACCCATTAGGTTGATTATGCCCCCTGCAGGGCCATAGAACACCAGAAATGATTCTTCCTGCCAGTCATTGTATCCTCAGCCTATACCCCATCCTTCCTGCTCTTCTTAGTCTCTAGTAACTACTATTCTATTTTCAACTTCTACTATTGATCTTCTGTGAAATCAACTTTTTTAGGTTTTACTTATACATGAATTTACCACATATGAGAATTTATGAACCTGGTTTATCCCATTTAATATGATGTCCTCCAGGTCTGTCCATGTTGAAAAGGATAGATAGCACACTTTTCTGGGTAAACAGAATCCCATTGTGTATATATGCCACATTTTCATTATGAACTCACTCCATTAATGGACATGGAGAGCCAAGCATACTGACTGGTACATGCCTGTAATCCCCATATTAAGGCAGAGTAAATATTTCAAAATGGTTTTGTAACATGTGAACTCAGTATTGCAAAGAACTTCAAATATATCCTGAAATACTAGTTCATTATTATTTTAACCAAGTTCTTTGAAATTAAGCAATTACTGTGTCAACTATTTCCCCATGGGCAAATAAAAGTGAGAATTCATGAAAGTTTGTCCCTTTATAATGTTTGGAACTGTGGAAAATCCAAATTGACGGAAAGGGAAAGCATGTGAAAGATTTAAAATCTGTGGTGAATTTAAAAGACAGCATTAATTCCCCTCAGTAGATGAGTACATCAAGAAAAGGTGAGATATATATATATATATATATATATATACATATATATATATATATATATATAAATTCTATGCCTCCATCAGAAAGAATGACACTGCCCCATTTGTTAGGAAATGGAAAGACTTGGAAAAAATTATATTAAGTGAAGTAAGCCAGGCCCCCCCCAAAAAAACATAGGTCCCATGGTTTCCCTAATTTGCAGTAAGTAGAATATGTCTAGGACACGCAGAAAAAGTCAAAAGCTATGTACATGACCATATAAGATGATTCTAAACTGGGTGCTGGTGGCTCACACCTGTAATCCTAGCTACTCAGGAGGCTGAGATCTGAGGATCGTGGTTCAAAGCCAGCCCAGTCAAGAAAATCCCTGAGACTTTTATCTCCAATAAACCACTAGAAAATCAGAAGTGGCGCTGTGGTTCAAGTAGTAGAGCATTAGCCTTTAGCTGCAGAGCTGAGGGACAGCGCCCAGGCCCAGAGTTCAAGCCCCACGACTGGCCTCCATGATCGACCAAAAAAAAAAAAAAAGATGATGCAAAGTGAAATAAACCCCAAGATAGGTACATAAGAGGTTTGATCTTTCTTAATAATTTTGTTTTTTAATGTACTTATAATGTACTACATGATTTTGTTTCTTTTGTATGCTCTGTCCCCATGGTAAAACCCCTGTTTCTAACTGTATTTGATTCCCATCACCTATATCTTTTTTTTGGGGGGGGGGGGCGGTTGTGGGGCCTGAACTCTGGGCTTGGGCGCTGTCCCTCAGCTCTTCAGCTCAAGGCTAGCGCTCTACCACTTGAGCCACAGCACCACTTCCGACTTTTTTCTTTTTGCTTATGTGGTGCTGAGGAATCGAACCCAGGGCCTCAGGCATGCAAGGCATGCGCTCTACCACTGAGCCACCTTCCTAGCCCCCATCACCTGTATCTTGTATATACATTTTTCTAATAAGGGAAATAACAAAATGCTGAAATAAGGATACAGGTTGACCCATTGTAATGATACGTTGAAAACAAACTTTACAAATTTGTGGGGAGGGAGGAGTTGGAGAAGGAAGGGATGGTAGGGGAAAAACAAAGGAGGGGATAACAATGCTCCATAGGAATTCTGTACTCATTATCTTACACAGGTAACTGTAACCCCTCCGAATAGTATCTTTACAATAAAAATATATTAATAAAAATAAATAAAAGATAGCATTAGGAAACCCTGCTTTGGGCTGGGAATGTGGCTTAATAGTAGACTGTTTGCCTAGCATGCATGAGGTCCTGGGTTCAATTTCTAGGTAGCATATAATACAAAAGAAAATTAATTTAAAAAGAAAACACAATTTTGAGAGAAGCCAGGCCAATGTCTTCATTTCTACCTCATTCTAACCTCTAGAATTATTCTTCAAGGACAATTGAAGTTCATTTCAGCAACCATCCCAAGACAGTGGCGTTTGCCCTTGAGTAAACTCACATGCAGAGCTATGAGCGCTCATACCAGAGGCCACAGAACTCAGAACTAGTCCTGGGGAGGACTTGCCAGCCTGGGCTCAGGCTCTTCACTTGGCCCCCTCACACTTGAGTTTCCAATCAGGTCACTTGGGTGTTTTTTACAGTTCATTTCCTGCAGCACTTTAATGAAATACTATTGAGCTCAGATTTGGGAGGGCTGTTTGGCATAAAATTACTTCCCCACAGAAAGAGATGCTAAAGTCTTGTTTCTTATGATAGATGCTGGTAGCTGTTAAGAGAAAATTAAAGTTCCCACTGCTTTTTCTAGTGAGAAATGGGAAGGTCTTGTGCTCCAGCCAATGAGGCTCTGTTCAATAGGAGGAGGAGGCTCTCCTGCTGGCAGCTTGCTGGTCCACTGCAGAGAACACAAAGGGAGCTGTGTCCATGGTCACTTGCAGCACGCATTTAACTCATTAGTACTTCAGTCCTGCCTGTGCAATGCTTTTGAACATTGTTGTTTTTAATTTCTCCTTTCTTAACTAATTCATCTCCTAAGACACAAATACATATACTTAGTAATAGCAGCTTTCAAAAGCAACTAATGGGAAAAAATGAAGAATTCAAAGAAGGGATATTGCAGAGACACAATGGAAATCTTTCTGGGTCTTCCCAGGATTCCTCTAGAAGCTGCCACCAGGAAATCAGGAACAAGCCTGTGAGTGGACCAACTGTGCCTATGGTGTGGATAATGGTGTATTCCTTCCTAAACTCATGGTGAAATGTGGCTGCCATTTTGGTGGTGTTGAGGGCAGACTTTCCAAAGGTGAGGAGAGGTTGTTAAGGATTCCGTGGGATTAATGCTTTTCTCATGGGAGTCAGTTCTTCCCTCATTGGACTGGATTAGATGCTGTGGATTGGATTGTTATAAGCAAGATCACCCCAATTCACCTCTTTCTTGTGTGTCTGGTTCTCCCTGCATGTTTCTGCCATGAGTTGAAGCAGCATGTGGCCCTCACCAGATGTGGATACCTTATCATCCACTTTATAAGCCTCCAGTGCCATCAAAACAAACCTCTTTTCTTTAGAAACTAAGAGAGAAACAGGATAGGGAGGGAAGGAAGAAGGGAGTGAGAAAGAGAAGGAAAGGAGGGAGAGTTGGAGGGAAGGAGTAGACAAAGGAATATGGGTGGAGTTCAGTAGCACAGTACTTGCCTCTGAACATTCAAACGAAACAGCCATGCTGGCTGTGGTAGATGGAATCTCAGTGCCATTTTTATTTGCATTTCTACTATGACAAACAATATTGAGCATACACTCTTCTTTATGGATTTTCCTTTTGTTTGTGTTGGTACTGGGGCTTGAACATCATGCCTCATGTTCTTGCTTCAGTGTCCCTCTACCATGCAAACTACAACTCTAATTCTGGTTTCTCAATGGTTAGAGATTATGAATCTCATGATTTTTCTGCTGGAGCTGGCTTCAAACTGCAGTCCTCAGATCTCAGCCTCCTGAGTAGCTAAGATTACAGGTGTAAGTCACCAATGCCTGGCTTCTGCATGCATCTCTTAGTCATTCTTATGATAACTCTTTTCTTGCTTCTCTGTACCAGTACCAGGGCTTGACCTCTGTGAAAGATTAAAATTTTTACAATTGCTAACTGCTGATTTTGCTTTTGTAAACTTGCTCACCCTAGCACTAACCCCCCCCCCTTTCTAGAAATAAGGAATTGAGTAAAGAGTCTTGGAGCCCAGATGCCAGCCCCGGGACAAGGTCTGTGGTCATAAATAAAGAACAAACAAGTAAATTCCCCAAGTGGTCAAATGGGACCCAAGAATGGGACCCAAGATAAGGACCCAAGATAAGGACCCAAGATAAGGACCACCTGGCAAGTCCAGCAAACTAGGCCAAATGTTAATCAATCACAAGCCTGTAATTATGTAAACTCCCCTCCAGGGTGACCGCTCCCCTAGACTTGCCCTGAGCCAACTGTTTTACAAAGAGTGTTATAAACTTCCCCACATAGTAAAAATGATTGCTGGAGTACATAGTGACTTTTAAATGGGCCAATCCTGGGGACACCTGGTGTTATATGCTAATCTTGTGGTTTTTGCCTTTAAGAATGCCTGTAACCGCGGTTCAGGGCTCTCTCCTGTGCAAACGCTGAATAAACTCCTCTTGCTTGTTGCATCTACTGGTTTGGAGTCTTGGTCTCTGGGGCGCCCTCCCGTAGACGAAAGTGTCCCAGGAGTCTGGGGTCTTTCACTCTGGGCCTTCATCTCTCTGCTTGCTTGCTTGCTCATAACTAGAGCTGAAGAACTGAGAATTATATTCACCATTTTGCAGTCACTAACTGCTGACTTCGCTTCTGTAACTTGCTTTTGCAAAAAGTATAAAGATAGGTCTGTGTCAACAAACTCTAAAGAATGTAACCGCTGTGATAGATAACTAACTGCTGACCTCAAGCCCCAGACAATGGAACAATGGCTAACACATATTCCAGATTCTCCTCTGGGAACTGGACCCCGAGATAATGACCACCTATGAGAATTCCCCCTAACCCTTATCATCCAAAGCAACCATCCCCCTTGAGTCACCCAGCGCCAATCATTTTACAAAGAGTGTTACAAAATTTCCCCTGTGGCATAGTGATTTGCTGTGTCTGCTGGGGCCCTGCCCCTACCTTAAAATGTATAAAAGGTGCTGTAACCCTTTGTTCAAGGCCTCTTGCTAACACCCCTACAACGGTGTGCATGAGGTCCGTGCTCCCGAGTTCGATAATAAACGACTCTTTGCCGCTTGCATTGTCCAAGGTCTCTGGTGGTCTACGGGGGGCTCCAAGACTCTGGGTACTACAGAGCCATGCCTTCAATCCAGTATTTTTCTGGCTAATTGGAAATGAAGTCTCACAGATTTTTCAGCCCAGGTTGGCTTGGCATGCATTCCTCTAGGACTCAGCTTCTTGAGTAGTTAAGATTACAGGCATGAGCCATCAGCATCTGGCTTTCTTTTGAGACCATCTACAGATGATTTGTCCTTTTGATATGCAATATTTTGAGTTTATATATTCTGATTTTAATCACTTTCCCAATGACCAAACCCCAGCTATACACAGGCATTGTCTGGATGGAGGTACCAGAGAAACAGTTAAAAGCAAGCTTCAACGAAACAGAAGAACACAGCCTGTCCAGGTGCTAAGAAACAGCCTCATACTCAGAAAGGCCCGCACATCACACAAAAGTAGAAACCCAAAGCAAGAGAGGAGGATCTCACCAGGCAGGGCCCAGAACACACTGTGGAAAAGGAGACAACACACTTTGTAACAGGCCACATTTATTGGGAAAAAGGAAATCCATAGCTGACGTATTAAATCCTGAGAGGGGCTGACGGCCATTTGCAGCAGAGAGGGACCAAGGTGAAGAAGGAGGCGGTGATGCTGGCAGGACCACGAACGGAACCACGTGCCATTAGCCGTCAAAGCCCGCCTCACACTGCCAGTGTGAGTCAGTCACCCAAGGCGGCCTGACACCGAAGGAGCCAGGGAGACCCCGAGCAAAGGCGGGCTGTCCGCAGAGGAGAGGAGAGCCCCCGCGCTCGGAGCCCAGTCGGCGTGGCCTGGCTTCACTGGGGAAACACGGTGACCACGTCGTAGCCCTCAGGGGGAGTGACCCGCTCCCGGGCGTGCTTCTCACAGTAGATCTGATCCTCCACAAAGAAATGGCCCTTCTGCTTCAGGCTGGTGCCACAGTCGGTGCACACGTAACACTCAGGGTGGCGATGACGTTCTCGAAGCTTCACAAACGCCCCGCTACAGCAAGAAGAGGCCTGGGTCAGTGACGGGAGCACCAGGGCGGCACCTGGCTCTGCACTGGTCTCCTGGAGCTGGGAGCGGAGCTTCTCCACCAAGGCCCAGGAAAGCAAAGCCCAGGCCTCCCTGCGGAGCCTCCCGCGGGCAAGGGAAAGAAGCCCCGCCCTCGGAAGTGCCGGAGCCCCGCCCACTTCCGGCTTTGACAAGTTCACAAGGTAAAGGGTTTATTTAGCTCCTTCACATGCAAGCTGCCCACATCTTTCCCAGTCGGCCCACCTGCAGGGCTGCCAAGACCCCGAAGCAGATACTCACACAATGCCAGTGCCACATTTGTCACACATGGGCAGCTTCTGAGCATTTCCAATCGAGGCAGCCACTTTGGTGACCGGAGCCTTCACACTTCTAAATCCCGAGGGCTTGTTGGGGTCCCCTGAAACAAGAAAAACACCTACATTGGCCAGGAAGTACAGAAGTGCCTGAGTATCACTTATTCACTCAGACAGAGCCACACATACACATCTATGCCCAAGTAGGTCAGAGACACTGGAGTCCAACAGATGTGACCCTACTGTGTGCTAGTGTGCAAGTTACTTAACCTTTCTGGTCTCCTAGCTTCCTTTTGTATAAATCATGAAATCATTTTTCCCTCCATTGTTTCACAAAAAAAAAAAAAAGATTAAAGCATACATAAAAAGCCCCCCTACAGTACCTGACACACATTCAACCCTCAGGACAAAAATTATATTACATTCTTATTAGATACATACAAACATTGATGTGCAACTTACAATGCTTTACACTAGGGGGCTGGAGGTGTGGCTCAAGTGGTAGAGCATGAGCTGCCAAGCAACCTGAGTTCAAACCCTAGTACCATCCCCTCCAAAATATGTATGCATATATATACATATGTATGCCTTATACAGATTAATAAATAATTAAATAAAAATAATATCTGAGCCAGGTGCCAGTGACTCATGACTATAATCCTAGCCACTTAGGAGTCTGAAGTTCAAATCCAGCCCCAGGAGATAGATCTGAGTGACTAATTCCCATTAACAAAAACAAAAACAAAAAAAAAAAAAAAGCTAGAAGTACAGATGTGATTCAAGTGATAGAGCACTAGCCTTAAGCTAAAAGGCCAAGAGATTTCTGGTAGTTAATTAGAAATAAGAGTCCCACAGACTTCTGCTCAGGCTGGCTTCCAACCTCCATCCTCAGATCTTAGCCTCCTGAGTAGCTAGCATTACAGGCATGAGGGGCTGGAGCCTGCTGACTATGGTGTTTTTTAATGCCCTCCTAAATTTTGCACCCAAGGCAAATGTACTGCAATCTTGGCGCTGCCTAGGGGGAAGAGGACTCAAATATCCAGTCTCAAGCATCCCTGGCTGATAGCACTTGGATGCCTACCCCATGTGACAACAAAGAACAGCAGCAGCTCTGCACATCTGCACAGCATGGAAAGGCAAACGAACTTCTGAAGGGACCAGCTGAGCAAGCTCAGGGTCTCCTCCAGGAAAGAGTGCCTTTTTCTGCATAACTCCATCAGCAGAAAAATCACCAGGAAAAAAAAAAGGCGGGCGTCACAAAGGGGTGGAAGAGAAACCAAAGAAAGACCTAAATCCACACTGGGTAGAAGAATCCACTTCTCTTCCTGTGATGAAGAGACCTGGACTGGATAGAACAGCTCTGCCGCAGCAGCAGAGCAGGCTGTAAGCTAAATGAGGCAGCCCGCACTGTGGGTTCTTCAGTCCCACATCGCCACCTGCTGGCACAAAGTTATTTTCTCTCACTTAGCCAGCCAACATGGGAAATTCTATTTCTAACTACCTTACTATTGGATTTGTTTTACTTTTTCTTTTTTTACACTATTGCACTCACTGAAATTCTTTTATTTTTTTCACTGAAAATTTAACTCAAATACGTGTTAAGAGACATGGAAGAAACTACTATTTTAGCAAAATTCTTCATTTTTATATTAGGTAAAAAGACATCTGGGGCCAGGCATACTCACCAACCCTGTAGCTTCACCTACATAGGAGGTAGAAATAGAAGGATTGTGGTTCAAGGATGGCTGTGACAGAAAAATGAGATCTAACCTAAAAAGAGCTAGATGTGACTTATGTGTTAAGAGTGCTTATGCTTGCCTAATATGTATGAGGCTCTGAGTTCACACTGTAACACTATTTTTAATATGTTTTTATTGTAAAAATACTGTAGAGGGGTTACAGTTACATGAGTAAGGTAATGAGTACATTTCCTACCGAGCATTGTTACCTCCTCCTTTGTTTTTCCCCTACCATCCCTTCCTTCCTTACCTCCTCAACTCCTCCCCCAACCCCCACCTGAAGTTGTAAAGTTTGTTTTCAGCATAGAGTCTTGTACATCTCATTGTTTCAATGGGTCAACCTGTATCCTTATTTCAGCATTTTGTTATTTTCCTTCCTCTCCCCAAATTAGAAGAATGTATCTACAACATGCAGGATGCTGGAATCAAATACAGTGGAAACAGGGGTTATACTGTGGGGGAGGAACATACAAAAGAAACAAAAAAAAAAAAGCAAAAGCACATAGTACATTTTAAACACCGTTAAAACAATAGCAAGAAGGGAAAAACAAATTGTGTCCCTATCTTGGGGTTCATTTTGTTTAACACCTCTTATATGGTCTTATTACATACCTAGAGCTCCTCTATGACCCAGCAATCGCACTTTGGGACATTTACCCAAAAGATCACAAACAAGGCTATACTAAAGCTACCAGCACAACTATGCTTATTGCAGCATTATTTACCATAGCTAAGATATAGAACCAACCCCAATACCCCTCAGATGAATGTATCAAGAAAATGTGATATGTGTGTGTGTGTGTGTGTGTGTGTGTGTAACATACATATATATAATGGAATTCTATGCCTCCATCAGAAAGAATAACATCACTCCATTTGTCAGGAAATGGAAAAACTTGGAAAAAATTATATTATGTGAAGTAAACCAGACTCAAAGAAACATAGATCCCATGGTTTCCCTTATCTACAGTAAGTAGATAAGGACAAGCAGAAAAAGTCAAAAGCTATGTACACATGACCATATAAGATGATTCTAAGCTGGGTGCTGGTGGCTCACACCTGTAATCCTAGCTACTCAGGAGGCTGAGATCTGAGGATCACAGTTCAAAGCCAGCCTAGACAAGAAAATCCATGGGACTCTTATCTCCAATAAACCACTAGAAAATCAGAAGTGGCTCTGTGGCTAAAGTAATAGAGCTAGCCTTGAGCTGCAGAGCTGAGGGACAGCGCCCAGGCCCAGAGTTCAAGCCCCATGACTGGCCTCCATGACCAAAAAAAAAAAAAAAAGATGATGCTAAGTGAAATAAACCCCAAGATAGGGACATAAGAAGTTTGATCTTTCTTAATAATTTTTGTTTTTTAATGTACTTATAATGTACTATGTGATTTTGTTGTTTCGTTTATATGCTCTGTCCCCATGGTAAAACCCCTGTTTCTACTGTATTTGATTCCCATCACCTGTATCTTGTATATACATTTTTCTAATAAGGGAAATAACAAAATGCTGAAATAAGGATACAGATTGACCCATTGTAATGATGAGATGTTGAAAACAAACTTTACAATTTTGGGGGGAGGGAGGAGTTGGGGAAGGAAGGGATAGTAGGGAAAAAACAAAGGAGGGGGGCTGGGAAGGTGGCTCAGTGGTAGAGTGCTTGCCTTGCATGCATGAGGCCTTGGGTTCAATTCCCCAGCACCACATAAGCAAAAAGAAAAAGAGTCGAAGTGGCCCTGTAGCCCAAGTGGTAGAGCGCTAGCCTTGAACTGAAGAGCTGAGGGACAGCGCCCAGGCCCAGAGTTCAAGCCCCACGACCGGATCCAAAACAACAACAACAACAAAGGAGGGGATAACAATGCTCCATAGGAATTCTGTACTCATTATCTTACACAGGTAACTGTAACCCCTCCGAATAGTATCTTTACAATAAAAAATATATTAATAAAAAATAAATAAAAGACAGCATTAGGAAACCTTGCTTTGGGCTGGGAATGTGGCTTAGTAGTAGAGTGTTTGCCTAGCATGCATGAGGTCCTGGGTTCAATTTCTAGGTAGCATATAATACAAAAGAAAATTAATTTAAAAAGAAAACACAATTTTGAGAGGAGGCAGGCCAATGTCTCCATTTCTACCTCATTCTAACCTCTAGAATTATTCTTCAAGGACAATTGAAGTTCATTTCAGCAGCCATCCCAAGACAGTGGCGTTTGCCCTTGAGTAAACTCACATGCAGAGCTATGAGCGCTCATACCAGAGGCCACAGAACTCAGAACTAGTCCTGGGGAGGACTTGCCAGCCTGGGCTCAGGCTCTTCACTTGGCCCCCTCACACTTGAGTTTCCAATCAGGCCACTTGGGTGTTTTTTACAGTTCATTTCCTGCAGCACTTTAATGAAATAGTATTGAGCTCAGATTTGGGAGGGCTGTTTGGCATAAAATTACTTCCCCACAGAAAGAGATGCTAAAGTCTTGTTTCTTATGATACATGGTGGTCGCTGTTAAGAGAAAATTAAAGTTCCCACTGCTTTTTCTAGTGAGAAATGGGAAGGTCTTGTGCTCCAGCCAATGAGGCTCTGTTCAATAGGAGGAGGAGGCTCTCCTGCTGGCAGCTTGCTGGTCCACTGCAGAGAACACAAAGGGGGCTGTGTCCATGGTCACTTGCAGCACGCATTTAACTCATTAGTACTTCAGTCCTGCCTGTGCAATGCTTTTGAACCTTGTTTGTTTTTACATTTCTCCTTTCTTAACTAATTCAACCCCTAAGACACAAATACACATATTTAGTAATAGCAGCTTTCAAAAGCAACTAATGGGAAAAGTGAAGAATTCAAAGAAGAGATATGCCAGAGACATATGGAACCAATCCCAATGCCCTTCAGGAGATGAATGGATCAAGAAAATGTGATATATATACATATTTATGTATATATACATATACATGTATATTGGAATTCTATGCCTCCATCAGAAAGAATAACATCACTCCATTGTTAGGAAATGGAAAAACTTGGGAAAAATTATATTAAGTGAAGTAAGCTAGACTCAAAGAAACATAGGTCCCATAGGTTTTCCCTTATTTGCAATCACTAGCATAAGTCTAGGACATGTAATACTCTTTTTTTAAAGACATCAAGCGTAAAAGAAAAGCAGGCAGCTGGCTTCACTGGGTGACAGATCCATTCCACCTGCCACACATCACTGGTGGCCCCCACCCACACCACGGAAGCATGGTGTATGGGCTCATACCAAACATGATCAAGACATCGACCGACAGAATCCCCAAGTCACATTTACTCCAACCTCAGCTTCCTGATGCACGTGTGGCAGGAAGCCCGCAGCCAGTACAGAGCTTCCTAAGTAAACATTAGGTCGGCCAAGAGGGGGCGCTCTCACACTTTTTTGGGGGATGGTATTACTGGGATTGAACTCAGGACCTTAGGCATATAGACAAGCACTCTACCTGTGAGCCATATCCCCAACCTCTCTTGCTTTCTCCTTTAAATGACCTTCCAGCTTTTTAAACAGTCCATGCCAAACTGGGTGCCAGCAGCTCATACCTGTAATTCTAGCTACTCAGGAGGCTGACATGTAAAGATGGTGGTTCAAAGCCGGCCCGGGCAAAAGAGGCTGTGAGTTTTATCTCCAATTACACACACACACACACACACACACACACACACACGGACTATGCCTTAAGTTCAAGCAACAGAACGGGCACTCCCACCCCACCCCCCAAATAATCCATGCCAAATGTGCATCCCTATAACCTCAGCCATTTGAGACAGAAGGATAGTGAATTATTTCAGATCAGCCTGGCCAACTTAGCAAGACTATGTCTCAAGTAGAAAAGAAAACAGCCACACATTCAGAACACAGCATGCTTCTTCCACCTACTCCAGGCTTCGGCACTGACTAACCTTCACTCCTGACCCTGACTCAGAACCCGTGGCTGCTGCAGATAGGGACAATTACCTTTTTCATCTGACTCCAAGATTTCCTGCAGAACCAGGAACGAAGTGGACTGCTTCGGGGGCTCATTCAACTCCTGCTTCTCCTGCAGCATCTTGTAAACCTCAGATTCCTTGTCAATGATTAGGCCCCCTGACGCCTGAGCGTGGTCCACACTGTGGAACGGTCAAGTTCATGAACACGTGTGAGACATGAACAAGCATCACCAGGCCCGCCCCTCCGGCAAGCACAGCCACGATGACCAAAACTGTAGAAGACTCTTTCCAAATGGTTTCAGGAATTCAACTACTTTTTAGCTTAATCCCACAGAAAAGGAATGTGCACTTCATTTTAAGTTACAGAAAACAGAAGGAAACTTCATAGAGGGGAAATGTGGACCACAACCTGACCACTGAAACTCTGCTGAGTCCCTGTGCCCTGGCCACAGGCATTCCTTGGACAAGAAGAAACCATGGTGCTCTTCATTCCTGTCCCCACTCATTGCTACAGGGCTCCTGGCATAGCATGGAGGGAACAGTACCTGCCCAGCCTCTTATGGCTCACAGGTGTGGTGGCAAGAGTAGAATGCTCATGTGCTTTGCCATCCATAAACGTTCAGGCCCAGGGAACTGGCGAGCCAGGCCTGGCCTCCACACCTTCCTCCTGCCACTCCGTGTGCCCCAGAGCAGGTGAGGCAGGCTCTACTGTGTGGCCTGGGACTCAGTTTTGCAGAAGGTGAAGGCCTGCACTGCCTGGCCTTGGATGGAGATGCAAGGGAGGCAGGCTCCCGTGCGTGGTTCCTGGGCTCCACCCTGAATCCAGCCCCCTTCTTCTCACCCCCCGGCTCCTGGATATCTAAGCTACAGCACTGTTGGCTAGCAGGACTGGACAGCTGTGTACACCCTATCTGTTGCCATTCATAACTGCAGGACAGTCTTTTTTTGTGTACTGGGACTTGAAATCAAGGCCTGGGGTGTTGTCCCTTAGCTTTTTTGCTCAAGATTGGTGCACTACCACTGGAGTCACAACTCTACTTCTGGCTTTTTGGTGGTTGATTCAAGATAAGAGTATAAGATTTTCCTGCCCAGGCAAGCTTTGAACAGGAATTTTCAGATCTCAGCCTCCTGAGTCACTAGGATTGCAAGCACAAGTCACAGGAGCCCAGCAGGTAGTCTTTTGTGTGTGGGTGTGCCAGTCCTGGGGCTTGAACTCAAGGTCTGGGTGCTAGTGCATGGGCTGTGTTTGTGGGGGTTTTTTGTTCAAGGCTAGCACTTTACCACTTGAATCACAGCTCCACTTCTGGCTGTTTCTGGTAGTTAATTGGAGATAAGAGTCTCACAGATTTACCTGCGTAGGCTGGTTCAAACCATGACCATCAGATCTCAACCTCCTGAGCAGCTTGTATTGCAGGTGTGAGCCAATGTCACCTAACAGGATAGGCTTTTTTTGGGGTGGGGGAGGGGAAGTCCTAGGGCTTAAACTCAGGGCCTGGGTGCTGTTCCTCAGTTCAAGCCCCAGTATCAGAACAAAACAAAAGAAGCCAGGTACCAGTGGCTCATGCCTTTAACCCTAGCTAATCAGGAGACTGAAATGTAAGGATTATGGCTCAAAACCAGCCTGTGCAGGAAAATCCATAAGACTCTTATTTCCAATTAACCACCAGAAAACCGGAAGTGATGCTGTGGCTCAAAGTGGCAGCGTGCTAACCTTGAGCAAAAGAGCTCAGGGACAGTGCTCTGGTTCAACACTTTGTAACATCCAAAATAAACATGCAGGTGGTTAATTATTACAGCACCATATGGTTTAAATGTAGAGCAGAACAGTCTGTTTTTATAATTTTTCAAACTTGAGTCATCACTTCCCTCGTGTGCCTGCATCCCTCTGTTCCTTCCCCCAGACTCATTTCAAATTTCCCACTGCCTGTATTACACATGTACATTGAGAATTCCTGCTGTATTGGTTTCCCTTTCCCTTTTTTATTCAGCTACTCTCCTTCCACTATCCACTTCTTTGAAAGCTAGTTGCCTTTTAACTTCCTGATAATCATTTTGTTCGGCTGACTGTTCATTGTTTGAAAAGTTTGCTTCCTGTATATGCTATGCTTTAGGCAAATATATAAGTATATACTAATACACACAATTTGGTTGACTAAAGTCACCTTATTGTTGATGGTAGAATTCTATTGAGTTGACTCCTTTCATTTCTGAAGAGATAGGTGTCCCTGTTCTGTTTTTTGTTTTTGTTTTGTTTTGTTTTGTTTTGTTTGCTGAGGTAAGGCTCCTGCTTGAATCTTTGCCTATTATATAATGAAGAATAAAACTGTAGCTTAAAGATCAAAGGGATCTCTGAGATCAAGTAGTCTAAACTTTGGGTTTTTAAGGAAACAAGGATTTTGGGGTACAGTGAATTAAGTGTCATCAGTGTAACAGTATACTTTGTCTTAGAACTCTGACTGGAACCTTCAGTTTGTTCACTTCTCCTTTAATATTGCATGAATGATGCTCATCTCAGTTCAAACACTTGGTAAGATTTCAGCATTAAGCTCTTAAGAGTTCTAATGTAATGCAATGTAATCAGTTTTAGTATATTTTCTTTATTTAAGAAAATTTTATCTTAGGGTAGTTTCTGGTTTAGAGCCAAAGTAATTATGAAATATAGAGTTCCTATGTGGACCATCCCCATATCCACACAGCCTCCCCAATAATCAAGTGTGGTTCACATTATACGAGTGTTATACCAACCCAAAGTTCAAATTACATGAGGGTTAGTTAACAAGTAAACAAATACCAATGTCCTTGATGTATGTAGATTGCAAAAATCCCCAAAATATTTTGAAAGATTTTAACCATATATTAAACAGATCACACACCACAATTAAGCTGCTTTCATCTCAGATATTTAAGTTTTTTGTTTTTTGTTTTTTTTCTTTTTTTCTTCAGTTGTGGGGCCTGAACTCGCCCTGGGCACTGTCCCTGAGCTCTTCAGCTCAAGGCTAGCATTCTATCACTAGAGCCACATCACCACTTCCAGCTTAGATATTTAAGTTTCTAATTAACACAGAATTAAAGTTACATTTTCTATCTCATGTAAGTCGCATTTGATTTATTTCCTTCTGTTTTTGCTTCCTCAATATTGGGACAACCTTATGGCTATGAATAATTGTGGTAAGGCAACAGCTATGAATAATTGTAGTAAGGCAACAGTGTGTCTTCAAAGCTGAGATCTCACAGTACTCTTTAGGGCTCACTACATGTTGGTGCCACTACCAAGCCTGTATTCCCCCTATTCCACTTTCCTTTGTATAATGGGAGGTTTCTGAGATATAAACAGAACTGGAAGTGAGAGATCAGGGAGAAGTGAGACCAGGAGTTAAGACAAGTGCCAGAAAATTTGACCCCAGGAGATTAAGACTAATATCTTGAAATATGGCCTGTGCAGCTCAGATTCAAACAAGAAGCCAAAGGAATGTGAAGAAGCAAATGGTCCTAGGGGTGGTTCATCCCTAGGGAGATGATATACAATGAACAGGAGATAGATGCTACTCTCCAACCTTTCTCTTTGTCACCTTGTGTACTGCTATTAATCATGAGGGACTGATGACTTGTGCTACCTCCATGCTGAGCTGTGATTCTGTATGTCAGGAAGAAGAAAGCTATATCTTGCTGTGTTAGGGGGTCTGATAACCTAATATGAGGAACCTGGATTTTGAGTAGGATGATAGAGAAGACCCCAGCCTGTGAGATGTTCCCCAACTCGAATCAAGTAGTTCTAGTACCTAGCTCAGAACAAGGATGTGACTACCCTCAGTGACCATGTTTTTGGTGAATGCAGTCAAAGGAATGATGGGTGAGTGACTTCCAAGAGAAAAGGCAGATTGTGAAGCATCACAGCATCAACCAGACCATCTCTTCCTCTTCATATAGGAGTGAAACAGATCTGGTATGAAGGTGGCACAGAAGCAAATCCATTGGCAATTGGGGTGGTATCAAGGGCCTTTGGGTTAACCAATGATGTCAGTTGAAAGTTCTGTAAAATAGTGGTTAGGAATAAAAACAGCTCCATGCGAGCCAGGCCTTCTCCCACACAAATCCGTTTTCCTAGAAATAAAAAAGAGAAATATTTACTCCTTGCCTATACTATAACCATAATTATTGATACTTATCACCTGAGGTACCTGATGAGAAAGGCATGAAGTAGTCGCTTTTCTTAAAGTTGCCATTGTCATCTAGAAAGTGGCCAGGGTCGAACATCTCTGGGTTGGAGAATTCCTTTTGGTCATGCAGCACAGATGTCAGTGACGTTACTATGGCTGTGCCCTGGAAACAACAGATAAGCCTTATTATATAGTCACAGAGCTGAAATATGCATGCAAATCAACTAGTTCAATGCTTTGAGTGTTAAAGAAAAAAACATCCAAACAGAAGCTGCAAGATATTCTACCAGACAGATCATGTAACAAACAGGAAAGAGTTTAAAGCCAGTAGCAGTCATTTTACTGAAATGCCCTCCCATAACAGTTGAAATACTAAGCATCTCTTGCCCTAACTTCTGAATGTCTTCTCCTTATCATAAAGCTCTAGCCCTAATGTCTATTGGCAGCTGCTGGTTTGATTCATCACTTCAGTTTCACATCATTCATATTGCAATATGGAGTCAAGTGGAAGACTTTACTTGCACCTAAATGTCTGGGATATGTAATCATAGAACTTTTATAGATGAGCATTTGCTAATAGTTAACAACATCTTCTTCTGGAATGATAGCAAGACCTAAAACCAATATAACACTGAGTGTTTTTCATTGCCTTCTACTTTTTCTCTTAATATATAATGTGGGTGTCAATATTTATTAGAATTAAGATAACTAGAACAAAGCTAAAGGGATGATAAAATTAGAAATATCATAATTTTGAAATAATTCAGGAGAGGATCATCAGTTCAGGCAAGGAAAAATTAAAATGAGTGAGTGATTTAGTGAGCAGGATTGAAGCACTATATCACATACTTTTACTAATTCTGTACAAGAGCATTTTATTAATTATATTATTATTGTATTAATTAATTTTATTCATTTTTTTTCATTTCCTTTCCTTCTAATTGGTCAGCTTTGATGGCATCAAATTCTTTGTTGGAGCTTTGTTTTAGATCGCATATGTACTTCTTTAATTCCTTAATTTGGTTTTCAGTGTTCATTCTCAATCACTTAGTTGATTATGTTTTCATTGGACTCCCTTTCCTTCTGATGGGCTCCATTCAGCATTCCCTTTGTGGCCTACCTGGACTCCTTCAGCTGTCTGTTTGTGGATTCCACGAATGCCTCCATTAATCTTTGTCTATTCTCATCCCACGCATGCATTTCCCATATTAATCTTTGGTTAGCTCACAAGATCATGCTCACAAGATTCCTGTATTAATCTTTGGTTAGCTTCATCACACTCACTCTTTTCCCTATCCTGCTCACCTGTTTTTCTATCATGCTCACACAGAGTCATTTGCAGGTTTTCAATCTCTTCATTCAGCATGTTTACCAGTGACATTTGTAGAGCATTTTGGGAATTCTCCCCTGTATTAGTCACTAACTGCTCTGTTGCCTGATTACCATGAGTGGGAGTTGAGATACCTGGACTTGCCATTTTTCTTGTGTTTCTCCAGATTGTTCTGCCCATTTGGTATGAAAACAATCCAATTTCACACTAGAACACTACTTTAAGACAAGTATCACCCAGAACCCTGTAGTTGTACAGATTGTTTGATGCAGTCAAAATGAGTACAGATACAATTTAGTTGAATAGATGTAATCTTGTTCAACAACAAACAACTGGATTAATGGACTAAAAAGTCAAAGAAGAAAGCAGACAAGAAATTAATAGGTTTAGTGAGAATTGTGGGGAGAAAATAAGATTAGAGGAATGTGAGTAGGGAAAAGGAGAAAGGAAACAGATAGAAGGAAGGGAGAAGAGATAAAGAAACAAGGAAAATGAAAAAATTTAAATTTAAAATTTAAAAATGAAACACTTAAAATTATATAAGTATAGAGAAATAATACTGAGAGAGGGGAAGTATAGAAGGAAAGGAGGAGAGAAATAAAGAAAAAATGGAAAAATGAAAAAATAAAAAATTTAAAAATGCAACACTGAAAAGTTATATAAGTATAAGGAAATAATATTACTATTAAAAGAGTTAAGGCTGAATTTATAAGATTATTTCTTTGTTGCTTTGTATGTCCCTCCCCCACAGTGTAACCCCCGCTTTCACTTTATTTGATGTCAGTATAACATGTGGAGGAGATGGGGACAAACAAGTCGTTTAAGGATTCAGGTGGACCTGTTGCAACAAGGAGAATTACAAAATGTCATGTCAAAGCAAGCTTTACAATGTCGGTGTGGGGGGGGAGGGGGGTATGATTGGGTGGGGGGAAGGGGGGAGGCTGGGAAGGGAGGTGAAGGGTAAACAAAGGAGGAGGCTGCAATGCTTGGTAAGAAATGTATGCATTATCCTGCCAATGTAATTGTAACCCCTCTGTACAGTATGCTCTCAAATAAAATAAAATAAAATTTAAATTAAAAAAAATGATCAAAAAAAAAAGAGTTAAGGCTGAGAGTTTGTGAGTTGACTAATCAATTTCTAAATTAGGTATGCACACAATGAAGGATAAAGTCTAATAATCGAAAATGGGTATATATCTGGGGATTAGCAGAACAGAAATTAAGTCATGCAAAAATAACCCAAAAAGACCAAAAAGAGAAAAGAGTAAAAAGAGTTTAAACACACACACACACACACACACACACACACACACACACACACACACACACACGTAACATAAAAATGATGAAAAAAATAGTTCTTTAAAAAAAGTTTAAATTAGGTAGAAAAAAAGAGTTCTTGGATTTTTTTTTTTTGGAGGGGGGTGGGATCTTGTGTCTCTCCTGTGTTCCTAACCAGTCTCTTGGTGGAGCCTCTGGTTTGCTTGTGGTGTTTGGTTTTCCTGTGGCTTCATTGGTTTCTTAAATCAGTTTGTTTGAGCAAGCAGAAAGAAGCTTTGCCTTACCTTACTTTGTGACCCTCCTCCCAGGGTAGTTCAGTGGGAGGGAGATCTACTTTGAGCATAACAAAAGAGGGAGATGGCTGTTTTCTCTAGCTTGGAATTGCTGTATGGGGCTAGATTGTGGGTAGGGTCTGTCAGAGATCAGTAGCTTTACCCTGAGGGGCTAGTTCCTGAGACACTCACAGAGCCTAGCCTGGAGACATTCTCAATTTTTTCTTTTACCCCTTCTGGGCTGGGTCTGCTGTCTAGGTTGAAATGGGGAGAGGCAGCTTCTGGCTCTGTTTGCCCAATGAAGAAAGTCAGTCCTCCATGGACAGAGCTTTCTCTAGAGAAGATCTTGCTTTCCAGAGCCAGCCTTGAACAGCAGTCCTATGACTTATTTCTAGTATAGTTGAGATGACAGGTGTGCCTCACTACAACCAATATTTGTGTGTGTGTGTGTGTGTGTGTGTGTGTGTGTGTGTGTGTGTGTGTGTGTGTGAGATGGGCCTTGAGCCATGATCTTTCTGTTTTCTGCCTCCAAATAGTTCAGGTTAAAGATGTAAGCCCCTGAGTCTGGCTAGATTAAATTATTTTAATACAAAGGAGGGGGAAATTCCATGCCAAAATTTATTATACTCTATGTCTATAATTTCATTTAAAAACCATCTGTTGAGTGTTTTTAACTAAGATATGAAATTTTCTTTAGATAAAAAAGAGGTGATTCAAACAATTGCAAATTCATAAAGAAAAATAAGAAAAATAGGAAGCCTAATACTCCATACTAGAAGTAACATTTAACCTGAAAATAGTCATTAATATAAATTTAAGAGTGAATGCAACAAAACTTCTAGGAAAACACAAAGAAAAAAAATTGGAAGATGGTGCTGGCAAATTTTCTTCTGATGGGACCAAAGTTCACAAGGTGGAAAGGACATCATTGCAGAAAACTCAACTGGATGGAAAGTAAACATTGTTCATTGTTTAATTTAACATTGTTAAATATTGTTAAAGCACTGCTACTGATTGGCCTCTTTCATTATTACATATGCTGAGATTTGGGGCCTGGGAAGATTTAGCTTCCTAACTTACAACTGCTAAACCTTTCTCTTGGTTCCTGGCCACTTTTAAAACAACACCAAGTCTATTGAGCTGCCTTAAGTAAAAATTTTGCATTTCTCTCATCTTGTGTAAATTGAAAATTCGAATCTGACTGTAATCTGGAGAAAACAAGACCACTGAGGTGCAGAATGGAAGGAGAAAGCTCACCTTGGGAATGAGGTAGTTTCTGAACTTAATGTCACAGGTCACTGAATGGGGCAGGCTGGTAGGAAGAAGGTCAATGTATCTCTGGATCTCATGCAGCACAGCATCTGTGTAGGGCATGAGGCTCCTGTCCTGCATGCATGGGCTCCGGTGTCTACCAATCACATGATCAATCTCTTCTTGGACTTTAACTGATTAGATACAAGTGAGAAAGAGGTAGTAAGAGAAAAATGGTGCATTTGTCATAGCAATTAAAGTCTAGTTGCAGTACAATAGTTTCACTGCTTTTTCCCTTCTATGCTGTCTCCAATTCCCTCATTCTTCTTCTTCTGTTTTAGGCACAGATATACTATTTCAATCTGCTCCTTAAATATGGACAGACTAAAACATGTGGTATGTAAGATTAAATAATGAAGCTTTCCTCAGACAAATAAGACAAAGGGCATTATGTTGTTTTTTTTCCCAACATCATTCTGGATTTCACTTAACTCTCCATCTGTTGTCCTACCTGTGACATTCGGGTACTTCATCAGGAGCAGCAGAGCATATTTCAGTGTTGTGCTGGTTGTCTCTGTCCCAGCACCAAACAGATCAGATGCCGTGACTATCAAGTTTTCATAAGTAAACTTTGACTGTGGGTTGTGTTTTTCCTAAAAATAGTTTGATGCAGTTATCTTACAGATTATTTATCAGGATCTGGCAAATAATAAGCCAAAACAACCCACAGTGTTATAAGGTTAGCACAGATCTTAGAGAGTACAGTATTGGGAGAAGCTACTGTATGCTATGGAAGACACTGTAGATGAGATGGTTTGTTTCATTTCTTAGACCTTTATTTCTTGCTTACCTAAAATTTCATTCATGTGACTCTTTGAAGCTATATGAGCTATGGGAAAAAAAGTCTCTCTTCTAAGATAGAAAAGAAACTGAAGCCTATTACTACCTCTTTTCTTTTTTTAAAAAAAAATTATCTTTAAGTAGTTGAACAAAAAATGCCATTTATACAGAGCAGTTTATGAATACAGTACATTTTGATCAAGGTCAACCCTTTTATATATTGAATTCCTGACTAAATTATCCTCCCCTTCTCTTCATTTGTCTGCCCTTCTCCCCATGTCTGACCCTACCCCACACCTCTAACGCACCCATTCTCTGGTGTTCATTTCATTGAACTTTGACTTTATCTTTCTAAGGAATTACACTATTTGAGTTCTTCCTATCAATGAATATATTTGTATATACTTGCATACCACCTAATATATTTATTTTTTAGTTTATACAACCCAATTAATAAATGGGTAAATTAGCTAAAGAAACTCTTCTCAGAAGTAAAAATGGACAATAGAGACATGAAGATATGTTCAATATCTCTGGCCATAAAGGAAATGCAAATCAAAACAACACTGTGATTCCACTTCACCCCAATTAAAATGGTCAGTATCAATAAAACAAACAATAACAGATACTGGTAAGGATGTGGCCAGAAGGGAATCCTAATACATGGCTGGGCATGTATACTTGTTCAAACATTTCAGAAAGTCGTATGGAGATTACTCAAAAAAACAGAGATCAATCTTAATATCCAGTAATTCCACTCCTAGGCATTTGTCTAAAAGATTACAAACCAGGATACAGTAAAGCCACCAACACATTTCAGCACTATTCATCATAGCCAAGGTATGGAATCAGTCCAGATATATTTCAATGGATGAATGAATCAAGATAATGTATACATAATGGAATTTTATTTGTCCATTAGAAAGAATAATACTGTACCATTTGCAAAGAATGGAAAGACCTGGAAAAAAATATTTAAGTGAAGTAAGTCAGGCCCAGACAGGGAAATACTGAATATTTTCCCTCTTATGTGGAAGTTAGCATTAGCTTTTATAAACCAATAAGTAAATATATTGTTAGCATTAGCTTATAAAACAATAAGTAAATATATTATGTTGTATGCAAGTACCTCTTCTTATTCAAAACAGAATTATGAAGGAAGAAATAGAGCAGATACTATTTTCATAAAAATGAAACCAAAAATCCTATGTATGGTGAATAAAAATAGAAGGTTCTTGACCTTCTAAAGCTTCGCTCATAATGTATAATAACTCCTAGACTAGTCTACTAATATATTCTTTATATTGGAGAAAAATATATGTACAACTTGTTAAAAGCATTATTAACCAGATTTCTCTTACTTGTAACTAGCACAATCTTTTTATTTTTTTGGGGGGGGGGGTCCGGTCATGGGCGCTGTCCCTCAGCTCTTCAGCTCAAGGCTAGCGCTCTACCACTTGAGCAACAGCGCCACTTCCAGTTTTTTTCTTTTTGCTTATGTGGTGCTGAGGAATCGAACCCAGGGCCTCAGGCATGCAAGGCAAGCGTTCTACCACTGAGCCAACTTCCCAGCCCCAACTAGCACAATCTTTAAGAGAAATATGTAAATGATTTCAGTCCGATTTTGTTACAATATTCTTACTCAAAACAAACAAAAACCTCACATAGGCTCAGTGTTGCCTGTAGACACATTGCTAAGATGAAGTTAAAAAACACTAATATAGCAGCACAATATAGAAAGGATAACAGAAAGAGAATGGACCACAAAATAGAATGAGACAGTAATTTTGCAATCCATATTGGAAGTAACAAGCTGATTAAACATTATTAAGTGCAGGATGTGGAAATACATAAAATTATCTTTGAAACAATCTATACACATCATTACCAGTATTACATTAATGGTGATTTTATAATCTCCAGATGGCATATCCACTGTGACTAACCTTATCTAATCAACATCATTACAATAAGTCAGACTACCTTAACACTGGTACATGCTAGACAAAGACAGAAGATGCCTTGGTTGTGTCAACTTCATGTGACTCTCCAAGGTCATCAAGTTGAAATTTCTCTTAGAAATCTAACTCAAGTTAAAATTATTCTAAAAACAGTATACTCATAAACTAACATTGGATGGGAAAATATATTTTTTCTTAACAATATGCATTGATATTCCTAACATATATACAGAACACCTCATTTATAGAAAACACTTTACTCAACAATGGCAGATTGTACAATCTTAAGTGCCCAAAGAACTTCCTCCAGGATAGACAGGTGATTCAAAAGGCTCAATAAATTTTAAAATATCAAAATTGTTCACGATATCATTTGTGATCTGAATAGAATGTAATTGAAATTCAGTAACATAATCATGCATGGAATAGGCACTCAGAGAACTCATCAAGCATTATTAACCTAACCATTTCAGCATTAGTAAGTATCAAAATATTCATAAAGCTACAAAACACTCAAACAATCAAATAATTGTGCATATGTTAACATTCTTACCTGCTCCATTTTGACCAAGAAATAGTCAATAAAATCTCGAGGACAATTAACATCCAGGGATTCTTTATGTTCTTTTACTTTTTCCAAAAAATAATTTTTTAAAAAACTGAAATTTTTATGTAATTTGTTATGACTCCCTGGTAGATAATCAATGAGAATAGGGAAAACATTGCAGACCTGCAAGAGAAAATATTACATTAATTTTTAAAAATATGATTGGAGATATATGTATCATCTAGCAACCCTTGGTTAGGAGTATATGAATAAAATATGGTACTATCTTGAGGGGTAATTTTATTGTAGATATATAATAACTCTCTATAGCTCAGTGGTAGAGTTACTTACAGCATGTACCAGGAAAAGATAAACAAATGGTGATTGGACAACAAGTCTTCTGGGTTATGGAAGCTTTCAAAAAGAAACCTGGATGTCCACTGAGTGACTTGAGTATCTTTTGAGTATTGACGGTAATGATTTATTGAAAAAGTACTTTGGGATTTTATGAGAAAACTTATGGACAGAGAGCTAACAGGTTTGAAAGCCAGCCCAATAGTTGAGCCCCTGTTTTTCTGGATGTAAGGTGAAGAGTTCTGACATATTTCCCAAATTCTCAGCACTGAGTTGTCCAAGTATTCAGCTCACCATTTCCTACCTATAGAACTTGGGACTTACAATGAAATAAACTCTGAGGAAGAGAGGATTTGGCCTTACCTGCATCCATGGGGAGCTCAGAATCTTGACATTTTCATTTAAATTGTCCATCAAGTTGAGAAAATCCTGATCTTTATAATCAAAACGATTCTGGAAAATAATGGAGCAGATCACATTGCAGGGAGCACAGCCCAGGATAAAAGTAGGATCAAACGGTAAGCCTACAAAATATTTTTTTAAGTTAGAGCATACACGCATACAATAGTGGTAATTCCACTAGTAGTAATTCCAATAGTGGCAATTCACTATGGTAATTCCAATAGTGGTAATTTATAGGCAATGTCACAGATAAGTGTGGAATGCTTTGAACCAGTTTACACCCTCTTTTATATTTTATAAAACTCTCCTTCCCATCCCCTTTTTAGTGTTTGGTGGGTTGAATTATTGGTTATCTGTATGCAGAAGACTTCACTATACCCCTATCTCAAATTCTGTAGAATAAACAACATCACATGGATCAAACATCTTGATATAAGATCTGAAAATTTGAAACTACTACAGGGAAACACAGGGAAAACTCTGGAAGACATAGGAAGAGATAATTATTTTCTAAATAAGACTCCACTTGCCCAGGAAATAAGAACAAGACAAATGGGATTAAGATCCAATTTTAAAGTTTCTGCACTTCAAAAGAGACAGTTACCAGAATCAAGAGACAACTAACCCACAGAATGGGAGAAAATCGTCACCAGCTGTTCAACAGATAAAGGATTAACATCCAAAAGATACAAAGAACTCAACAAAATAGACAACAAAAGAACTTCATTCAACTTTAAAAAATCGGCAGATGAAAAGAAAAAGCCTGTTCAAGAAATACAAGTATTTAAATGGCTAAGAAATATATAGACATTCAACATTTTTTTCCCTAAAGGAAATGTAAATCAAAACTACTGTAAGTTTCCATATCATCAAGAAAACAAACAACAAATGCAGTGAAAATGTGGGAAGACAAGGAACCCTCACACACTGTTAGTGGGAATGTAAACTTGTGCCACCACTATGGAAATTAGTATGGAAGTTCCGGAAAAATGAAATGTAGACCTGTCTTATGACCCTACCACAGCACTCTTGGGCATAGACCTAAAGGAGTGTGAATTATATAAAAGAGATACCTGCAAACACATTGCTTTTATCTCACACGATGTTGGTCCTAATAATTTACTCAAATAGTGGAATTTAATATATTCAGTTTGTACCTGCAGTCTTTATTTATTCACTTTTAATCCCCAGGTATCTATGGTTTGGGAAAGAAAAAGATTTTTAAAATTCCAATAATTTAATCATTCCAAGTAAAATCATATCTATCTTTAAATCCTATAGAAAATATAGTACTGAATAGAAAGTGAGAAAGTGGTGAGGAGCTGGATACTTTTTATTTATAATAAATAGTTGAATAAATCAATTGAAAAAACAAATATACGGTAGATTTTATTTATCTAAAAGGTAAAATGAGAAGTTTTTATTTAGATATAAATCCCAACTAAAGCAAATAAAAAGAGAATTGATAAATATTTTTTTAATTTTCCATTTTACTCTCTTAAAAAAATTCCTTCCTTAGGAAGTGGAAGTTTCTACCTTTCCCAATCAAATTCCAAATTGAATGTGGTAAATTTAAACTTTGTGAATTATAGGATATTGTACTGTCTGTTCAAACCAGATTACTACATGTACCAGTTTACTTTTTTACAAGTAATTACATGAATTTAGTTAAAGGTGTTGTTTTTGTGAAGATCTCCATACTGACATAGCTGTAATCAAATGGCCCATAAATTTTGTAAGAAAAAGTTTCCAAACATACATTTGTAGATACCAAGTAACGGCATCTTACTTTGGTAACATACACACACACACACACACACACACACACACACACACGCACACACACGCACACACACACACGGCTGGCTAAGCAGTAGAAATAGTGTATAGCAGGGTCTCTGTCAGATTTATACTTACAAGGTGGAAAGAAACTCTGAGACATGTCTATAAATGGGTTAAACAAAGACAGTCTAATTAATTAAATGAAGATATAGTTCTTGATTTGTAGGAATGTGGTAGTAATCCTAGCTACTCAAGAGTCTGAGACCTGAGGATTGCAGTTTGAAGCCAGTCAGGACAAGGAAATTCCCTGAGACTCTTTTTTTTTTTTTTTTTTGGTCGGTCATGGGTCTTGAACTCTGGGCCTGGGCGCTGTCCCTCAGCTCTTCAGCTCAAGGTGAGCACTCTACCGCTTGAGCCACAGTGCCACTTCCGGTTTTCTGGTGGTTTATTGGAGATAAGAGTCTCACACGGACTTTCCTTGCCCGGGCTGGCTTTGAACCTTGATCCTCAGATCTCAGCCTCCTCAGTAGCTAGGATTACAGGCATGAGCCACCAGCGCACAGCCTCCCTGAGACTTTTATGTCCAATTAACTACCAAAAAACTGGAAGTGGAGACTAGTCTTAAGGAAAGAAAGGAAAGAAAGAAGGAAATAAAGGAAAGGAAAGAAAGGAAGAAAGGAAGAGAGAGAGAGAGAAACAAAACTCAGGGACAGCAGCTAGGCACAAAGTTCAAGCCCCAGGACCAGCACTGAAAAAAAAGAGTGTGGTGGAGTCATGGCCATCATATTCAAATATTCACTAGCTTATTTGGAGTAAGTTATCTATCATCCTCATTTATACTGAAAAGAAAACAATATGTCCTTACTCATCAGAAATAAGCTCGATACATCCATATTCATATATTAGAAAACAAAAGAAACTAACTTGGTATCAGGAGGACATTAAAAATCACTTTGCACCCACATTCGATGTGCCTGTACACAAGGCACAGATGTACAAACTCCCTGGCTCTCTCCTTTCAATCATCTCTCCTCCACATCAGGACTCACAAACACAAGCCCAAAATGAAAGATCCAGCCACCCTTGAATTGCTCCCAAGGATCTTATTTGAAATCAGTAACGTGAATTAGCACCCACCATTGGTTTTTCTCAACTCTTCCACAAGACAGTGAGCTTCTTCTTGAACTCGGTCCTCCATAGTCCTCCTCCCCATCCCCAAATTCCTGAGGGTCATAAAGGAGAAACGTCGCATCTCTTTCCATGACTCTCCATTGCTGAAAACAACTCCTGAAAGAAGCAGGATACAGAAACATGGAAGAAGAGCGCACACAAGGAGGAGGAAGCTGACACATCTCAGCCATACAGATGGCCTAGCTCTGCCTGAGGTGGAGTTTGAGCCAGGTTAATTTTCTTCTTCCCAATGACCACTGCCTGATATACAAGTGAACACATTTATGTGTGCACACTTACCAAGGCCTTTATTAACTTTATCAGGCACAGGGACACTTCCTCGTCCAGAAAACTCCTCTCCATGATCAATCAGAGCTTCCTTCACTGCTTCATATCCATACAACACCACAGTGGGCTTCATGCCCAAATACAGAGTGAACACAGGGCCATAGACTTTTGAGAACTGGAAAATGGAAAATACATGCAAAAATTAGCAAAATTTGCCACTATTTCCTCCTTATACCATCATCAGTTCTTATAAATATTATGATTATGTTTGAATACTTTATTCTACTGTGTACTGCCTAGAGTTTCTGAAATTTATCTATAAATGTGATAGTCATGGCTACAACTATCACTTATGGAGGGCTGAAATGTGCCATGCTTAATGGAAGAGATATCAATTTATTCTCAATGAATACATTTGATAGATATAGTTGTCTTTTTTACAAAGAAGGAAATCACTGTCTGAGAATTTTAAACTTTTTTTTTTTTAAGAATCCCACAGTTCAGGCTGGGAATGTGGCTTAGTGGTAGAGTGCTAGCCTACCAGGCATGAAACCCTGGGTTTGATTCCTCAGTACCACATAAACAGAAAAGGCCAGAAGTTGTGCCATGGCTTAAATGGTAGAGCACTATCCTTGAGCAAAAGAAGCTCAGGGTCAGTGCCCAGGCCTGAGTTCAAGCCCCAGGACTGACAAAAGAAAAGAAAAGAAAAGAAAAATCCCACTGTTCACACATAGATGCTGACTCAGTGGTCCTGTGATGAGCACTAGAAACCTGTATTTAGCTAGACACCAGTGACTGGTGCCTGTAATCCTACTCAGGAAGTGAAGATTGAGATAATGTAACTCAAAGCCAGCCCAGGTAAAAAGTTCAAGAGATCCCATTTCAACATAAAAAAATAAAATAAGTCGGGTGCAAGTGGCTTACACCTGTATGGCTGAGATCTGAGAATCACAGTTCAAAGCCAGCCAGGGCAGGAAGGTCACTGAGAGTCTTATCTCCAGTTAACCACCAAAAAGCTAGAAGTGGAGATGTGGTTCCAATGGGGGAGCACTAGCATTGAGAGCTCAGGAACAGTGCCTGGGCCCTGAATTCAGGACCCAGGACTGTCAGTAAATAAATAAACACAGTAACATATACCTGTCATTCTAGCTGTAGCAGGAAAGCTTAAAATAAGAGGATAGTGGTCTAAATTGACCTGGACAACAGGGAAACTTCTCAAAAATAACAGAAAATGCCTGAAGTGCAGCTCAAGCAGTAGAGCAACTGACCAGAAAGCCCAAAGCCCTAAATTCAAATCCCATTACTGTCAAAAACAAGGTAATCTGTATTTGTAAATCACCACAGGTTTGACACTGCCAGTGTTAGAAATACAAAAGGACTCTAGAGAAGCAGCACAAAGCTGTGTCACATCTCATGCAAGAACAATTCTACCAGATAGAATGACTATCCACAGACAAAGGGTTTATGCAGAATCCAGTGAATTCTGGCATTGTCAATCGGGTCCTGACTGGCTTCTTATTTCTTTTATTCCTTATGCTGTTCCACATCCATAGCTATTTTCTTGACATCACACATAAAACAACTTCAGAGATCTATTTTAACTACACTACAAAAACAAAATAATAAAAAAAAAAGATGACTAAAATACATGAAGGAAATCTCTGCTAGAAGCCAGTGTCAGACGCCTGTAATCCTAACTACTCAGGAGGCTGAGATCTGAGGATCACAGTTCAAAGCCAGCCTGGGCAGGAAAGTCCATGAGACTCTTATCTCTGATTAAACACAAGAAAACCAGAGGTGGTGCTGTGGCTCTAGTGGTAGAGCACTTACCTTGAGCTGAAGAGCTCAGGGACAATGCCCAAAGTCCATCCACTGACAAAGAAAGAAAAGAAAGATCTCTAATGATAATCATTTCCCTTTCCATTTACCTTCAGGCAACAATCTTAGAAATGGCCATAAAAGGAAGGAAGAATCACAATTTTCTTACTTCGTGTATTTTACATTTCTGAATGGGATCTAATGGCTCTTCAGTCACAAAATACATTCCTTCATTTGGTGATTTTCAAGAATGAGAAAATGACTATGGGAAGTACAACTACACATACAAATTTAGTGGAGCATTTTATTTCCTTTATACTGCATCCAGCCGTGTATTTTCTTTAAAACCAAAGGTCAACACACTTCCCTTTTCATTCCAATGCAAGAGCCCAAAACATACTTACATTTGTCAAGGATTTGCTGATGTTTTTAACATCGACCTGCAGGATATTCCCTATAATTGGGAGAGGAGCAGGGCCAGGAGGGAGCCTCCCTCTTCCAGAGCCCTGTCTCCAGAGTGAAAGGAGAAGCAGGAAGGAGAGACCCAGCACCAGAACCACGACTGCATCCATTGAGGCCTTCTCTTCTAGCTGAGATGACTGTGAGCCTGCAATCCAGAGCTTTTATAATGCTTTCTGCTAATTAAGCTGTGGGTTTTGGATACATAAGTGACTAATCAGCTCTGTGCACTTAAATCTCACTTTCAAGTGGACTTTATCCCAAATGATAGTGGTAAGATGTTCTTTACCTTTGTTCTCTTTTATTTGAGGACTTACTCTGCAGGTTGTGTGGTTTAATTGTACTGGGATAAAGTACAGGTCTATAAGCTTAAAAACAAAGTTGTTATAGTACCCCATAAAGCTTGAAAACCCTAAAGAAAACTATTTAATTTGGTATTACTCAGAATTCTGATTTCTCAGCTTACTGACCATTTGGTCACATGATTTCTCAGGAAAATCAATATTTTCATAACTTGTATATAAAACTACTACAATGCTTTCCTCCAACTGTGTATGTTCCAATAGGCTATCTTCAAGCTCACAAATCATTTCTTCTGGTTGATCTACACTACTATTGATGTCTTTTCCATGTTTTGAAGTTGACTTAGTATATTTAGAAAGCTAATCAACCCAGAGACAATAAAGGTTATGTCCTTAAAATCTTCAGGCTTAAAATTCTTTTACACTACAAATGATATATCACATTTATAAATTGAAGGAAGAAGTAGCAGAAAAAGAGATCACTATTAACTGAAAGGATCAATGAAAGAATCCATCACATCCATGCCAGGGGACCCTGCAGAGGCAGGCAGGCACAGGAGAAAGATTATTACAAGGTTTATTAGAGGGGCCATATTTCCCCTGGAGAGAGAGCACATGGCAGCCTCCACTATAGGTAACAGCATGGCGTGGGGGTTAGGAAGTGAGGTAGATGGTAGTTCACGTGGGTCTGAGTAGAGAGGGAGGGGCCAGCTGTATGGCAGGAACTCCAGGGCAGGGAGGAGTTCAGGTCTGGGTGGAGCTGAGGACCAAAGGTGGCATAATGCTTATACTAACAATTTTAAGGGAAAGAAAAAAAAATGCCATCATCTTCAGTTAGTAGCCATAACACTCTGACGTTTGGAAGTAGGGAAAGGGTAGGAAAATCATTTCAACTTAGGTAGACTCTTTATTTATTTATTTATTTAATTTTGTTGGTCCTGGGGCCTGAACTCTGGGCCTGAGCACTGTCCCTCGGCTCTTTAGCTAAAGACTAGTGCCCTACCACTTGAGCCACAGCACCACTTCCCACTTTTTCTGCTTATGTGGTGCTGAGGAATTGAACCCAGGGCCTCATACATGCAAGGCAAGCACTCTACCACTGAGCCACTTTCCCAGCCCTGGGAGACTTTATTTTTTAAGATTGTACAACAAAGGGTGATGGTCTCTAGAATTCTTTTTCTTTGAGGTAGAGTAAACAGAGTAAGAAAACAGTCAACAACTAGTGTAGCATATGCAAAACATTCTGTTCTCTTTCTTTAGCTATAATAACTTCAGCAATTTTAGAAAGACTATTGGTGTCAAACCAAGATCCAACACTGGGAAAGAGCAATGATTACAAGTTAACCTAACCTATCACATTAACTCAATTATATTACTATGAAACAGGATTTCTAATTTCATAGTCTATTATGAAGCATGTGGACAGTTACCAAATCCTTGTCTGCCATTATTAATACAATGAAAAAGAACACAGGTCTGGTGACATAGATCAAAGCATAGAGCATTTGCCTAGTGCAAAGCCTTGATCAACTCTAGTACCACTAAACAAAATGCACATTCAAACAAAAAGGATGTAAATGATTGCTTTGATTCAACAATTAAAAGCTGCCATCTAAAAGGGGATTTTTTTCAAGTTAAAAATATATTAATATGATCCTATAATAGTAAAGACATTAAATAGAAACTAAGGTACAGATTTTTCTCTTTTGTGGTGCTGAGATGGAACCCAAGTTATCAAGCTAGCTAGAAAAGTGCTATACCACTATGCTATAACTTCAGGATAAAACCAAGTATTATATGAAACATTCTGAGTAATTATCGAAATGACAATTATTGCTGAACCAAGACTATATATCCCTATAGACACTAACTAATCAAATTTTGTAGAAAGTTTATATCTAGGCTTTCTAATATGTATGATAGAAAATATAGGGAACCTCCATCTCCTAGGTTAGGTTTGTGTGTCTGTGTGTTTGTGTGTGTGTGTGTGTGTGTGTGTGTGTGTGTACACATACACGTGCTGTGTGTATCACTAACAAAATAGGAAAAATGGTATTATTACTTTAGTATATTGACTTGCAAAAGAGTTATTTTTCTGGCAATATAGCAAACTGGATAACCTGAATAATTTCTTATTTTAAGACACATGTAAGACTGATAAACTATAAAACATCCTTTGTAAATGAATAAGTGAAAGAAAAGAGAAAAATCAAGGAAAGTGAATAAGAAAGAACCTGAAAACAAACTAGCAAGTGGGCTAATATTTCTGCCGCCATTAAAATAGGAGCCTCACCAAAAGGGAACCCTAGTGCATTGTCAGTGGGTGTGTAAACTACTTTGGAAAGAGTATGGAGGTTCCTCAAAAGACTCCACATAGAGCTCCCTTATGACCCAGCAATCCCACTTTTGGGTATTTACCCAAATGATAACAAACAAGGCCATGCTAAAGCTACCAGCACAACTATGTTTATCTCAGCATTATTCTCCATAGCTAAGCTATGGAACCAACCCAGATGCCCCCCAGTAGATTAATGGATTAAGAAAATGTGGCCTATATATATATATATGTATGTATGTATGTATACAAATACATACATATATATATATATATATATATATATATATATGAATTCTATGCCTCCATCAGAAAGAATGACACCACCCCATTTGTTAGGAAATGGAAAGACTTGGAAAAAATTATACTAAGTGAAGTAAGCCAGGTCCAAAGAAACATAGGTCCCATGGTTTCCCTTATTTGCAATAACTAGTATATGTCTAAGATAATCTTACTAGACAAGCAGAAAAGGTCAAAAGCTATGCACGTATGACCATATAAGATGATGCTAAGAGAAATGAATCCCAAGATAGAGACACAAGAGGTTTTATCTTTGTGGCTGTTGCTTTTAATGTACTTATAATGTACTATGTAATTTTTTTTCTTTCTTTTGTATGTTCTTCCCTGATGGTTTAACCCTGTTTTCACTGTATTTGATTCCAGTGTTCTGTATCTTGTATATCATTTTTCTAATTTGGGGAGGGGAAGGGAAATAACAAAAGGCTGAAACAAGGATGCAGATCGACCCATTGTAACAATGAAATGTACAAGACACTATGTTGAAAATGAATTTTACAACTTTGGTGGAGGGAGGAGTTGGAGAGGTGGGGCAGGAAGGGATGGTAGGGGAAAAACAAAGAAAGAGGTAACAAAGCTGGGTAGGAAATGTACTCATTACCTTATTCATGTAACTGTAACCCCTCTGTACAGTATCTTTACAATAAAAATACATATGTTAAAAAAAATAAGTAAAATAGGAGCCTCAGACCTGCACTCTCATCGCCCTCAAATTAAAATCCTTAAAATGGTAATAAGTCTCCGTGAAGGAGAAACTCAGAAAGTCTAGCCACTGGCAAATGAAACTGACACGGAAGCCTATTTCTTTTCCTTCCTTCCTTCCTTTCTTTCCTTCTTCCTTCCTTCCTTCCTTCCTTCCTTCCTACCTTCCTTCTTTCCTTCCTTCCTTCCTTCCTTCCTTCCTTCCTTCCTTCTTTCCTTGCTTTCTTGTTTGCTTGCTTCTGTCTTCCTTTCTTTTACAAGGTGGCTTGAACTCAGGGCCTGGGTGCTGTCCCTGAATGTGTGTGTGTGTTTGTCTGTGTTTGTCTGTGTGTGTGTGTGTGTGTGTGTGTGTGTGTGTGTGTGTCTGTGTGTGTGTGTTTCTCAAGTGGTTTACCATTTGAACCACAGCTCCACTTCTGGCTTTTTAGTGGTTAGATACAGTTAAGAGACTTAGGTATTTTCCTGCCTGGTTGGTTTTAAACAATGATCCTTAGATCTCAGACTTTTGAATAGCTAGGATTACAGATGGGCTCTTGACTTGTGAACTGCTCCAATATGGGCTGCATAGGGAGAAGAAATTGAGATGAATCTTCATCTTATGTATCTTCACAGAAAATATTATTTCTAAAAGAGCACATATAGTATGATCCTATATACAAAGTATACCTGTATGTTAATGGTAGTTCTTCATTATCAAAGTAAAATTCTCATACACATATTTTTGTCTTATCTACATACACACAGTTTTTTCTATGAACAGTATATATTACTTTTATTGTGGAAAAATGACTGATTTTTTTTTTGTCAGTCATGGGGCTTGCACTGTCCCTGTGCTCTTCAGCGCAAAGTGAGCACTCTACCACTTGAGCCACACTGTCACTTCCAGTTTTCTAGTGGTTTATTGGAGATAAGAATCTCACAGACTTTCCTGCCGGGGCTGGCTTTAAACTGTGATCCTCAGATCTCAGGTTCCTAAGTAGTTAGGATTACAGGTGTGAGCCACTGGCATTGGGCTTTGACTGATATTTTAATACTATACTTCTATTATCTTGTTGCAAAACTTCTGATCTAAGAATGTTACAAAACATATTGCAAAATTATGACCTATGGTTGAATTTTATTAGCCTTTATTATCTAAGTTAGTTTCCTTATTTGTGCAAAGGGACGTCACTTATCAAAGATATCACATGCTCAGAGAAGAGGAAAAGCAAAGGCATATAGCACTCATTTCTCATATGTGTAATGAGTTCAGCAATGAGGAAGAAAAGTCAACTTTCTAATTGCATTATAACATAAGCATTACTAAGCAAGTACCTAGAACATCAAGAAAAAAGAAATAGTACAGTACTATTAAGACAATCCAAGTATAATGTATCTTAAAATATTGTATTCTTATCTGAACAAAGTAGAAGTAGATTGGTAAATTCCATATACTCAAACTGTATTTCACAAACACATCTGTCATACATTCACAGATTAATCTCTGTATGGCTGATTAAAAATGTAATATTAACTTCAAATGCAAAAACGGCAATGTGTTTTCATATACTCATCATTTATAATCAGCATTTGTAGGGATTAGAATACATGATCAATGTAAGTATTACAGCTTAGTTCAATAAGCCAGGAAACTTTCTTTAATGAAGGCTGATTCACTAGATCATGAAGCACTGGGAGACTGGAGAGGATGCCTGAGAGGTTTCTCTGATAATGGGAAGGAGATGGGCAATTTCCCTGTGGAACAGAAGCCATAGTTAACAGCACAGGCATCTCTAGCCCTTCCTTAGAGAATGAAGCAGAGCAGGTACAAAGGTAGCACATGAGTAACCCACTGGTTACTGGGCCAATGTCCATATCTTTTGGGTCAAACAAGGATTTCAGGTTAAAATTCTGTAAAATTGTAATCAGGAACAAAAATAGCTCCATGTGGGCCAGATCCTCTCTCACACATACTTGTTTTCCTGAAAAATAAAGTTTCAAGCCCCATCATCCTGTTAATAAGACAGGACCTATGTCCTATACCTAGGACAGTGTACAGTTTCTCAGCTTACTGACCATTGGCCACATTATTTCTCAGGATAATCAGTATTTTTATAACGCATATAAAAATACAGTAATGCTCTCCTCCAACTGTATATTTTTCAATAGGCTATCTTCAAGCTCACAAATCATTTCTTCTAGCTGATCTATAGTTCTATTTGTCTTTACTTTCTTTAAGTTGACTTAGTACATTTATCACCTCCAAGATTTCTTTCTCTTTTTTTCCTTCCAACTCTTTGGTCTGTTTTTGTATTAGAGTTCTTAATTATTTGTCTATGTGTTCTTGAAGTTTGTTGGGTATTGTTCATACAGATTTTTTTGTTTTCTATCTTTCAGCCATACTATACAGATTACTATCTGGTCAGTTCGGGGAATCTTAATTTTAACTGCTACATGTTAATTTCAACTACTTTCTGAAAAGTCTTGATGCTTTAGGTTGAAAAATCATCTGGGAAGTCAAAGACCAAGTGCTTTCTTTCCAGTGTTCATAACAAGGCTTTGTTTGCATTTGTCTCTCAAGAAATTCTAAGCAGACTGCTAGTTTCATCACAGTCTATAGACACTTTCTTTATTTCAAAACCAATTGGCCTGTAAATCAGATACCTATGTATTGTCTCTGATTATGCACTAGAGGATAACCCAAGCCCAAGTTTGTCCCAAGTATAGTGAATGAACCAGGAAAGGCTCTAGAGAAGATATTCAATGCCCAGAAGCCTCTCCATGAGAAATGGGATAAGCCCAGATGCCTCCTCTACAGTCTGTGGTCCAGTACTACAGGATCCTGTCTGACTCTAGGTAGAATCATCATGGGTGGACAAGCTCCAGGTTCCTATACCACAGCTGTGGAAACCAGTACCACCAGGCTATATTACATGGCATACTGCTATGGGGCTGCCTACTGGTTAGGTGGACTTGTGGCTTAATACCTCAGCAATCAGCACAGGTAATGCTGGCTGGACAGGTGTCCAATGGGTTGTGCCCACATGTATCTGCCTGCCATCAAGGCTGTTGCAGATGCTCTATGTGGAAGTATGCTGGGAGATGAGAGTCATTGGGATCTGCCTAGTGTTTAGGTTTCATATGTTTAGCATTAACTTCCAGCATAAAGTGAAGGGCTAACTATGCTACCCCACATCCACCAAATGTGGTCTTGCTTCAGGCTGTGATGCTCCATTCTGGGAAAGTGTTGGTAAAGGGAATCCTTTGGCTTCTTAGGCTGATACTAAGCTGGCTCATTCCAGAATCTCACAGTTCTAGGGCTTGCATAATCATAGGAGTGCATTGAGGCTTCTGCTCTGGCTGGCAATGATTCAGACCAAGATGCAAGTTGACCCAGTAGAGTACAATAGGTCTTTCTCTACTGCTAGGGCAGATCAAGAGCTCTATCTGAAAGCACTGGCTGGTGAGAGCTGTCCTGCCAGAAGTAGAAGAATTGGAGATAAGGCCATATGGGCATCAAGGCTGATGCTAAGCCAGATTTTTCTAGAGTCTCATAGACATTGGGACTCTCACAGTCCTTTGAGTAGTCCAGTGTGCAGGCCTGGATGGTACTACGGGAGCAGGTAGATAGATTTCTCTGTAAGCTCTGAACTGCATAAGGGGCATTGATTTCTGCTTTGTGCAGACCTGACATTGAGCTCCAGTCCTGTGCTTGCTTTCAAGCTCTGTTCCCCAGCATGTGGAGTCTTGCTCTCATGCTTTGCTGCCTGAGGTTGAAGGAAGAATAGTGAAGTCAGTTGCTGCCAACTACTTAACACAGTATTAGGGGCTTAATCTGCCAGTGCTGGGCTAGCAATAGAGGTCTACTTGTCAATGGCCTTCACCATAGTGGGCCTGATATTAGATTTCAGGTCTAAGGTCTGTATTTAATTCTTCCTCCCTCCTCTTGGAACTGGAGGAATGACTTCTTTTTGCTATACTAAAAGTAGGCAGTATGCATTCTCACCTGGTTTCCTTTGTTCTTATGGAGGTTATTTGGTGCATGAATAGCTGGTCACCTGATTGTGATTTGGAGTGGGGAGGGACAACCCACGGAGCTTACTTAATCACCATCATAATCTGCTTCCTGAAATACTCTTGTATTGTTCTCTTAATGTTCTTAGTATCAGTAGTAATGGCCCTTTTTGTGCCTGTGTGTATACCAGTCCTGGGCTTGAACTGAGAGCCTGCCTGGATGCTGTCTGTTACCACTTGAGCCACAGTTCTATTTCTGACTTTTAGGTGATTAATTGGAGATAAGAGTCTCAGGAGCTTCCCTCCCTGGGCTGGCTTTGAACCACCATCTCCAGATCTCAGCTTCCTGGGTAGGGTTATAGGCATGAGCCACTGGTGCCCAGATAGTAATGGCCTTTTAAAATTTCTGATATGAGCTAAATATGTCTTTTCTCTTTTGTTCTTCATTGGACTAGTTAAAGATTCTTGATATATAATTGCATATAATCAACTTTTGGTGTTTCATATTGTTATTTATTTTGACTTCCCATTGCACATATCATGATTTTGAAACTGGGCTTTCTTTTTCTTTGCTACTGCTTACTTTAAATGTAATAATGCTTTTCTTTCATGGTGGTATATGTCTGTCTCCTACCTATGTAAGAAGCATAAAAAAAGCAGAGCACTGTGAAAGCAAACCTGAACACAAACAGAGATCACTACAACAAAAAAACAGCTGATGGCATGAAGCACCAACTAACAGGCACAAAGCTCTCAGTTTCACCAATGACATAACCAAAAGAATTCCAATTTCTACATATTCTTGCCAATACTCAATATTTTCTAGCTTTGCTTTTTTTAATTTTCATTTTGTAATGGCCATCTTAGTAACTTAGAGGTGGTGTCTCATTTTTCATTTCTTATGTGTATTATACACAAAGAAGCCTGACTACAGGACCAGCACTTAATAATACCTTTTACTTGGAACAAACAGAGCGGAAATGGCAACATATTGTCATATATGAACCATTTAATTGTTTTACATTAACAACATATGAATAATCAGTATGCAATAGGGATTAGAATACATTGTCAATACAAGTACTAAAGCTTATTTCAATGAGCCAGGAAACTTTATTTAATGAAGGCTGATTCACTAGATTATGAGGTACTGGGAGGTTGGAGAGGACACCTGACAGGTTTCTTTTATAATGAGAAGGAGGTGGGCAATATCCCCAGTGGAACAGACCACAGTTGACAGCACAGACATCTCCAGGCAGCCTGCCATTTTTCAGAAAGGAATGAAGCAGAGTTGGTACAAAGGTGGCACACGGCCAAACGTACTGGCTATTGGGCCAGTGTCGATATCCTTTGGGTTAAACAATGGTTTCAGTTTAAAATTCTGTAAAATTGTAGTCAGAAACAAAAACAGCTCCATGCGGGCCAGACCTTCTCCAACACATGCCCGTTTTCCTGAAAAATAAAAATTATAAGTCTCTCCTTAAAAACAAATTTCTGAGCTGTTACCAAAAGTATGCATTCACTAGTTGGTGATGTTTGGATACATGTGTGGAGAGTACAGGACAGCAGAAAGAATGGTTGGATAGATAGACGGACACAACATTAGACACATTTGCTGTCTACATTATATCATATTTTATCAGGTATCTTTCATTTACCAGCACTGTTTTATAACTTCAATATCTATTCATACCCTAAAACTATTCTTTTAACATTTTAAGTTTTCATCTATGACTAGAAACATATTCACATTTATTGATCATTAAGCTGAAGGGAGAAAGGCTGAGAGGAGGAGGCTCAAATATGTACCCTAGTATAATTTCAAGATTACTTAAATGTGAACTTTTGATACTTTAAAACTTTTTTTTTTTTTTGGCTGGTCATGGGGCCTGAACTCTGGGCCTGGGCGCTCTTCCACAGCTCTTCAACTCAAGGCTAGCACTCTACCACTTGAGCCACAGCACCACTTCCAGCTTTTTTGCTTATGTGGTACTGAGGAATTGAACCCAGGGCCTCATGCATGCAAGGTAGACACTCTACCACTGAGCCACCTTCCCAGCCCCTGATACTTGAAAACTTTAAAGGACTCCTCTTACTGTCCTACTGAGAGAAAGTCTAAGTAGGTCCCCCTGGCCATTTATGTTCTGTTCCTGTCTAGTATCCAAGTTTATTCCCTCCATCCCTCACATTTCTACTCCCAGCTCTGTGCATGGCCCTGCCTTACCCATCTCCAATTCCATGAAGTTTCAAGATTCATGATTTCAAGCTATAATAAAACATGACCTATGTCCTACGTCATTTCCTCAGGGGCAGTGCTAGGTCCTAAGTTCAAGAACAGAACTGTAAAAAAATAAAAATAAAAAGAAAGAGAGAGAAAGAAAAAGAGACAGAGAAAGACAAAAAGAAGGAAAGAAAGAGAAAGACAGGAAGGAAGGAAGGAAGGAAGGAAGGAAGGAAGGAAGGAAGGAAGGAAGGAAGGAAGGAAGAAAGGAAGAAAGGGAGGAAGGAAGGAAGGAAGGAAGGAAGGAAGGAAGGAAGGAAGGAAGGAAGGAAGGAAGGAAGGAAGGAAGGAAGGAAAAGAAAAACAAAAAAAAGAAAGAATGTGGACAATGACTCTCTTTAGCTCCCCAGAAACCTGTATGTCCTTCCCTCACAGCACTAGTCTCACTAGGTTTCAGTGATCAGCTTCCCTAAAGAACTTTACAACCTGGGCTGGGGTGGAGGTGGGGGCAATTTGGGTGGGAGGAAAAGTGGGGGGAAATGAGGGAAGAGGTAACAATGCTGGACAAGAAATGTACTCATTACCTTATATATGTAACTGTGACTCCACTGTACATCACCTTGACAATAAAATTGTTTGTTTTTTTTAAGAGCCTATTGTGTTCTCTAAGGTTTGCCTCCCCAGACCTTAGTCTGGAAGTGAGGAGTACCACAGGACAGATACTCAAACTGTCAGGTAGCTTTCTCAGGACAAGGAAGTCTGAATCTCACTTCTAAGAGGAATTCCTGGGCAGCTCTATCACATTTCCAGAGGCAGAATTCAAGTGTACTCGACTCTTCCTCAAAATGGGGATATTAGGTGAGACATTCCGCACAGCCCCATTAATATGGCCCATAAATGAGGACAGATCATGATTTTTTTTAAAAAAGTTGTGCAAGGGGGTGGTCCTCTCAATGATGCACAAATAGCAACTTGTCCTGCCACAGAGGAGGCACCATGGAAGCTCCAGTTGGTCTCAAATGTTTATTTTCTGGAGCTAGACAATATACATATCTCAGATTCCTAGGTGGTAAGGCTTGGACTGGGATTGATTTCATGGGTTCAGGTCCAACTAGGGCAACATAATGCCTCAAAAAAGTTATCTTAAAAGTGGGAGAGAAGCTGAGCACTGGTGGTTCATGTCTGTAAGCTTATTCAGGAGGCTGATATGGGAGGGTCATGGTTCAAAGCCAGCTGAGCAGGAAAGTCTGTTCAAAGCTAGCCTGGGCAGGAAAAGTCTGAGACTCTTATCTCCAGTTAACTACCAGAAAACCAGAAGTCACACTGTGCCTCAAGATGGCAGAGCACTAGCAAAGCAGTTCAGAGTCAGCACCCAGGCCTCAATTTCAAGCCAAATGACCAACAAACAACCAAAAAAAAAAAAAATGGGAGGGAGCAAGAAAGGGATGACATTGTCCAAAAATGAAATGTACTCAACCTGACTTGTGCAACTGTAACTCCTTTGCATATCACCTTTATAATAACAATTTAAAATTTTAAAAAATTAATCTTGTTTTTAATACACAAATATATATGAGTTTTTATTACCTGTTGAGAAAGGTAAGAAGTAATTACTTTTTTTGAAGTTTCCAGACTCATCCATAAAGTGGCCAGGGTCAAACTTCTCTGGGTTGGGGAACTCCTTGTTGTCATGCAACACAGATGTCAAAGATGTTATTAGGTTGGTGCCCTGGAAACAACAGATTAAAGTATGTAATAAGGAGTTTAAGCAATGGAAAGAAATGATAGAACTCATATCATCCTTAGATGATGTTTTTGATCTATCAAGGGGAACGCTAGACCCAAAAAACAGCAGTAATATTTCCACACAGGCAGACCACGGTCCTGGCTTTGCTACTGTGATTTCTATTATAAGATCAAGGATTCACTACTTGGAAATTTGAATACAAAACCTCAATCTTGTTAGTTGAAAGGCTCAAGTGTCAGAGTGCTTGCCTGAGTTCAAATCTGAGTATTGCACAAAAGAAAACACCTGTGAAATCTCCTCTACTATCACCAAGTACGGCCACTGGTGTCTATTCTTGCCTGTTGAGCTATTTAATTACTTCAGTTACACAATTCACATGGATGATGGCTTAAAATTGAAGCTCATGCTTGAAAAGTCAAGGGTATTTAAAATTCTTTCATTTGGACTTTCATATGGAGACATAATCTAATTAATGATGATTATCTAGGATGATATGAACAGGTACAGTAACACCTACTGAATGTTTATCATTGTAATTTAATATTTGTTTCCTATAATCTAAAATGTGGGGACCTCATCACATAGACTCATACTAAAGTACTTAAACTTTAAGTGAATTAGATTAGAGGGATGATAGATGCATAGGTATATACATAGATACATGCATATATAATACATATATACATATACATTAATTCTTAGATGGATAGATTAAAATGTACATGTATACACTTTATATATTTTATTATGTATCAATGCACACATTTTTAAATTTTAAATTGCATATATATTGGTATCTTAATTCAAAGTTGGAAGAGTTGTTTCATTCTCCTAAGCTTATCATATTTAGGTCAATAATATTATTTTTAAAACAATTTCATATTACATGTTTGGTTTGTTGGTTTGTTCTGGTTTGGTTTGGTTTTTTTGGTTGATTGTGAGGCCTGAACTCTGGGTCTGGGTGCTGTCCTTCAGCTCTTCAGCTCAAGGCTAGCACTCTACCACTTGAGCCACAGAACCACTTCCAGCTTTTTCTGCTTAAGTGGTGCTGAGGAATTGAACCCAGGGCCGCATGCATGCAAGGCAAGCACTCTTACCACTGAGCCACCTTCCCAGCCCCCTCATATTACATGTTTAAGAGTCTAACTTCATATATTTTCAAAGAAGTAACTTCCAAGAATGTAATTTTAAGTTGCAAAAGAAGGTACATTTCTCCAAAGGATAACAAGATGCTAGATATCCATGAACAATAAATTGATGGATGTGAAGGTGTTGAATAAGAAGACTTACTTGCTTGATTCTGTGGCTGAGAAGATTCAGAATACTAAAGAGAGGAGACCATGGAGAGGGGGCAGAAAGGAAGAGAGGGAGAGATAGAAAAAGGGAGGAAGAGAAGAAGACAAGACAATGAATTATAATCTTAAAGATGAGATAAATGAATTAGAACATCCAGAAAATTGTTATGAATAAGAAAGTATGAACTGAGCCGGGATCCGGTGGCTCACACCTATAATCATAGCTACTGCGATCTGAGGATGGCAGTTCAAAGCCAGCCTGGGCAGGAAAGTCCGTGAAACTCTTATCTCCAATAAACCACCAGAAAACTAGAGTGGCACTGTAGCTAAATTGGTAGAGCCTTAGCCTTGAGCTGAAGAGCTGAGGGACAGCACTCAGGCCCAGAGTTCAAGGCCCATGACCGACAAAAAAAAAAAAAAAAAAAAGTATGAATTGCAAAATCCCAGACCTCTGGGACACCAGTGAAAGGCCAAACCAAGTATGGTCATAGAACAAGACATGCAAACTAAGAGCCTAGAAAATATATCCAAGAAAATAGTAAGAGAAATTTCCCCAAATCTTGGGAAAGAGACATGCACCCAAGACTTAACAAAGACAAGACCAAGAAAGGAGCTTCCCACATCATGTTATAGTTTAAGAACTGAGAATATTAAATAAGGAAATAATGATGAAAGCTTCAAGAGAGAAGCTACCGTGTCACATGCAAATGCAAACTCATCAGAATAAGCAGATTTCAAAATAGGAACCCCGAGAACAGAGAGGAAATGAATCAAACATACTGTGACTTGAAGTAAAAAACCTGCCAATATACATTACTCTAGTCAGCAAAACTATCCTTCATAAATAAAATAGAAATAAAACTCTTCAATGTCAAACAGAATTAATAGAATTCATGACAAGTAAGCCAGTACTACAGAAGACACTTCAAAGGTCCCTACACACAGAAGATGATGATAAGCTCAGAAACACCATATGAGAAAGAATAAATTACAGTAGATGATTGCATTAAAATGAGGGTTAGCAAAAAATTAAACATTGAAAACAATAAAATGAGAGTATACATATTTTTCAATAACACCTTTCAGTAATAACTCTGAATACCAATGGTCTCAATACTCTAATCAAAAACTAGTGTGGAGAAAATAGAGTATGCACATTTGAAATAATAAAAATAGACCTTTATCTAAACAGTTATGCAAGTCAACTGAAAATGAAATAAAGACTTCAATGTATGACTAGAGACAGTGTCTCAGGCCTTTAGTTCTAGTTACTTGGGACATAGAGACTGGGGAGATCATGGTTCAAAGCAAGCCAAGACAAAAAGTTAGCAAGATCCTATCTCAACAAACAAGATAGGCATGGTGGGGTGCATCTATAACCCAAGCTATACAGGTGAATAGGTAGGACTATTATGGACTGAGGCCATCTTCCAACACAAAAAAAGTAAAATGAAGCAAGAAGGGCTGGAGGTTTGGCTCAAGTAGGACAGCACTTCCTTGGCAAACTCAAGGCTCTCAGTTCAAACCCCAGAATCACAACAACAACAACAACAAAAGACTTTAGTCTTAAATGTAGGACCTGAAACAATAAAACCAGTAGAAGAAAATAAGGAGAATGAGAAGCTGAGAAGACAGAGCTGATTACTGAAAGGTGAGAGAACAGGGAGTCAGGGTGAGGAGTGGGGCAGCACACTCAATGATCACTCACTCATAGACAGAAGTAGAAGTTCTGATGCGTTATTGCCTAGTGAGTTGGCTGTAGATGGTGACTACATATTGTTACCTCAGAAGCAAGGACTTTGTAATTTCTTCATAGGGAGTTGGTAAAGTATCTGAGGAGATACCTGATCACACAATGAGCATGTGCCTGAATATAAGCATACCAAGAAACCCCATTCAAAGGTATAATTTATATGATTTTTTTGTCTTTTTTGGTACTGGGGATCGAACCCAGGACCTTGCACTTGCTAGGCAAGCACTTTGCCACTGAGCTACATCCCAGCCCAATTTATATGATTTTTAAGGACTACATAATTTGACTTTTTAACTTAAAGATAAGAGAAAAGTCATGTGAGTTGGAATATAAACATTAAGCCAGATAACATTACCTGCATAAGGAAATTAATCTACAAGTAATTAACAATGATGAATAGTTTTAACAAGGTTAGCTAGGTGAAAGTCATCAAAATAATGAGGTCAATAATCCTGCCACGTACACAAAACAGAGTGGAATTTTTTTTGTCTTGATTTTGTCAGTACTGGGATTTGAACTCAGGGTCTCTTGCTCAGCTGGTATTCTATCATTTGAGATACTCCTCTGGCATGAGTTTTTGCAGGTTATTTTGAAATTGAGTCTTGTGGATTTTTCTGCTTGGACTGGTCTTGAACTTGGATTTCAACCTCCTGAGTAGCTAGAACTATAGAAGTATGCCCTCAGTGTCCAGCTCAAAAAACAAAGTGCTTTTATTTATTTATTTATTTTTATTTTTCTGTTGATTGTGAGGCTTGAACTCTGGGCTTGGGCGCTGTCCCTGTGCTCTTCAGCTCAAGGTGAGCACTCTACTACTTGAGCCACAGCGCCACTTCCGGTTTTCTAGTGGTTTATTGGAGATAAGAGTCTCACAGACTTTCCTGCCCTGGCTGGCTTTGAACCGCGATTCTCAGATCTCAGCCTCCTGGGTAGCTAGGATTACAGGCATGAGCCACTGGTGTCCCACCTCAAAGTGCTTTTAAAAGTTCACAATTGGGCTAGGAAGGTGGCTCAGTGGTAGAGCACTTGCCTTGCATGCATGAGGCCCTGGGTTCCATTCCTTAGCATCACATAAGCAAAAAAGAAAAAAGCCAGAAGTGGCACTGTGGCTCAAGTGGTAGAACGCTAGCCTTGAGCTGAAGAGCTGAGGGACAGTGCCCAGGCCCAGAGTTCAGGCCCCACGACCGGACCCCCAAAAAAAAAAAAAGAATCTCACAAAAGTTCACAATTATGAGCTTTTCAATCTCATTTATTTAGGACAAAAGAAATAGATTGCAAGTCATTGCACTGAAAATACAATAATACTGAGAAAAAAATCTTAAGACTCAAATACATTGGTAACATTGGTAACATAACACGCTGATGTTTAAATGTCATAAAAGGTATCTGAGAAATTGACAAATTGTATTTTTAACATTTATTTGGAGCTATAAATACTTGAAAATATCCCCCAAAAAAGTATTAAAGAAGAATAGATTTGGAAGACACCAGCTATCAAAATGTTACAGTTTTATTGTAACTCCAAACTGAAAACAGCACAAAATCATAGAGTCTTCCTTTCATACAGCTTTCACACTTTCTTCATCTTATAATAGTAAACGTCTAAAACCGTATCATGAGTCCAGAAACTACAAGAAAACTAAAATGCAATGTAGGGGAAAGAAGCTTACCTTGGGGATGAGATAGTCTCTGAATCTAATGTCACAGATAGCTGCATGGGGCACATTGTTGGGGATGAGGTCAATGTATCTCTGGATCTCATGCACAGTTGCATCTGTGTAGGGCATGCGACTCCTGTCCTGCATACATGGGCTCCTATGCCGGCCAATTACACGTTCAATCTCTTCCTGGGCTTTAGCTGATAAGATGCAATTAAGAAATGGTAAGATAAGAGAAAAATGACACAGTTGGCAGTAATCTGAGCCCGGCTGATAAGACATAGGATGAAGCTGTGTCCAAGGAAGTAAATTCACTTAGAATTAGAGAAAAATGTGACAAGGTAATCATACAGATAGCTCTACTACTATACAGGTACTAAAATCTACAGACACCATACATTACTGTACAGGGCAGTTAATGCAAATAGATGAGTGAAAATGTTCCGATACCTAAATATCTAGCACATGTGACTGCAAACATTACTATCCTTATAGACACAAAAGCAGAAAACATGAATTAATTTTACATCAAAATAATAATAATGCCCTAAAACTGAATGGCACTAATTTTTTTTGTTGTTGTTGTTCACAGGACCTGAACTCTGAGCCTGGGCACTGTCCCTCAGCTCTTCAGCTCAAGGCAAGCACTCTACCACTTGAGCTACAGCACCACTTCTGGCTTTTTCTGCTTTGTGGTGCTGAGGAATTGAACCCAGGGCCTCATGCATGCAAGGCAAGCACTCTACCACTGAGCCACCTTCCCAGCCCCAGGCACTAACATTTTTATGTGTATATATGGGTGTATATATGTATGTACGTTTGTATATGTATACACTTAACAACTCCTAAGGGTATCCTCTTTCATCTTCATCCTCCCCGTCGATATTCATGAGAGAGAGAGAGAGAGAGAGAGAGAGAGAGAGAGAGAGAGAGAGAGAGAGAGAGAGAGAGAGAGAGAGAGAGAGAGAGAGAGAGAGAGAGAGTGTACTGTATCTTGAACTCAGGGTCTTATACTCTTGCTCACTTCTTTATGCTCACAGCTGGTACTCTACCACTTGACTCATACCTAGTTCCAGTATTTTGCTGATTAGTTGGAGTTAAGAGTTGCTCAGTTTCAACTGCTAGGGCTGGCTTCAAATTGCAATCCTTGGATCTCAACCTCCTGAATGCTAGGATTATAGGTATTAAGGTCGCAAAAGATTTCAGAATTCAAACAGACTCTTAGTACTTCCTTACAACTCTGCAGCTGACTCTATCTCACTTTGTGCCTGTATGACTGAGCCTCTTGGGAGCTCAGTTAGTCTGAGTTACCCTTATAATGCATCTGGGAGAAAAGATCTACCTGATTAAGTGGTGATGTGGAGAAAACCTGGGTAAGGAGAGTCTCTTATTGTAATTTCCTTCTCCCTCTACCTCCTTTGGCACTTAGTTCTTCAATATACTGAACTTTATAGCAATTATAGTGATACAAACTGGCCTATTCATCTATAATAAATCTTCTATTATGACACTTAGGGTACAATTTCAACTTCTTTGCCCAGATAATTACCTGTCCACTTCAGTGTTTTAGGTTTTTAAAGGCTTGCTGACTGTTCACTACACTCTTCTTCTCCAATTTATACAAAAACAATTCTCATTTGTAATTAATGACCATTTAAGTAGGATCCTAACCCAGAAAACCATATGCCATATGGCTAATGATCTGTCATTTGCTAACTTTTGCTAGAACATAAACAAAAAATTAAATTGTTTGTAAAAGTTAAAGTATTGACCCTCAAAAATATTCTCCAATCCTATCACTGGTGGCTAAGTCTATCATCTAGCTACCCAAGAGGCTGAGGTCTGAGGATCATGGTTTGAAGCCTGCACAGGTTGTAAAGTCCATAAGTCTCTCCAATTAGCTACCAAAAAAGCTAGAAATGGAGCTGCTGCTCAAGGGGAAAAGTGCTAGCCTTGAGTTCTAAAGACAGCACCTAGGCACCAACTTCAAGCCCCAGAACTGGCAAAACAAAAAAAGAAAAGAAAAGAAAGAGTTGTAACACCTTTATACCATTATTTAAAGAGAATAAAAATATAAAACATGCCTAAGCAAGAGCCCTTGAGTTCAAATCCTAGTACCAGCACAAAAGGAGGATGGGGAGAATCTAGGGACTAGCACCCTCTCCTCTTCATTTCTGTGAACTTACCTGTGACCTCTGGGTGTTTCAGCAGGAGCAGGAGTCCATATCTCAGAGTAGTGCTTGTTGTCTCAGTTCCTGCTACAAACACATCATTTACACTGGCCACCAAGCTCTCAAGGCCAAACTCAGACTGCTGATTATGTTTTTCCTAGGAGTTTGTGATTATTAGTTACCATAGCAAATTATAACAAACACAAAACAATCTAGTTTGTATAAAGATAAACAAACTTTGAAAATGGATAGCAGATATACTTACTATAGCAACTACATAGTATGGAAGAAAATGTAAATTACTTGGCACAATCCTCATTTTCTACACACCATATTTCCTGTTCCCCTCCCTTAAAATTCCATTTTCTATGTTCTTTACAGCTATGTTGGCCATGCAAATGACATAGAGAAAGAACCTCTGTTGCTATTTTTCCCTTCTTCTCATATATGACAGTAAAGTGGTATAAGTATCACCTTGGAACATGAGTATTTAAAGAATAAAGGCTAGATTCATAAAAGTCCAAGCATCAGTGGCTTAAGCTTCAAATCTTAGCTGCTCAGGAGGCTGAGATCTGAGGATTGCAGTTCAAAGCCAGCCCAGGTAAGAAAGTCCATGGGAACTGTGGTTCAAATAGTGGGTCATTAGCCATGAGTGAAAAAGCTCAAGGACAACATTACCCAGGCCTTATGTTCAAGCTCCAGGACCAGCAAATACACACACACACACACACACACACACACACACGTAAAGGGAGTACTATTAGGAAAGAGGAAAGAGAGCAAGGAAGTAAGTAGGAAGAAGACAAGAGAGGAATACAAACAAAATACATTGTACATGTATTAAAATGACAGAATAAAATGTATTATTTAATGCAAAAACAAATTCTTAAACTGCAATGTTTAAATACTTTAAAAATATGCAAATAAAATCAAAATGTTACCAAAATAGAAAATAAGTTTATATTCTGAACATATTACAGAAATCCAAGTAATAAAACATTTTTAAAAATATAATATACAGTGATATTCACAAGACAATATGTTGGAAATGAACTTCGGGGGGTGGGAATTTGAGGGGAGGGAAAATGGAAGAAAAATAAGGGGAGGATAACAAGTTTGACAAGAAATGTACTCACTATCTTATGTATGTAACTGTAACCCCTCTGTATATCACCTTGACAATAAAATTAAATTTTAAAAATATGTATATATTATACAGGAAACAGCCACTAGTAATTGAAGTGCCAAAGATCATTGATCCCACTGTAAGCCAGCATTTATAACAATACTTTACAACCAAAGGGGGGTGGGGTAACAATGCCTGACAAGAAATGTACTCATTACCTTAATTGTAACAATAAAATAAAATAATGAAAAAGAAACTCTTTAAATGTGTTCAAAATAAGAACTCAAGCAAGTACATTCTGTTGGTAAGGTGTCCATACTTTAACTGGATTTTCCAATTAATTTAGACCAAAGAAGATAAGAATCACTGCCATAGTCTGACCAAAAAAGTTAATTCCATTAATTCTTCCCCCAAGTTTTTAAAATTATTCCCTCTTCTTCACATTATTCCATCAAGAACACATGTCCAACCCAAATAGACAATTTTCTGAAGGTCACCTTCACCAGCTCTTTGGATCCTTGCTACTACAGTCTAATCATGGCTTTCCTGTGCTACAAAATGGTAGAGCAAATGTGGTGGCCTCAGAGAATGGATTTATTCTCTATACTTAACTCTTTTCAACTCTTTCTGGGTATTTCCACACCCCAGTTCAAGGCGGACTTGTACCTATACTTAATATCTTTATGTTGTTCATATTGTGTCTCCCACCCAGTTTTCAGCCCCATTTATACCACTGTTCCATGTCATATCCCAATCATTTCCTCCTTGGTTAAATATACCAAATAATAATAAATGTCTTATTACTGAAATTTCCCATATAAACTCTTTGATTTTGCCCCTCTACTCCTCTAACCAAAACTAATACTTATGGGACTTTGAGATTAGTACAAGAGTGATAACTCAATATAATTTCAGTAGTCTAGATTTTCATCATTCCAAAGAATGATGAATTGAACTATTTATTGTAACTGGTTCTTGAGCTCCATTTTCATCTCAGAAATCAGTCTACTAAACTCCTAAGATATTATATAATAATGAATGTATAATAGTATATGTTGTAGTTCATATATGACCTAATCAAAGCAAAACATTCCATGCCAACATTCAGATTTACCAAGTAACTGGAAAACATCTCTGCCTCCTTATCTGTCCAGATTCATTACTGGTTACATTACTGCCTTCAGTCTTCCATTTCATTGCCCCATGCACATCGGAATTTCTCATTACATTATTCAACCTATCTGAAATCCCCTTCCATGTTCCTCACTGCACATCCATGAAGATCTGTATCAAGCCCATGAAATAAAGGAAGGCTGGTCCAATTAAACTCTTCCCCCTCATTCTTTCATACATTGTGGTATAATCCTGCCCACATTTATTTAAGGCTAGATAGATACTTTGTGTTTTCTAACTTGCTTGTATTTCCACTCCATCTTAAGTATTTATCCAAACTGAAATACAAAATCTGTTTGTTCTGATTATTTAACAGTTGCATTTCAAATCCTCTATGATGCTTTGTGCAGATCCATGCACACACAAACTTTTTAAGGTGCTTAACAAGTGTTTTTTTATCCAACCAGTTATCCCAAAAATTGTAGAAATTAACATGAAAACACAAAATGTAAACAAATACATTTTACCTGTTCCATTTTGATCAGGAAGCAATCAATAAAGTCTCGAGGATTGTTGATATCCAAGGTTTCTTGATGTTCTTTTATTTTCTCCAGAGTATAATTTTTTATATCTTCAAAATTTTTAAGTACTGTATTATGACTCCCTGGGAGATATTTAACAATACCTGGGAAAGTACTGTAGAACTTAAAGAACAACAACAACAATATATAAATAAATATATATATATATATACACGCATATATATACACACACACACACACACACACACACACACACACACACACACACACGCACATTCATGAGGCTGGGTATGGTAACATACGCTTTAGCCCAGCTACAGGAGAAGTTCAGTTGGAATCCCTTAAGCCCACAAATTTTATACCAGCCTGAGTAACATAGTTAGACTTCATCTTAAACTAATCAAATTATAAACATACAATGAATTCTTACATACAATATTCCAACCTATAGTTTTTTAAGTAGGGCGAATAAAATTTGTCTCCATTTTAACTGATAACATTTGATTAAGTGAATAAGAGAATCCTCTATGCAGACAAATAAAAGTAGAAACTGACCACATGATTAAAATCAATAAGAAACCTCAGTAGTATTTTTATTTTTAAAACATTTTTATGTCAATGCTGTTGCTTTTACTGTATCTTTAGACATCAGCTACATCAGTAGAATGTTGCTTAACTCTGTTACAATGGGAAAGCCCTACCCCTAGTAAAAGTTTCCCACCCCAAGTCCCTGAAAAAAAAAATGGCCCTAAACAAAGGACAGGTGCCATTTCTCCCTCTTCTGTGAGAGAATTGGCCTTGTCAGTCCCTGCTGACAATAAACTCCTTTTGCTGTATGTGATTGTGTATCCGCATATTTTTCTGGGCTGGTGCTTTCAGTTACCTAGAACCCTGGAAAGATAAAATGTCATGAATTGCTATTATTATCTTTTTATAGATGAAGACAGAGACAAATGAAGTTTGGACAACTTACTATGGAGCTCAGAGCTGCTCTCTCCTCTTTCAACTCCTAGCAACCAGCCTCAGGAGTAGAATCATGATTTTATAACTGGGAGGGGTCAAAGGTACTATGGTCTTAATTCAGAATTTTATGGATAAGTACATATACTTATCCCCTGTAAATTCAGACAGTTATCTTATAGGCAACTAGACAGCTCAAAAGGGTGATAATGTAATGCTTGGTTGAGTCCGTGTTTCATCTCTTAACTAGGACCTCAGTTGAAGACTCAACAACCCCTACTCTTCAGAGGTTCCTGACAGCTTTATATTCCCACTCTATTACTTGATACCACAAATTAAACTTCTTCCAACTAATTGTGATAAAGAAGTCTCAAAATTTTACTGGAGGACTAGCCATGCATAATGGAAGCTTTTCAACAAGAACTCTGGAAGTTCACTGAGTGCTTAGGTATGCTTGGACAGACACCAAAGAACTGCTTGGAAACTAGGTTGGTAGAAAAAAAATCACCAGTCAATGGGCTTGACTACCAGCTCTATATTCAGGCCTTTGAAAATAAAGGCCTCAGCTTTCTTTTCCACGTATTCCTGGAATAATGCTAAGACCAAGTCAGGACTATGGTATCCAATTAGTCATTTCCCATTAAACAACTTTAAGGTCCAGCTCCCCACAAAATTTCCAAGTCAAAGAAAAAAATTGTCAGAATCTGTTTTGTACAAACTCTGGAAGAGTCAAATGCTTACAAAACCAGTGAAAAGCTAAATGCCAAAACAAACAAAGCAACTTGAAAATGGTAGGAAAGCCTTGTGGCATTGTTTTTGTCTTTGTCCCACTTCTCCTCTTGGCTTGGCAGTGGCCTGACAACAGCAACCTTGCTCCTAGTGCTCCTAGTTATTGGTTCCAGAGCAACGGAGAATGATTTTCTAAGAACCAAGAAGCTGTCTCAGGACTACTAGGACTGAGGCAAGTACTTGTCTTTGTTTCATCTAAGACAGACCTCACCAGGGTGGAAAAGCAGCAAGGAATATTGTAACCTTTTACTGTCACTAAGCAATGCAGCACCACCTAGGTACATGTAAAGTATATAGTAGATATAAAAACCCTAGAAATAAGGTGGGAAGAGAGTATCTTTGAAAAATTATGACATTCAAAAGCCCCCAGTAGCGTGGACCTAAAAGAGCTATAAACATGCCCAGTGTATGTGACAGGCTATGAAAAGACCTGGAAAAACCTCTGCTGATTTAAATAAAGGCTGTACATAAAAATAAGCAAATTATAAGCAATGGCTCAGCACACAGCCAAGATAGATGTTTTCCCTTGCTTCTTCCTGCCTTTTCTCTATCCTCCTTCCTTATAATTCACTCCCTCCTCCTCTCCTCTTCCTACCTGTCCCTTTTTTTTTTCTCTTTTTGATTCCTTGTATTCAAAGAAGCCTCTGTCAAAACTAGCTGCACATGGTATATATATATATATGCATACACACACACATACACACACACATACTTCATGATAGTTTAGAAAAGTCACTCAATGAATGTTGAAAGAAGAAAGGCAAGGTGGCAGTTAAAAGTGAAAGGAAGGAAGGAAGGAGAAAAGAAAGACAAGCAAAAAGATAAAAGCAGGAAAATCTAGAAAGAAGCAAAATCTTCATCCCAGACAAAATTCTGTAAAACAAGCTATGAGATGAATGTTTGGAAAAGCAGACACATTTAACACTAATGTAGAATTTTGGATTTATCAAAGAAATTATCGTAAAAGTGCTGGGAATGTAGCTTACTGGTAGAGAGCTTGCCTTGCTTGCATGAGGCCCTGGGTTCCATTCCTCAGCACCACATAAGCAGAAAAAGCCAGAAGTAGCACTGTGGCTCAAGTGGTAGAGAGCTAGCCTTGAGCTGAAGAGCTCAGGAACAGCACCCAGGCCCAGAGTTCAGACCCCATGACTGACAAAAAAAAATCTGTGAATAAATCAAATGATCTAGGGAAATAAAGGCAAATATTTTTAAAAAGAAATAAGCATAGATGGTTCATTAGGAAGAAAAAAATCTTAATCTTACCTGCATCCATGGGGAGTTCAAAATCTTAAAGTTTTCATTGAATTTTTTCATCAAATTAAGAAATATTTTATCTTTATAATCAAAACGATTCTGGAAAACAATGGAGCAGATGACATTGCAGGGAGCACAGCCCAGGATGAAGGTGGGGTCACAGGGTGCGCCTGAAGAATTGTAAACATTTTTTTTAAATATAGTTTATATACATATATCAAAGTTCTTGTGTTTTAACTTACAAAGAATGGTAATTTTAAAGCCTATACAGCAATATTGACACAGAAATTGCCTAACAAGAATAAGTTTCATATGATTAAACTCTATGTCACTTCTTTTTAAACCTCTATTGGCCATTCTCACAGTATACTTAATAATCCAAATTCTGATGACTAAGAACCCATGCTATTATATAATCTCACTTTATGTGCATGATTTTGACACAAATCCCCATTGTTTTAAAGGCTACAGGAAAAAATGTTTAAAATGTACATTTTCAAAACCAAGAAATAACTCAAATTGTTAGTGAAGAATGATATCTGGAAAGCTTGCAGAAAGCTAAGAAAAAATAGCAACCTAAAACCCTTTTATAGATAATACACAGTTGAGGGAACTCCATGTATACTCAGTAGAGGAAGAATAGAAGAAAGAAAGACCATAGGAAATACAGGTATTTCCTGGAGTAAATGTAAAAATACAAACAAAATTAAACAAAATATTAAACGAAAATAAATACTTTTGAAATTAGCACATACATGTGGGAGCAAAACAAAAGTAAAATAAGAAGTCTTCATTTTAAATTTAAATCCATTTCAAGGAAACTCAGTTAAATTGATAAACCGAATTCTTTTATTTATTTCAGTATTAAAAAAGAAAACAGTAGTAATTTCTTGCTCTATAATATAGAATCTACCCTTATCAACAAGATCCTACATTTTGTTTATTTGTTCAAGGCTTGTCCTCTTATGGAATTCTTGGTTACTACTCTGTGTAACCACTAGCAGAATACTGTATGGCACTGTAAATTTTTTTTTTGGGGGGGGGTCCGGTCGTGGGGCCTGAACTCTGGGCCTGGGCACTGTCCCTCAGCTCTTCAGCTCAAGGCTAGCGCTCTACCACTTGAGCCACAGTGCTACTTCCGGCTTTTTTCTTATGTGGTGCTGAGGAATCGAACACAGGGTCTCAGACATGCAAGGCAAGCGCTCTACCACTGAGCCACCTTCCCAGTCCGGCACTGTAAAGTTTTTAATTTGACCATCACTCAGGTCAATTCTATCAATACACCAAACATGAAAAGAAATTAAAACAGAGGAAAAATTAATTTTGGATAGACAATGTTATCAATATATAGCCGGGCGCTGGTGGCTCACGCCTGTAATCCTAGCTACTCAGGAGGCTGAGATCTGAGGATCGCGGTTCAAAGCCAGCCCGGGCAGGAGAGACCGTGAGACTCCTATCTCCAATAAACCACCAGAAAACCGGAAGTGGCGCTGCAGCTCAAGTGGTAGAGCGCTCGCCTTGAGCTGAAGAGCTGAGGGACAGCGCCCAGGCCCAGAGTTCAAGCCCCACGACCGACAAAAAAAAATATATTATCAATATAATTACTGTCTTCAAATCACCAACAAATAATATGTAAAAACCTTCACATTACAGATATAATTAAAGGTAATCTATATGAAAAGTGTCTGGGTTGGAGATGTGACTCAATGGTAGAACACTTTCCTAGCATGCACAAACTTGGGCTCAACCATATGCACCACCTTAAAAGCAGTGTTACAGAGAAATAATGGATATATAATAGAAACGTGTATTTAACCAATCCAGATGCCCTCAGTAGATGAATGGATCAAGAAAATGTGGTATATATCCACAATGGAATTCTATGCCTCCATCAGAAAGAAAGACATTGCCACATTTGTTAGGAAATGGAAAGACTTGGAAAAAATTATATTAAGTGAAGTAAGCCAGGCCCAAAGAAACATAGGTCCCATGGTTTCCCTTATTTGCAATATCTAGTATAGGTCTGAGTCAAGCAGAAAAGGTCAGATAAGTTGATGTTAGGGAAATTAACTCTAAGATATGTATTCAAATGTTTTTTTTCTTTCATGGGATTGTTTCTAACACATTTATAAAATTATTTCTTTGTTGCTTTGTATGTCCCTCCCCCACGGTATAACCCCTGCTTTCACTGTATTTGATGTTGGTATAATTTGTGAAGGGGAAGGGAAAAAACAAATCGTTTAAATAGGGATACAGGTGGACCCATTGCAACAATGAGACGTACAAGTCGTTATGTTGAAAACGAATTTTACAACTTTGGTGGGAGGGGAGGAGGGTTGGGGGGCGGGGGGGAGGAGAAAAAAATAAAAATAAAAGAAGAAACATGTGTATTTAATAGTTGGTATGAGCAGCATTGTTTAGATGAGACACCAGCAAACTAAGCTTCCAGAGTCACTTTTATTTTTACCATGGGAAATAAGGCATAATTTGAAATTATTAAATTGAAATTTTCTTGGCTATGTATTTCATATTGAAAATCCAATTCCAGTCTTTCCCTCCATTTAGGAGAAAAGAAAAACACTAAGGTGATTTAGAACCCAAAGTAGAAATCAGACTCATTGCGATAAGCGGTTTAAGGATGAGTGCAAGCCGAGCACCAGTGGCTCACACCTGTAATCCTAGCTACTCAGGAAGCTGAGATCTGAGGATTGCAGTTCAAAGCCACCTGGGCAGGAAAGTCCGTGAGACTCTTATCTCCAAGAAACCACTAGAAAACCGGAAATGGCGCTGTGGCTCAAGCGGTAGAGTACTTACCTTGAGCTGGGCAGGGACAGCACCCAAGCCCAGAGTTCAAGCCCCATGACCGACCAAAAAGGAATAAAAAAAAGTATAAGTTCAACTGGTTGTGAGGGGGACATATTTTAAGAGCTCTAACCCCCACATCCAAAGGCTTTAAGATGCACTTGGGATTTTGTTTGTATTCAGGGATGGTGAGATCTACAAACCAGGAAAAGACAGGTACTTATCCATAGTTCCCAAGCTAAGGAGACATGATACTCCATGCTGGACCAAACCAGAAGCATCAGGTTTGGTCAGGAAGCAGAAGGGCAAATAGAAAACAAGGAACAGTGTTCTCGATAAGGGTTTCACAGTAAATACTGAGCAAAAAAAGGTAGGCACACTGAGTAAGCTTCAGTGTTCAAGCCTCAGTTATTCAAGCCTGGATAGTACAAATAATTTCAGTAGGCTCTGGACAGTAAGGATGGTCACTAGTTATACCATATCTAGCCCTGTGGTGATTCAAAGAGAGAGAGATGTTAAGATTGGTACATGAGAATTTGATAAAGAGGGTGACTGGAAGAATATGCTCTGGCCAGGCTGGTTTGCACCTCAAAGGCACTCATGCTTTCTAACCCAGGATTGCCTACTCCTGGGAGGGGAGAGGTATCTCTAGGTCTGAAAGGTAAGCATGATATCCAAGGATTCTAAAATACAGAAAATAAAAAACTGAAATCATATACAAATAATGAGGAGGGCAAATACAAAGAAATTTTAGAACAAAGCCAACTTACAATTAGTGAAGATTAGCAAAGAGATGAAAGGGAAATACATTAAAATAAATGATTCACTACCTTGGTATTTGTATATTTGAAGAATTTTTCTATAGATTATATTTACTCATGAAATATAGAACATTACAGTAAGTAATTAATAACATTAAACCACATTTATAAGATTATTTCTTTGTTGCTTTGTATGTCCCTTCCCCACAGTATAACCCTTGCTTTCACTGTATTTGATGTTGGTATAATTTGTGGAGGAGAAGGGAAAAACAAATTGTTTAAATAGGGATACAGGTGGACCCATTGCAACAATGAGACGTATAAGTCGTTATGTCAAAAACAAATTTTACAACTTTGGTGGGGGGGGGGGAGAGCTGGGGGGGTGGAGGGAGAAAAAAATAAAAATAAATAAAAAAACGTGTATTTAATAGTTGGTATGAGCAGCATTGTTTAGATGAGACACCAGCAAACTAAATGGTTCTGTGTTTTTTTGTTTGTTTTTGTCAGTCATGGGGCCTGAATTCTGGGCCTGGGCATTGTCCCTCAGCTCTTCAGCCCAAGGCTAGCGCTCTACCACTTGAGCCGCAACACCACTTCTGGCTTTTTCTGCTTATGTGGTGTTGAGGAATGGAACCCAGGGCCTCATGCATGCAAGGTAAGCACTCTACCACTGAGCCCCTTCCCAGCTCCAAAATGGTTCTTTGTTTACAGAGAAAACACAATGAGGCTGCATTTAAATGATATCATGTCAAAAATAAAGGCACAGAGCTGGGCGCCCAGCTCATGCCTGTAATCATAGCTACTCAGGAGGCTGAGATCTGAAGATCACAGATAAAGCCAGCCCAGACAGGAAAGTCTTTCTCCAATAAACCACCGGAAAACCAGAAGTGGTGCTGTGGCTCAAGTGGTAGAGCGCTAGCTTTGAGCTGAAGAGCTGAGGGACAGCACCCAGAGTGGAAAGGAGAGGAAAGGAAAGGAAAGGAAAGGAAAGGAAAGGAAAGGAAGGGAGGGAGAGAGAAAGAACGAAAAAGAAAGAAGGAAAGAAGGAAAGAAGGAAGGAAAGAAAGAAAGAAAGAAAGAAAGAAAGAAAGAAAGAAAGAAAGAAAGAAAGAAAGAAAGAAAGAAAGAAAGAAAGAAAAGAAAGAAAGGCACAGATAAATATTATTCCTGGCAGATATAGATAGGGTCTTGGAACAAACCCAAGCATGTCATTGAGACTGAAATAACAAACACCAACAAAGTAATTCTGCATGTCACTTTCTCAAACTCTGTGTGTGAAGATGTGCTAAGACCGTCACCATCATATCCCATGAAACATAATTCCCAGTGAAAAGTTCTCAAAGAACTAAACCATAATTAACATTTATTAAATAAGGCTCAAAACTTTCTAACTTCATGATGTATAGATTCAAAAACAATTAAGCTGAGAAACATAGGATCATACAAGCAACTTACTCACACTACATACATACATGGTCATTATACAAGGACAGAAACACAAATGCTTCCCTGGCTTTCTGCATGTCATCATCTTTCCTACACATGAGGTCTAAAAATGTATCCAAACAAAATATCTTGTCAGGGCTGGGAAGGTGGCTCAGTGGTAGAGCGCTTGCCTTGCATGCATGAGGCCCTGGGTTTGATTCCTCAGCACCACATAAGCAAAAAGAAAAAAGCCAGAAGTGGCGCTGTGGCTCAAGTGGTAGAGCGCTAGCCTTGAGCTGAAGAGCTGAGGGACAGCGCTCAGGCCCAGACCCTCCCCCCCAAAAAAATCTTGTCAGTGACCCACCATTGCTTCTTCTCAACTCCTCCACAAGGCACTGGGCTTCTTCTTGAACACGTACTTCAAGGCTCCTCTTCCCCATTCCGAAATTCCTCAGAGTCATAAGTGAGAAGCGTCGCATCTCCTTCCATTTCTTTCCATTGCTGAAAACGATTCCTACCGGAATGAGAAACACAAACTAGGAGGAATATCTCAGACAAAGAAAAAGCAGATACATGGAAGTCATACGGATGGCCAAGATCTGCCTGAGGAACTCAAGTCTCATCCCCAAGACCACTGGCTATTGCACACAGGAACACACATACACACTCGCACTTACCATAGCCTCTATTGCTTCTTTCAAGAATTGGGAAAACACTTCTACCAGAAAATTCCTCTCCATAATCTTCCAACGCTTCCTTTACTGCTTCATATCCATGCACCACCACAGTGGGTTTCATACCAAAATACACAGTGAACACAGGGCCATAGACTTTTGAGAACTGTAAAGTGGAAACGAAGTTAAAAGAGTAGGAAAAAAAGTCAGCATTTGGACTATCCATTGTACACAATTAACCGATTATATCATCATACCAGCGATATTTTTATTCTGTCAAATACAACTTTAAATGTTGGAAAATTTCATACAGACATAAGAGACCAATTGTTACCCGTGCTACTTGCAGAATAACTCCCCTTGCCCAGAAAATTAAGGAAGTACCATGCAAACTATCCCAACTAGTCACCTCCTTGACCTATGGTTATTGACTCTGTTTTATAGGTATATAACCTGAGGTTCAAAGAAATTCAAATTTCTGTCTGCACACAATAGTTAATAAGTAGAAAGTCCAAATATGAACTTTGCTTAGTCAATACTCAAGGAATTTCCCTGTGACCTTTTGCTTACATTTGATACTAAATGCAGCTGCTGTAAACAGTATCCCTGTGATAAAAAATACTATTAATCTCCCCAGTACATGGTTGAGTTTGGATCTGCTGATATTAATAACTCAGGCAGAGGGCAAGCAATGTGAGAATATGCACTTCATGCCATGGAAGGAAACTTACTTCCATGTGCTCACTCCAAAGTCACAGACACAGTTTTTGTTTTTGTTTTTGTTTTTGTTTTGGTTCCAGTCATGGGGCCTGAACTCTGGGCCTGGGCACTGTCCCTCAGCTCTTCAGCTCAAGGCTAGCACTGTACCACTTGAGCCACAGAGCCACTTCCGGCTTTTTTCTGTTTGCTTATGTGGTGCTGAGGAATAGAACCCAGGGCCTCATGTATGCAAGGCAAGCACTCTACCCCTGAGCCACCTTCCCAGCTCACAGACCCAGTTTTGTATAACACCCAAGTCCATTTTTATCCCACCTACTTCTTTTCACTTATTTGTATTTATGTATGTATTTATATATATATTTACTGTAGAACCATAGGCATTTCCTAGACTCCAAACGTAATTTGCTTCTTTGGAAAAGCTTAAATATGACTGCCAACCTAAACAAAACACACATCATATACAGTATACAACTCTAATCTCTAAAAAATTTTATTACCATTTATTTCAGACAAACTATCATAGCAAATGACTGAAACAAAGAAGCATTAACAATACTTTATATTCTAAATCTAACTTACCACTTAAGTGTTTCTGTACTGGCAAAATGAACTATGTCGTTCCAGTACTTCTGTCAATGACACACCAAACATAATCACATCCACAAGAAATATTTGCCTTGTAATAAAGGAATTTAACTCCAGCAATGTATCTTACTGGATGTATTTTATTTCACAACAGCAGCACAAAACATACTTACATTTGTCAGGGCTGTGCTGATGTCCTTAACATTGATCTGCAGGATATTTCCTATAATTGGGAGAGGAGTGGGGCCAGGAGGAAGCCTCCCCCTCCCAGAGCTCTGTCTCCAGAGTGAAAGGAGAAGCAGACAGGAGAGACCCAGCACCAAGATCACAATTGTATCCATTGAGGCCTTCTCTTCTTGCTGAGGCAACTGTGTGCTTCCAACCCAGAGCTTTTATAACATTCTCTGCAGACTTGATTTGTGACAATCTCATGTTTATTCAATTGTGCAATCAGCCAAGTGCTATTAAGTCTCCTGACTGAACTTTGAGCACTATAAACACAAAAATAATGTGTTCTTATTCTCCTATTGCCCAGCCCTGAGATTGTTGTATAATTAATCTGCTGTAGTCTTTTACACACTATTTTAAAAAAAATTTATTAGTGTATATTAATTGTATGAAAGGATTTAATTTTATTTCCACCACTTGCTGAAGAAGCTATCTTTTACCCCAACATGGACCCATTTATGGACCCATTTATCAAAAATTTGGGTGTGGGTTTGTAGATTCATTTTTATGTTTTCTGAACTAGTCCATTGATGTTAGGGTCTGTTTTTTGGCCAGTACCATGAGGTTTGTTATTATGGCTCTGCCATATAATATTTAAATTTGGTACTCCGGTACTGAATTTTGTTCAAGATTGTATTATATGGGGCCTTTTATATTTCCTTATGATTGTCAGGATTATTTTTGTTAGTTCTGTGAAGAATGTCCCTGTGTTATGGTATATACACTAGTAATCCCAGCATTTAGGAGGCAAGACTTCAGAAGAATAAATTCCAGGTCAGTTTTGGTTACATAGTGAGTCCAAAGTTACATAGTAAGATCTTACCACCAAAAACAAAACAAAAACAAAAACACACAAACAAGTAAATGAAATACAACAATACAATACCTTCGCACTTAAATTCAGTGAGGCAATATTCATAATAATCTAGTTATGAAATCAGCCTAGGTGCTTATAATTAGATGAATGAAGAAAATATACTGTATATGCAATAGAGTATAGTTTAGCAAGAACGAATAAAATCATGTCATTAGCAGCTTGATGTTTGGAACTGGAGATCAACAGTCTAAGCATCTACCTTAAGAAACTTCACCATTGCTCGGTGCCAGTGGCTCACGCTTGTAATCCTAGCTACTCAGGAGGCTGAGATCTAAGGATCATGGTTTAAGGCCAGCCCAGGCAGGAAGCTCCATGCAACTCTTATCTCCAATAAACCATCAGAAAACTGGAAGTGGTGCTGTAGCTCAAGTGGTAGAGCATTAGCCTTGAGCTGAAGTGCTAAGAGACAGCGGTTAGGCCCAGAGTTCAAGCCCCACAACCAACAATAACAACAACAACAAAGAAACTTGATCAAGAAGGTTCTAATTAACTTCAAAGTAAATAGAAGAAAAGAGTATACCATTTCATATAAAAATCAAGGAAACTAACACAAGACATTAGACAAGTATAGAAGATAGCCTTTTTTCTCATGCCTGCCTAAAACATTAAAATTGTTCATTTGTCAATCAAGAAGGTTCAAATGAAATTAACACAGTCATAATTACCACTTTTTTAGGCTATTTTCATATGTTTAATAGCCATTTCTATTTCTTCTTCTGTAATATGTCCAATCAAATCCTTTGCCCATGTTTCCCTTTGTATTGCTTTAGAAGTTTTTCAGCTATACTGCTTAGCACAGAACAGCAGCAAGCTGCCAACCAACCTGTGTAAGAATGTGTGATGTTTATAAGGAGTTCAGTTTTCTATGCACTAAAAATGGCAAGAGGTAAATTACTTCATTGCCATAGCATTCAATTCTATCACATTTATAAAAAATGTAAAACAAGATGTAGAAAGTAGAAAACTAACACAGTCTGGTAAAGTTTACCCCGGATTTTGTTCTTATTTGAAGAAAGAATAACAATCAGAACATATGATAAACAATACAGACACATAAATTCCTTCTTAGTTCTAAATTGGAAACATTCAGTTCTTTGTATTCACAATACACCAAGTCATAGGTATGAGTTCTAATACCTAATGTTATGCCCAATTTTTTCCTATAGTCAAGAGTTGTTCCTGGATGTAGTTTCTCTCTTTCAAATCCAAATTTCCAGTAACTGTATGTGACACTCTACAAAGACAGCTTTTCTACCTTCTTCTTCTTGTCCATTTTCTATGCAAATCATTAGCAGAAAAAGCATGGCCTCTTGAGACTATATTTTTTCATTTATTTATTTTTAGATATTCTAACTCTTTTCTTTTCTTTTTTTTTTTTTTGGGTCCGGTCATGGGACCTGAACTCTGGGCCTGGGCACTGTCCCTCAGCTCTTCAGCTCAAGGCTAGTGCTCTACCACTTGAGCCACAGCATCACTTCTGGCTTTTTGCTTATGTGGTGCTGAGGAATCGAACCCAGGGCCTCAGGCATGCAAGGCAAGCACTCTACCACTGAGCCACTTTCCCAGCCCCTAGATATTCTATTAATTATCTTTAGTTGCACAAAGGGGTTTCAATTCAATACATTAGTTGGTGAGTACAACGCATCTTGATCGATGTCACCTCTGTCAGCATTCTCTTCCATCTTTCCCAACTCTCCCCATCCTCTCAATTTACCTGCTTCCACTTTCACATATGTATATTGAATGTTATGACTGCATTCACAAACCCTTCCCCTCTCCATTCATCTGTCCTCCCTTGACCTTACCCCTATCCACAGCACAATTTTTTTTAATATATTACTTGCATTATGCACCGAAGAAGAAAAGCCTGAGAACTGATCTAGCAATTAATAACAATTTTTATTCAGAACATTCAGGGACAAATAGTTCTGAATGGTCATATTCTAATCATTTGCTGTTTGACAGTGGAGATGTACTAGTAACTTGGCATCTGATAAGTTATTAGCACTTGTATTAAATTCAAGTATCACAGGATATAAAGAGAATTGTGGATGTAATTGTTCAGTGACCCAGGTAAACTCTCTTCATTTCTCTTAAAGAGAGTTGTATGTGTACTGGATCTTGAGTGAATGGATATAGGTGAGAGAAGAACTAAGGAAAGGTATCCGTGATATTGGAAAGGAAGTGGATAATGGCTCTGTGGAGGAAGAGTTGACAGCACAGCAGTACCTAAGCACCCTACTCTTCACACAGGAACGAAGTAGAGCAGGTACAAAGGTGGCACACGACCAAACCCATTGACAATTGGGATGGTCTCAATGTTTTCTGGATCAACCAGAAGTTTCAGGTTAAAATTCTGTAAAATGGTGGTCAGGAACCAAAACTAATCCATGCAGGCCAGGCCCTCTCCTGCACACATCATTTTTCCTGAAAAATAACAAGATTTGTATTATCTTACACATTGTGTTGTAAACTGTCCCCCAAAAGAGGCAGTAACCAGTCAATCAAATGGATGGATCAAATACAGGAAGGCTGGAAAGATGGTTGAATAAACTTGCATGCAAGAAGCCACGTGCTGGTGGCTCATGCTTGTAATACTATCTATTCAGGAGGCTAAGATGTAAGGATCTCAGATGAAAGTCAGCCCAGGCAGGAAAGTCCAGGAGACTCTTATCTCCAATTAATGGAAGAAAAGTCTCTCATTCTGTCCTGTTTAGCTAAAAGCATTATGTGATACTTTCTTCAGGACATATGTCCTGTGTCATCTCCTCTGTATGATCCTTGTGATCCTTTCAGGCAGCAGAATTTCCTCATCAAGTATATACGTCCACAGAAGCTCATATCACCTTGAGTCTTATTTTATTTTTTGCCTCTCAACCAAAATATGAGTTAGTCTGTTGTATCTAAACATGCATAGTACCAGACCCAACATAAGCATTAAAACCTACCATAAGTGGAAGGAGACACTATGCATGGTTTCTCAATACTGAACAACTTAGCAATAATATTGAATGTCCAAAATGCATGGTTATGAACATAGGAAGACCACCATGCTGGGAAATGATTGCGAAGTTATTATTCCACATTCTCAAATTTTTCTCAGCGTTTAATTGGCAGGTTCCAACCCCCCTATTCTATACCATTATCTCAGCAAAGTACCCTGCATTCTCTCCTTTCCTTGCTTTCTGTCTCCTGTAAGCCAGCTCAACAGTCCTTTCTCCAATATATAACTAGGAAAATGTTTCGGTGTATGAAAGGAAAGATGTGAACACTTTCCCTCCTTACCTCTCTAGAAACCTGTGCATCCTTCTCTCACTGTCCTACTTCTACTATATTGCATTGATTGCTTTACTTATCTGCTTTCTTGACACTGAATATTTTTTAAACCCCATTATATTCTGTAGAATACTTTCATCCCCAGAGCTCAGGCTGGCAGTGAGGGACATTATAAAAGAAACACTCAAAATGTTGGCACAGATACCTTTCGTATGTCAGGTGAAGTGAATTTCACTTTTAAGAGGAACTCCTGAGCAGCACAGTGATTTATCCAGAAGCAGAGTTCAATTGACTTACACTCTAGCTCTCAATTTGAATAAACTGTACTAGATACTCTGTAAAGCCCTACTACTGTGGTCAAATGATGAAGACTTAAGACAAATCAGTGAAAGTGGATGGGCATTGGAATTGGTACTCATGACAGTTTACAAACAGCTGGTCTACCAACTTCCCTCATGGAAGTTGCCTCTGTTCCTAAAAAGTTATCTTTCAAAGTACAAACAGAAATGAATTTCTCTTATCTGTTGAGAAAGGCACAAAATAGTCACTTTTCTTAAAAGTAACTCTCAACTATAAAGTGACCAAGATCAAACGTCTCTGGGCTGGAGAATTCCTTGTCATCATACAGCACAGAAGTCAGTGATGTTATTATGGTTGTACCCTGGATATAACAAATAAAGCAAAATTTGAGTAGAAAGAAATGATGAAACTCACCCAGTCTAATCAACTTTGTTTACAACTGAAGATCTCAGGTTCCCAAAATAATAATCTCATTTCCAATTAGAAAGACTAACAACAATGAGTTTAAGGCTAGGAGCAGTGACTATGTTTAAGGGTCCCCAGTTAGAAGTTCAAGGACTGAATTCAGAGAATTTGGGTGGAAAAAGTTCTAAATTACCTCTATTTATCACTAAGGTTTAAACACTGATGTTTGTTCCTGTGCATTTTTGGGGGGGGGTATCCGGTCGTGGGGCCTGAACTCTGGGTCTGGATGCTGTCCCTCAGCTCTTCAGCTCAAGGCTAGCGCTCTACCATTAGAGCCACAGCGCCATTTCTGGCTTTTTTCTTTTTGCTTATGTGGTGCTGAGGAATCGAACCCAGGGCCTCATGCATGCAAGGCAAGCACTCTACCACTGAGCCACCTTCCCAGCCCCTGTTCCTGTGCATTGTTCTAGTGTGTCACTTCTGTTATTTACACAGCATATGTGGATTACAGTATAAAATGGAAGCCTATGCTTGCTCTTGAAAAGTTGGGAGTTTTTAGAATTCTTTCATTTGGGCTTTTTTAACTGGAGATCTTATCTAATTAGTGATGACTTCTGGGGTTATATCCACAAGTTCACATGTACTGAGTGCTTATTATTGGGATGCAATGTGTTGTTGATAAGTTAAAAGTATGGTGGGGGGCTGGGAAGGTGGCTCAGCGGTAGAGCACTTGCCTTGCATGTATGAGACCCTGGGTTCAATTCCTCAGCACCACATAAGCAAAAAAGAAAAAAGCTGGAAGTGGCACTGTGGCTCAAGTGGTAGAGCACTGGCCTTGAGCTGAAGAGCTGAGGGACAGTGCCCAGGCCCAGAGTTCAGGCCCCACGACCGGACCCCCCCCCCAAAAAAAAAAAAGTATGGTGGAACTCATCCTCAGATGTGTCCTCCTTAAAAATACAGCAAGGATGAAAAAATTAGAAAACTCATCAAGTTGCCATTTCAAGTCCACCAAGCTGTCTCTCATCTTGAGTTGGCAGAGATTATAACCATACTGTAATTTGGAAATTCATGAGCACTGAGAGCAGTGCAGAAGAAAGAATCTTACCTTAGGGATTATGTAGGTTTATTTTTGTTTTATATTTTTTGTTTTGTTTTGTTTTGTTTTTTGTCGGGCCTTTGAGCTCTTCAGCTCAAGGCTAGTGCTCTATCACTTGAGCTGCACGCCACTTCCAGCTTTCTCTGCTTATGTGGTGCTGAGGAATCAAACCCAGGGCCTCATGCATGCAAGGCAAGCACTTTACTACTGAACCACCTTCCCAGCCCAGGGATTATGTAGTTTCGGAATTTAACATCAAGGGTTACCGCATGGGGTACATTGATGGGATGAGGTCAATGTATCTCTGGATATCATGTACCACAGCATCCAACAAGGGCATGAGGCTCCTGTTCTGTATGCAAGGGCTTTGGTGCCTGCCAATAACATGTTCAGTCTCTTCTTGGACTTTAGAAGATAAAATGAAAGAACTGATGGCCATAACATTTTAGGATTACATGAAGCATGATGAAAGTGTCCTGACAGACCTTTAAGGCATCCAGATTTGCTATGATATAGGCAGAAATAACTCTCCTACCACCCAGGCTATAAGCTAAATATATATGTACCTATAATTAGCATATAAGCTAATCATGATACATAGAGATGATTAAATGTTTCAGAAGATAAATATCTTGAACAAATACACCCAGGAAAGTACTATCTTTGCAAGAAAAAATATAAATTAATCGTAGCCAAGTGCTAGGGGCTTGGTGCTTATGTCTGTAATCTTAGCCACTTAGGAGGGTGAGATCTAAAGATTGCAGTTCAAAGCCAGCCCAGGCAGACAAATTGATGAGACTCTTACCTCTAATTAACAGTAAAAAGCTAGAGACACACTGGTGGTGTGTCTCAAGTGGTAGAGTGCCAGCTATAAATGAAACCAGCAGAGTAAGAGTGAGAGGCCCTGAGTTAAAGCCCAGTACTGGCTTTATTTATACAATTTAACCAAAGGTTTTAAAAATTGAATTCTACTAACAGATCTATATGGGAGTATAGGTTTGTATTGTGTGTTATTTACAATAGATCCTTCATCATATTCACATATGTCAAAGGCATTCATTTTTTTTGTTTTTATAATATAATCATAATTGATTTCTTTTCATATAATTCAGTACTAATAATTGGCCTTATCAGTCTTTTAACAGTTTTAGTGGGCTTTATTATACTATTTTCACACATACATATATATGTACTTGATTATTATGATTATAATCACTCCCTCATCATCCCCTATTTAGTATTTCTCCCATAGTATCATGCTAGAAATTTGGTCCCAAATGTGGCATTGTTGAGTGATGGTAAAAACTCTTAGTATGGCCTGTTGGAAAATAATTATGTCAAAAAAGCTCCACCCTCCATAAGTGCTAGTCAGAGTGAATTCATTGTCATTAGAAAGCCTGGTACTTTCCTTGAATCCCTCTTCCACAAGTACCACTCACCATTCTCACATATGCTCCAGCCAGTGTGAAGCCATCCACCATGGGTCTACAAGTAGATAACAATTTCATACTCTTGAACCTTCAAACTGTGAGCAAAAATGGACTAAGAAATACACACACACACAAACACACACACACACACACACACACACACACACACACACACACACACACACACACACACACACACACACACACACCATTTGAAGTGGTCTATTCTACCTAGGCTAATTCATGATACTTGTGCCTACTGAAATCACCTTCCATGAAATATACTTTATCCAGGGTACTTTGTCACCCAAATCTAGTTTTGATGATTTTGATATTGTTCATGCTACCTTCCTCCACCTATTCTCAAATGTGAAAAATCATCTTATTTTTATATACACAAATTACAGCTAGTGGTACAGAAATTTCAATGATGGAGTTTCTCTAAGAAACCCAGGGCAGATGACATTAGTAGTATCCTCGCAATATCTTTGTGAAACCCTGCTCTCTGTCTGTGGACTCACCTGTAATCTCTGGGTGTTTCAGCAGGAGCAGGAGTCCGTATTTCAGGGTAGTGCTTGTTGTCTTTGTTCCTGCTCCAAAAATATCAGTTACAGTGGTTATTAAGCTTTCCATTGTAAATTCAGACTATTGGTTGTACTTTTCCTAAGAAGTATATGATTTTTTATTTCTCTAATTTATTTGCCAGCATATTTAATTACAATGAATCCAGATAACTCAGGTTGTTTTAAAGATAAGAAAACTCAGAGTGGAGTATGTAATATTAAAACTAACACATGCACAGTATAGCAGAGAATACAGATTAGTTCATCCAAACTTTATTTCCTATCTCCTTATTACTACTTTGTTCCAAAATGTCACTTACCAGCCATCTTTGTAGCTAAGTGGACTCCACTTCCTAAAGTTCTATTGTCTCCCAACAGCACCATCAGCTAGCAACCAATTTCAACATGAGACTCAGAGAGACATTTAAGGTCTAAATCAGTAAAGCTTTGATAATTAAAGGAAAAAATTAAAACCTTCCACATTAGACAAAAATGGAAGGAATTCATGACCACTAAACCAGCACTGCAGAAGACACCTAAAGAAAGACAAGGAAAGAGCTGGGTGCTGGTGGCTCACGCATGTAATCCTAGCTACTCAGGAGACTAAGATCTGAGGATCATGGTTCAAAGCCAGCCTAGGCAAGGAAAGTCCTTGTGACTCTTATCTCCAATAAACCACCAGAAAACTGGAAGTGGCACTGTTGCTCAAGTGGAAGAGCACTTGCCTTGAGCTGAAGAGCTGAGGGACAGTGCCCAGGCCCAGAGTTCAAACCCCACAACCAACAAAAAAAAAAAGGAAGGAAGGAAGGAAGGCAGGAAGGAAGGGGGGAGAGAGAGAGAGAGAGAGAGAGAGAGAGAGAGAGAGAGAGAGAGAGAGAGAGAGAGAGAGAGAGAGAGAGAGAGAGAGAGAGAGAGAGAGAGAGAGAGAGAAAGAAAGAAGCAGATAAATACAAGGAAAACAGAGGAAAGAATGAACCCAAATACATGAGATGATTACTTTATGACCCTGCCATATCACTTTGGGGCATATAGCTTAAGGAGTGTTAGTTTAGAAAAAAAAAAAAGCAAGAGAGATACCTGACTCCCATGCTTATCACGAAACTATGCACAAAGTTGTAGAATCTGGCTAGGTGTCAGTGAATAGATAAAGAAAATATGGTATTTAAACACCATAAAGTAAGCTACATTTTGAATACTATATTAAGGACCAAAGAATAATATAGCTTTAAAATATGGTATTTGGGCAAGAGCCTCTGATAATTGAAGTATCAGAGTCCTGAGAGTCCATTATAACTTGGATTAATGGAGAGGCTTCATATCATTAAGAAAGTCCCTCTCAATGTATGCAAAATATAAAGATCTCATCTTCGGTGAGGTAATCAGACTTTTAATGAGATTCTTTATTAAATTCAAATACACTAATAATTCTTCCCTAGCAGTAGACAAGGCAGAGAGTAAAAGTAATTTGCTTTTTACCACCACCAGTTTCTTCCAACTATTCCTCCTTCACTTTATTCCATCTAGAACATATGACTTATATAATCAACTCAAATTGGAGTTGGAAAATTCTTTGAGAGACACCTAAATCAATACCTTAATTTCACTATTTTCTTTATATTTCTGCCTAATGCTACAAAGTGGTGGAGTAAGACAAGTTCAAGGATGGATTTATTCTCCACAGTTAACTCTTTTCAGATTCTTTTGGCCTTAATCTTACCCTAGTTCAAAGAATTTAAAATTACATAACTATCATTAAGGAATCTATATTGTGCTTCTCATCACTTTCCAAACATACACAAACACTATTCAAATTCACAATATTCATCTTTTCCTCTTTGATTAAATTGATCTCAACTAAATAGATGTCATTATTTAAACTAAAACAAAAACCTATAGCACCTCTAGGTCTATAACAAGATGGACAACTTGAATTTACTCAGAATTATATTTCCATAATCCAGACATTTATCAAGCCACAATGCAAAGAGATAATAAATTGCAGAGCCTGTATTTAATATCAAGTCTCACCTATGATCATTCTACAGGATTTCCAGGATAAATTTCCCTAATCATTATCTGAATTACATTCTTGTCTGGCTCTCTGGGTCTTATACATACACATACACACACACACACACACACACACACAATACATTCAAATCAATGCCAACATTCAGGCTTTTTAAGAGTACTTGCAAGGCATCTTCACTACTACAGTGGAGATGTTTATTCAGATTTATTTTTTGCTATGTACAACTAAGTCATCTCCCTTTATCTCTTTCCTACCACACATATCCCAATAAAATTGCCTCCCATGTTCTTTACCCAAAATTCTCAGATCATATGGGAAACCTGAATAAATTAAATAATTCATTTTCCTGTCTTTGTGATAGGATTGGTCTACTTTTGTTTCATGCTTGATAAATTGTATTTCCTAACTTATTTGTATTTCCAGGTCACTCAAGTTGTATATTCTTTTTTCACATAAAATATTAGTACCTAAAAACAATACCTGTGATTATGAATAATCCAATCATTGAATGTTACATATTCTATGATGCTTAATCCAGATCCAGGTACACAGTGGGTATTAAACTGCTTAACAAGTATTCTTGTTAAGAAATAAGAAACCAGGTACACTTCCCTGATAAGTATAGAAATGAACAAAGAAATAACATTTCACCTGTTCCATTTTAATAAGGAAACAATCAATGAAGTCACAAGGATTGTTGCTCTCCAGGGATTCTTGATGTTCTTTTACTTTTATCCAAAACATAACTTTTTTTTATTGTGAAAATACTATACAGAGAGGTTACAATTACATGGGCAAGATAAAGAGTGCATTTCTTATCAAGCATTGTAGCCTTCTCCTTTGTTTCCCCTTCCCATCCCCTCCTCCCCCACACCCCCCACACCCAACCCTCCCCGCGCAAAGTTGTAAAGTTCGTTTTCAATGTAATGACTTGTACATCTCATTGTTGCAATGGGTCCACCTGTATCCCTATTTAAACGATTTGTTTTTTCCCTTCCCCTACACAAATTATACCAACATCAAATACAGTGAAAGCAAGGGTTATACTGTGGGGGAGGGACATACATAGCAACAAATAAATAATCTTATAAATGTGTTAGAAACAATCGCATGAAAGAAAAAAAACATTTGAATACATATCTTAGGGTTCATTTCCCTAACATCAACTTAACTGACCTTTTCTGCTTGACTCAGACATATACTAGTTATTGCAAATAAGGGAAACCATGGGACCTATGTTTCTTTGGGCCTGGCTTACTTCACTTAATATAATTTTTTCCAAGTCTTTCCATTTCCTAACAAATGGGGCAATGTCATTCTTTCTGATGGAGGCATAGAATTCCATTGTGTATATATACCACATTTTCTTGATCCATTCATCTACTGAGGGGCATCTGGGTTGGTTCCATATCTTAGCTATGGTAAATAATGCTGCAATAAACATAGTCGTGCTGGTAGCTTTAGTGTGGTCTCATTTGTGAACATTTGGGTAAATGTCCAAAAGTGGGATTGCTGGGTCATAGGTGAGCTCTATGTGGAGTCTTTTGAGGAAACTCCATATTACTTTCCAAAGTGGTTGAACAAGTTTACACTCCCACCAACTATGCAGTAAGGTTCCCTTCTGTCCACATCCCCTCCAGCATCTGTTGTTATTAGAATTCTTGATTATAGCCATTCTAACTGGGGTGAGGTGGTATCTCAATGTTGTTTTGATTTGCATTTCTTTTATGGCTAGAGAGGTTGAGCATTTCTTCATGTGTCTATTGGTCATCCTTCTTTCCTTTTCAGAGAAGCAAAACATAACTCTTTACATCAGCAAAGTTTTTAAGAATTTTGTTGACTCCCTGGGAAATAATCAGTGATAAGGGGAATATATTGCAGACTTTAAAGATAAAAAAGTTCATTAAATCAAAAACATATAATAAAGATGTGAATATCATAAGTAAACACTGGTTTAAAATGGGTGAATGTAAAAGCAGTCTTCAATGTGAGGAAATATATTTGCATGTATATGATATAGGGAAAAGAATTCTCTGCTTGCAGGGAGATGGGAGTAAACTGACCATATGATCAAAGATGATTTTAAAAACTTATATTCATGCATTGATGTTAATGTATTAATGTACCTTTGTATCCAATGTCTCATTTTACCTTCAACCTAGAAATATACAATGGCATGTACTATGCCTCACATCCCTTGTAAATGAGAATAAAGGTTAAGGAAGTTTCAGAAACTTGACACAAAGCATAGAGCCACGCCCTGCTACCTCTACAACCAGCAATCAATCTCAGGTCTAGAATCATGGGAGGAGTACAAAGAGAACATGATTCCAACTTAACATTGTATAGATAAGTACATTGTACAGATTTAACAGTGGTTAAATTACTTCTATAAAGTCATTTAATTACCTTCTATTTAAAGTATAGGGCATACCAGCTCCACAGAGGGTGACATTTTAAGGTTTATGATTTATATCATTTTATCATCCTGATTCCTTCTTTCCTCCCTCACTCTCTCATTCTCTTCCTCTCTACTTCCCTCTCTTCCTTCTCTTTCTGTCGCTCATTCATTCGATGGCTCTCTTTCTTGATAGTACTAGGACTGAATTCAAGTGCCTTGTGCTTGCTAGACAGGCACTTTACCATTTAATCCACACCACTAACCACTATTTTGCTATTTACTTTTGAAGTAGATATTGCTCTATGCCCAGGCTGACCTGGACTGTGGTCTTCCTACTTACACTTCATCATGTCTCTAGAGATGACAGACTTGTGCCACCTCACCTAACCATCAGTTGAAGTGGAATGTCTCAAATGTTTATGCCCAGACTGGCCTCCAACTACCATCCTTGATCTCCACCTCCCAAGTATCTAGGATTAAAGGCCTGAATTACCACACCTAGCTTTTATCTGTCTTTCCTTCTTTCTTTCCTTCCTTCCTTTCTCCCTTCCTCACCTGGATCCATGGGATACTCATAAGTCTGAGGTTTTCATTCAATTTTTCCATCAAGTTAAGAAAATTTTGGTCTTTATAGTCAAAACAATTTTTTAAAATAATGGAGCAGATCACATAGTTGGGAGCATAGCCCAGGATAAAAGTGGGATCACAAGGTGAGCCTGAAGAATTGCAAACATTAAAATAATTGTTAATATATGCACATAATACCTTGTGACTAGTAGTAGAAAAAGATAATCTGAAAAAGTCTACAGCATTATTTACCTAGACCTTCCCTATCAGTAAAACTCCTGCATACTTAAAATCAGCACATTAGTTTTTAGACATAAGTTAATCATTGCATCCTATCTTAATAGCAGTTACCCAAGAACTCTCTTAACATCATTTCCTTTTTTTTTTTACACTATTCTGACCAAAGGATATTGTTATTTGGGAGGAAAAAAAGAAAGAAGTCATGTTTTGGTTTTTTTTGACAGTACTATGATTTAGACTCAGAACCTCATAGTTGATAGGCAGACACTGTACCATTTGAATCATACCTCTGGCCCTAAGAAGTAATTTTTTTTGTATTTTCAGCCTCTTAATTGTACAAATACTGTACAGAGAGGTTACAGTTACATGAGTAATGAGTATATTTTTTATCGAGCATTGTTGCCTTCTCCTTTGTTTTTCCCTTCCTTCCCCACTTCCCCAAATACTCCTCCCCCTCCTACCGCTGAAGTTGTAAAGTTCATTTTCAACACAGTGTCTTGTACATCTCATTGTTACAATGGATAAACCTGTATCCCTATTTAAGCATTCTGTTTTTCGCCTTCCCCTCCCCAAATAGAAAAATGTATATACAAGAAAAAGGGCACTAGTATCAAATACAGTGAAAACAGGGGTTATACCGTGGAAGAGGAACATACCAAAGAAACAACAAAAATCACATAGTACATTATAAATACGTCAAAAAAACAGCACGAAAGAAAAAACCATTTGTGTCCCTATCTTAGGGTTCATTTCACTTAACATCATCTTATATGGTCATATGTACATAGCTTTTGGCTTTTCTGCTTGTCCTAAACTTATACTAGTTATTCCAAATAAGGGAAACCATGGGGCCTATGTTTCTTTGGGCCTACTTACTTCACTTAATATAATTTTTTCCAAGTCTTTCCATTTCCTAACAAATGAGGCAATGTCCTTCTTTCTGGTGGAGGCATAGAATTATATATATCACATTTTCTTGATTTATTTATTTACTGAGGGGCATCGGGGTTGGCTCCATATCTTAGCTATGGTAAATAATGCGGCGATAAACATAGTTGTGCTGGTAGCTTTAGTATAGCCTTGTTTGTGATTGTCTGGGTAAATGCCCAAAAGTGGCTCTTCTTATTTCCTCTTCAGAGAAGTCTCTTTTTAATCCTTTTTTTGGGGGGTCCGGTCGTGGGGCCTGAACTCTGGGCTTGGGCACTGTCCCTCGGCTCTTCAGCTCAAGGCTAGTGCTCTACCACTTGAGCCACAGCACCACTTCTGGCTTTTTTTCTTTTTGCTTATGTGGTGCTGAGGAATTGAACCCAGGGCCTCATGCAAGGCAAGCGCTCTACCACTGAACAACCTTCCCAGCCCCTCTTTTTAATTCTTTTTTTTTGGGGGGCGGGTCCAGTCGTGGGGCCTGAACTCTGGTCCTGGGCGCTGTTCCTCAGCTCTTCAGCTCAAGGCTAGCGCTCTACCACTTGAGCCACAGTGCCACTTCCGACTTTTTTCTTTTTGCTTATGTGGTGCTGAGGAATCGAACCCAGGGCCTCAGGCATGCAAGCGCTCTACCACTGAGCCACCTTCCCACCTCCTAGTTGTTTGTTTTGTATTTGTTGATCATGGGGCTTGAACATGCAGCAACATGCCAAATCATGGCCAGTAGAGAAGACTCCCAAGGTGCCAGTGCTGACCTGGAGAGCACAGAGACAGAAACCTTGGAGCTCAGAACCTGCGCAAAGACCCCCTCCCCCACCCCCAGCTGTGGCCAGTCCACTCGGACAGCATCAACAGAGGCAGAGACCGGGAGAAACACAGACCCAGAGCAGCGACCACCTGGCCCAGCTCACAAGCATCTCAACCCAATGCAGAGCTCAGTGGCAACCAGTGACCTACATTGCATAGAAACAGCAATTTTCCACATCACCGCTTGGAGAGTTCCCAACGAGCCCCAGAGTGAGTACCCCACAGAGGACAGAGTTCCCCTCCCCCCCACAAGAGAGACCAGTGCTGGTGATAACCCCTAGAGCTTGACCCAGAATCCCACCACCACCACCACCTGGACTACAGGTTGCTTTAAAACTGGGAACTGTGTAAGTGCCCCACCAGCCCCTTAGAGCACATCCAGCCCGCCAGGCTTGATCAAGATCAGCCCTGGGAGGGAGCTTAAACACCCAAGCCGGGAACAGCGCCCATGGGACACAGCAGCCAGCAGTGGAAGAAATCTAAACTGCATACCCCAGGCTGTGTACCCCAGGTGGGATACCCAGCAGCACAGGTCCAACCAGTCCAACAGTCCCCCAGGTGGGGGACTGGGAGCCAGGGCCTAGCCTGGGGATCAGGTGCCTGAGCTGCACAACACACCCATCCCAATTGAAGTCAGAAGCTGAGCACAGGCCTCAGCAGAGGGGGGAAAGCAGGGAACTGCACTCCCTGGGAATCACGCCTGTGACAGCAAAAGACCTTTGTGTCTAGGGCAGGAGAACCAGAAGCCCAAATCCCACCAGAGCCTGGCCTGTCTATTCCAGGCCAGGGATTGGACAGCTTAGGCTGCCAGTACCTGATTATAGTCAGGAACTCATAGCAGACTCCAGCAACTGAGAGAGTATATCCAGCACACCCGGTCTCATCAAGAGCACCCATAGGAGTAAGCATAAGCAGTCTTGACTGCTCAGTCCTTGGCTAAAGACAGGAACTGCCTGTGATCTCCAGCAGACAGCTGAGAACCCTACATGGGTCAGAGTAGCAGCTGGAGGTTGGCCTCTCCCCCAACAGAACTGAGACCAGGTTCAGACTCTCTCAGCCAACCCAGGGCAGGGACAGAACTTCATCAACCCAGAATCAAGCAAAGACAGCCATCTACTGGCCAAAACAATCAGAGTTTCAGAGTAGTCTCTAATAATCCCTGAATCCCCATACAAAAATCACAGAGAAAAATTACAAGATTTATCAATACCCAGGATAGCAAGCTACCCCAAAAAGCCAGCAGCCACCCAGGGGAGAGCCCCAGTGGAAGCAAAGCAGGAATGGAAGACAAACACTACATCCAAGAGATGCTGGAAGCAATGGATCAATAATTAAAGTGACAAATAGAACACAGAACAACGAACACAAAAACAAAATATCAAAAGAGATATAGGATTTTGAACAGGGGATGCATGCAAAAATAGGTGCAGTACACACCTTGCTAAGAGAGGAGATTAATACTCTGAGAACCAATTGAGCCATAAATGCTCAATTTCCTCCATGCAAACCACAATGGAAGCCATAGAACAGAGTGAATGAAATGGAAATTAGAATATCAGATACAGAAGACAAAATGCAGCAACTGGAAAAAAAAAAAAAGGTCACTTAAATTATGCCAAAGGGAAATCCAAGAGCAAGCAGACAGTGCCAAGAAATTTAACCTTCATATAATTGGAGTGGATGAAGGTGAGGAATATAAGAGCAAGGAATGCAACACCTATTCAGTAAGATTATCAATGAAAATTTCTCCCATCTTAAAAGAGAATATCTTACCTACATAACAAAAGCATATAGGACACCTAACAAGCAGGATCCCGGGAGAAACACTTCTAGGCACATTATAGTAAAAATGATAGGTCTGAATAATATAGAAACAATCTTGCATGCAGCAAAAAGAAGGAGCTATACTATAATGCGAAAGAAAATCAGAATCACTGCAGATCTCTCTACACACACATTGAATGAAAGTACGAGCTGAGCCCTGCGAACCAATAACTGCCAGCCCAGACTGATATACCCAGCTAAGCTAGCATTCATATTTGATGGAGAAACTAAAATTTTTAATAGTAAAGAAAACAAATGAATTCATAAACAATAAGCCAGCACCGCAAAGAATATTAAGAGGGGGAACACAACCTGAAGAAAGCAAGCAAGAACAGGGAGCCACATCAGACAGGTATCACTAGAAGTCTGACTTAGTACGCACAGGAGGAAAGGAAGAAGAAAAACTTAGGAAAGCAGGAAATTGACAGGAAACACAATGCATCTCTCTATAATAACCATAAATATTAACGGGGTCAATTTACCCAGCAAAAGAAAAAGAACTGAAGATTGGATCAGAAAACAAGACCCATCCATCTGTTGCCTTCAGGAGACCCAAATCACTGCCAAACATAAAAACAAACTCCGAGTGAAGAGATGGACAAAGATCTACTATGTAAATGCTCCCAGCAAGAAAGCAGGAGTTGGCATCCTGATATCTGACAAAATAAACTTTTTATTAAAATCAATACAAAAAGATTTTATTAAAATCAATACAAGAAGGACACTACGTATTAATATAGGGAACAATCCAAGAAGAGCAAAGCAGCCAACAGAATTCAGAGGAGCTATGCCATACATCTTTGTTGTCTGCCAGAACAAACTGTGTAACAGGACTATAGAGCTTGCACTGAATACCAGACTCATTTGCACATAGATTCAACATTAGAAACTGCTGGTCAGTGGTCCTGGGAAGCTTCTAATATGAGTTGAGTCTTTGTAATCAGGGGCAAAAAAAGGCTTGAGCTGCCCAGTCCTGTTTCCAATGAATCATTTTAGGCCAGGAGTTGTGCTATTGAGCAGTAATGCCTTTTACTCCTGGTTTCAGTGGCACAGGGGGAGAGTCTTGTCCATGAATATTAGCTAATCTAGCTTCACTTTCTCACAGATAACAATTATAAAATCTGAACAATTTATTCAAAAGAAAACATTTTACAGCCTGTATTGGAGAACCATTTGAGTAGATTCAGAAAAGTTTGCTTGAGAAAGAGGAAAGAGCTCTCTAGAGAATTTTTCAATTAAGGATAGACTTCAAAATATATTAAGCATTAAGCTTCAATGGGTAACATTGTCCAAAAAGAAATGTACTCTTTACACGACTTATGTAACTGTAACCCATCTGTACATCACCCATATAACAATTTTTAAAAGTGTGTGGTGAAAAACTTAACAATGAAACTTCCTTCTCTATAGCCCTAAACCAATTTTTAAAAAAATTAATGAAAGAGAAATGTTGCCAGGTGCCAGTAGCTGCCTGTACCCCTGGCTATTCAGGAGGCTAAGATCTGAGGATCAGTTTGAAACCAGCCTGGGCAGAAAAGTCCCCTTAAGACTCTTACCTCCAATTAAGCACTCAAAAACCAGAAGTGGTGCTGTGACTCTCAAGTGACCACTAGGCTTGAGTACAAAGCAGCTCAGGGACAGTGTCCAGGCCCTGAGTTCAAGCCCTACAACCAAAAAGAGAAAAAAGAAAAAAGAAAATGTGTGTTGAATAAGCAGAACAATGTCTGGATGTCTATGACAAGCAACTCGACTTTATTCTTTCCTTTTGGTCCTATGACATACTTCCTCCTGATTGCCACTCTCATTCCTTCAGAGCAAAACTTCTCCAGCAAATTTGGAAGAGAAAAGGCTAGGGCCAAGAACATACTGGGAGAAGCAAGGCTGCACTGGCAAGAGAAAAGGTCAGAGGAATGGGAATTTTCTCCAGCATGGATCAAGATGCAGGTGCTCCCTGGGCAAAATAACATCTCCTAGCTTTTTTGTTTTCACTCATGTGGCTTGAAATCTGGGTCTGGGAGCTGTTCCTCAGCTCTTCAGCTCAAGGGCATCGCTCTACCACTTGAACCACATCACTCCCAGTTTTCTGGGGGCTAATCGGAGATAAGAGTCTCATGGACTTTCCTGCCTGGGCTGGCTTTGACCCATAATGTCCAGATCTCACCCTCCTGACTAGCTAGAATTACAGGTGAGAGCCACTGGCACCCCAATATATCTCCTAGTTTTAAAATGGCACAAGTCAAACTAACTTGTCTTATTCATTTGGGCCATCCTAAAAAGATAGCACAGACTTCTAAATACGTTTATTTTTCACAGCTCAGAAGCTAAAAATTTAAAATATGACATTTGGGCAGGACTTACTTCCTGGGGCATGGATAATCTTCTGTTAGGGCATTCATGCCAATCACTTCCCAAAGTCCCCACTCTTCTAAACACCATGACAGTGAGAACTGTTTCAACACATGAATTTGTGGGGAACATACTCAGTCTAAAGATTGTCCTGTATGTCTGGCAGAATGCAGAGTATATCAAGTTCACAGACTCATCAGTCAGCAAGCTCAGAAACACAATGGGATCACGAATATTAGAGAGGCAAAGTGCAGTCAGTAATTGCTGTTCCTTAGATGAGGAAGTCTATAGGTGTTGCTGGGATGGTGGTTTCAAAATCTGGGATGAAGTCATGTCCAAAAGGTGTTGAACTAGGATGCTATCACCTGGGATGATGTCTACTCCAGATGAGGTCATCTGGAATATGAGACTAGGGAATCTTAAGTGATTACCACTTCTGTGAACACGTCTCAGCATTTTCCATGCTTGGTTGAAACAGCTTGGAGGGTTTCAATTGAGAACCAATGAAAGCACGCAGACCAATTATAGTAACCTCAAGGACCAGATAATATGTAGCTGTCCTTTCTAGCTTTTGAGGTATACAAGTATATGTGTGCATACATGTGTGATAAGTGTTCTACAAAAAAAAATTTGAGAAAATATTTAGGTTCACATAGGAAGAGGTAGTTACCAATGAACATATTTAAGGTTTACACTTAATAGTTATTAAACAGCACAAATATTGATTTCACAATTGACTATCAAGATGTTTAGTCAAAACATAAATTCTATGCCTAAGCTAAACAGATATAGGGCCCGTGATTACATGTTAAAAGATACGGTAAGCCAAGCACTGGTGGCTCACGCCTGTAATCCTAGAGCTACTCAGGAGGCTGAGATCTGAGGATCATGGTTCAAAGCCAGCCTGGACAGGAAAGCCCATGAGACTCTCCAATAAACCACTAGAAAATTGGAAGTGGTGCTGTGGCTCAAGTGGTAGAGCGTTAGCCTTGAGCTGTAGAGCTGAGGGATAGCATCCAGGCCCAGAGTTTAAGCCCCACAACTAAAAAAAAAAAAAAAAAAAAAAAGAGAGAAGGTAGTATTATAGACATATTTATAAAGTATATAATCAGATGTGAAGTGTGAGGAAAAAGCATCTTCCAATTTTGTTAAATAATTGGAAGAACTGAAAGAGGAAAATACAGAGGCAAATGGCAGAACCAAAAACCAAATGTTTAGAGTAGTTACAATTATCACGTACTCGAGTAAAAAAGCCAAGGTACCTACATCACAGTTCAGGACAAAGGTTCTGACTGAGAATACAAATAAGTGTCATCAGAACTGCTGGTAAGGAAGAAATAAGGTAAGAACATCAGGGATGTATCAAGCTGTCTGGGAAATTCTAATTCTTAAAGGTCTCACATGCAAAAAACATACAAGAAAGAGCGGAATGGAAATTTAATGTGTTTGCTATAAGCCAACGAATTCTTTTCTAAAAAAAAAAATCATATGCGAAATGCTGATGATAGATCAAATAAAACCAGATCACTGGGAGATCAGTAATTCCAGTGGAATCAGATGAAATCTGACCAGATTGGGCTCATTAAATAAAAGAAAAAAAAACCTAAATGAATGGAGAGAAGTTTTACAAAATTGTTTTGCTATCAGAGGAAAAGTGCAAAGCTTTTCAATGGTTCTGGTTAGGACAATGTGTAAGTAGTAACAGGAAAGAATAATGAAAAATAAGTAAGGATAAATAAATGCACTGAAGACATCTTTTAAAGCTCTTTTCTGATTGACCCTATTTTCTTAATGCTACAAGAAACAAGGAAAGGAAGGCGTACTGGGGATATAAGAACAGAGATGAAGTTATTGGGAGAATGGAAAAGAACAGACTCACTGAAGTCACATTGATTTCAATCAAGACCAATGAGTCTGCTGGTGAATGAACATTTTCATTTATTTAAAAACACAACACAAAATATAATTGCTCTGTAGTCTTTCTTTTCTTTTTTTAAATTAAATGTTCTCTCAAACCATTTCTCTTTCTGAGCTCTGGTTTCACTTTCCTATAGCATTATAATTTAAACATGAAATACAGGTTGAGTTTTCCAATACATACTAACCAAAACACCTACTCCAGGAAGCCTGTCCCTTCCCAGCATAAACATTTAGATTCTTCTTTTTCACCCAGGGGGTATAGGTTATCCAATGTTTGTTCTCTTATCCTGCACAACAGACTAACATTTCCAACTTTTGGTATTTTTGCCAAAATGATAGTTTCTTTCAGTATTCTTTGCTACCCGTCACTTTACATTTTTCTACAACATGGTTATATGTACTAGTGGATGAAACTAAGAGCATAATGATGTTGAATGTCAAACCAGTCATGTTTATTATTTCACTTCAATTATTTTCCTGGCAAAATAATTTCATAAATGGGCCAAGTGCCAATGGCTCACACCTGTAATCCTAGCTACTCAGGAGGCTGAGATCTGAGGATCACATTTCAAAGCCAGCCTGGACAGGAAAGTCCATGAGAATCATCTCCAATTAACCACCAGAAAACTGGAAGTGACACTATGGCTCAAGTGGTAGAGTGCTAGCCTTGAGCTGAAGAGTTGAGGGACAGCACCCCAGGCCCAGAGTTCAAGCCCCATGACCGACCAAAAAAAAAAAAATCATTTTATAATAAACATTTATTTGGTAAACTATCTTATAACCCTAAAAGTAAAAACGATTTTTTTTACTTTCGTGACAAAAAGCACAACCTCAGTCAATCCTCCCTCTTGAAAGCCTACTCCATAACAGAAGTGTTAATTCCTTGAACTGTATTACAACTGTGAGAAAGGAGAGACAAAAAGAGACATTTACTAAACTTCCACAGGAAGACTGCATAAATCTGGCAATGGTTAAGTAAACATTAGACCATACCTAAGAGTACTACCCAGACTGAGAAAGTAACTAAAAATCTAAACTTATTAGGAATTTTGTTCTTAATAAGGCTAGGAGGAATTACACTGTTAAGTATGTGGTGATATCAGTTACATTTATATAAACTGACATAATCAAAAAAGTGAAGTGGACAAAATGGACTTCAAAACTAATGTAAAAAAAACCTCATTGGATATACACAAGCAAGTTAAAAAGGCCTTTTTTTAAAGCTTCACTTAAAACAAACATTCAGGACTGGAATCTTCAGAATTTTCTACTATCTTGAATATTCCTGTCTTCTCTTTAACTGGTCCAGAGGCTTTCATTTGATCTATGGGAAAAAAAAATAAAGCAAGTACTTTAAATAAAAAAAAGAACCTGAGGAAAGAAATGAAAAAAAGTTTCTTGCAAAATGAATCAATCACCTGTCTAAAATATATAAACCCACAGAAATGAAGGACATGCTTTTCCTTACCCAGAAATAGTTACAAAAACCAAGTATGTATTGCTCTTATTACAGCAAACTATAAATATATAACATGAAACCTCAATTTGCTAGGCAAAACACCTGCTGAATTTGATGCAAAAAGTTAAAATAAACAGAATAGTACTTTGAATTATAATTTTTGCTTGTTCTTTTGGTGGTCCTGTGGATTGCACTTGGGGCTCATGCTTGCTAGACAGGTACTATATTATATCACTTACACCACTCCCCTTTCTGCGCTGGTTTATTTTCAAGGTGGGGTCTTGCTTTATGCTTTATGTCACAAATGGATGACAAGCATTTGTCACCTCACCCAAGGATTAGACAGATTTATAGCTAAAAACAACAATAACAAAAAAAAAAATCCAACTCGGTAAAACTGGAATGGGCTACAACAAAACTTAACAACTTTAACTCATCAAGACCCTAAATTTGGGTCTGAGAATGAGGCTTATGGTAGAGTGCTTGCTTGACATGCATGAAGCCCTGGGTTCCATTCCTCAGTACCATATAAACAGAAAAAGTCGGAAGTGGCCCTGTGGTTTGAGTGGTAGAGTGCTGCCTTGAGCACAGAGATGCTCAGGGAAGAGCCCAGGCCCCAAGTTCAAGTCCCAGGACCAGCAAAAAAAAAAAAAGATACGATAACTGAAATAAATTAGTGCTAGCCTTGAGCACAAGAGGCTCAGGGACAGTGCCTTGGTCCTGAGTTCAAGCCTGAAGACTAAAGACTGCCCCCCCCCCAAAGGCACTAAATTTAAGAAGTGCTGAAAGACATATCCGAAGAACTTGTATCCACAATATATTTAAAATGTTTATAAATTTAGTAAGAAAAACCTGGTTCCAATGCAACATATGAAAATATGTCAAAGACATTACAACACTATACTCAATTATGTGTTAGTTTCTGCTTATTTCTGCAGAATAAGTAATAATCACCAACTTCAAGATCCCAGCACAATGTCACTAAACCCAGCTAGAAAGATGACTGGCAATGAGGATATGAGTTGCTTTAGCAATGCATTCTAAACTAGTTAGAAAATTAATTTTGAATGTTTACAAAATAATTGAAGGTCATTATTATAGTAGCAACTCATTTTTCTGTAACTTGATAAATAACCAATCTGTACTGCCCACTTTTTATTTTAGATGCTTTCTTTTCTAAATGCAAAAGAAAAATTCTCAGTAGACAAATTTCAACTAATAAAGCTGATAGCACAGACAAATCATTTTGCAAAACCTAAGGAAATACAAGTTCTAATCAATCAATATAAAAGTGTGTTTAAAAAACTTTTCTTTGCTCAGATAGAGAACTTAAATCTGATTAAGAGAGCTACTTATCTCCCCCACAGTGTAACCCCCGCTTTCACTATATTTGATGTCAGTATAACATGTGGAGGAGATGGGGACAAACAAGTCGTTTAAGGATTCAGGTGGATCTGTTGCAACAATGAGAAGTAGAAAATGTCATGTCAAAACCAGCTTTACAATGTCGGTGTGGGGGGGGAGGGGGGTATAATTGGGTGGGGGGAGGGGGGAGGCGGGGAAGGGAGGTGAAGGGTAAACAAAGGAGGAGGCTGCAATGCTTGGTAAGAAATGTATGCATTATCCTGCCCATGTAATTGTAGCCCCTCTGTACAGTATGTTCTCAAATAAAATAAAATTAAATTAAAAAAAAAAGAGAGCTACTTATCAATCTATAAGAAATATACACTGAAAAACAAATTAATAAACATGGAGGGGGAAGAACCAGCTGATTATAAAGAAATGTAAGCCAAGCTGGGTGCCAGTGGCTCCCATCTGTAATCCTACTCAGGAGGCTGAGATTTGTGGATCATGATTCAAAGCCAGCCTGGGCAGGAAAGTCCATGAGACTCTCATCTCCAGTTAAACACCAGAAAACTGGAAGTGGTGCTGTAAGTGGAAAAGCTCTAGCCTTGAGCTGAAGAGCTCAGAGACAGTGCCCAAGCCCAGAGTTCAGCCCCATAACTGACAAAAAAAGAAAGGGAAGAAAGGAAGGAAGGAAGAAAGAAGGAAAGAAAGAAAGGAAAGGGAAAAAAGAAAGGAAGAAAGAAGGAAAAGTAAGTCATTTTACAGGCAAAGTACACATATTTTCTAGCAAATAAGGAAAAACAAGAGGGGTGCACTATATATAATAATGGAATTTGGCTCCTGATTCAAATGCTACAAATTTTGATTCAATTGGAAAAATCTGAAATCCTCTTAAAATGACCTAGTATAGTTACAAAAGCCAAATCATATTTCTTATTATAGCAACCTACAGGACATACAATATGAAGCATCGATTTGCTAGGCAAAAAAACCTGCTGAACTTAAGATACAAAATTTAAAGCAATCAACAGAATAGTACTTTGCATATATTTTCCCATATTTTTTGTTTGTTCTTTTGGTAGTCAGTATGTTTAAAACTATGTTCTTATAGCTGAGCACTGGTGGCTCCCATCTGTTATCCTAACTACTCAGGAGGTGAGACTGAGAATGGAGGTTAGAAGACAGAACGAAGGAAAGCAAAACTATTTCCTCTAATAAACTACTCAGAAAAAGCCAGAAGTGCTGTGGCTCAAGTGGTAGAGCACTAACTTGAGAACCAAGAGGCTCAGGGACAGTACCCAGAACCTTTAGTTCAAGGGCCAGGAATGGCCAAAAAAACACAAGTTCATTATTAAAAAAAAATGAATGACAAAAAATGGCAAAAAAAGTTCATTATTAAAAAAAAATGAATGACAAAAACTTACCAATAAGATCACTTCGATCTAACAACAACTCTAGATCCTTATCACTAATGACCTTCTCTCTTGATCCTTTTACTTCCCTAGAAAAATAAAATATTAAATCAAAATGATGCTTTCTATTTTTATGAAGAAATTTTAAGGGCTCAAGGTATAGGTTAAATGGAAGAGCACCTAGCAAGCACAAGTATCCAAGTTCAATCCTCAGTTAACACACACACACACACACACACACACACACACACACACACACACACACACACACACACACACACACACACACACACACACACACACACACACACACACACACACCAAAAAAAAAAAAACTTTTACCTTTCATAATCTCTAGATTTTAATAATTCCATCAATTCTTTAGGATCTAAGAAAGTTTTAGGTTGATTTAATCCAGATTGGCCACCTTTGAAATGATCTAGAGAAAAAAAAATGAACATTAAAAATCCATTTTAAAGCTGAACTATATTATAAACCTATGAGAATAACTTATAATTTGTTTACAATAAATCCAATCAGGAAACAATGAAAGTATCCATTAACAAAAGAATGGGAAGTGGCGCTGTAGCTCAAGTGGTAGAGTGCTCGCCTTGAGCTGAAGAGCTGAGGGACAGCGTCCAGGACCAGAGTTCAAGCCCCACAACTGACAAAAAAACAAAACAAAAAAAACCAAACAAACAAAAGAATGGACAAAAAACAAAACTACTTAGCAAAACAAACCTTCTAATTCAAGGATATGAATGTCAAAATAGTATGTGTAAAAAAATGTGACAAAAATTACAATAGTAGATAATCTCAGACTGACACAGAGAATGACTGAAAGGGTGCCTGTGTAAACTTTATTATATGAGAATGCTCATTCTCTTAATCTAGATAACTATAAATATACGTATTTTACCAAACTATAAATTTAAAAGCTGTGTTTTTTACTATATATATTACACATCAACAAAAAGTACCAGAATTTCATAAAATCTTTCAAATTTTTTGTGTGACGTTAACCTCAGAACTTAGGAAAAGGTAACTGACAATGTTACCTAAACTTAAAAGCAAATATAATTTATCTCATCATCTGAATTTCTAAAGTAACACATGTGAAAACTTTTAAGTTAACACAAAAATGTATTAGGTTAAGACTCATTTTATCCCCATCTGATTGTTGTAGTCAAATTACTGACTGACTAATAAGTCACAAAAGTCAAACTGCTCTAAAACCTAACCCACTTTTCCTTAAAAACCGATTATCATACCAGCAAGCAGAGTAGTATTATAAAACTAACTTGCAGTAACTTTCAACATTTTATTATGATGCTCAAATTTCTCTAGGCTTGACAATTTGTAGAAGCAATTTTCAATTCATGACAATCAAGTCATGAACTCAATTAGTCAATTTTATATTGAATGAGTAAAGGTAAAATTTACCCAAGGAATCTCAAAGAATGTAACATGAAAGACCTTAATGAGTCACCTCTGCTCACTAACTTTGAATCCTATCTATATTAATACACACAGATTTTGAATCGGACTAGTTGAATATACCATTAATTTAATGTTTAATACATTAGAGAACGTGTAACTTTTCTTATAGTCCTTTGTCTACCCCTTTAGGCCTCATTTAGAAAAACAGTAATGTTCTATGATTACCAATTTAGTGTAGACTGTTAAGAACTCCAAATCCTCCTCTGCTTATTAAAATCCTGTCACATAACTGCACTAATTTGTTTTGTAAGGAAAGTAACAGTAATGACATTAATGGGATTGTACACATGCAATGACAATTAAGCAAAAAAGAATCATGAGAACATCATTTACTTTTGTGGATGATCAACTTCTCCAACTTTCTTTTAGCAGCTGCTCTTTCCACAATTTTCTGGTCGATAGTATTTGCTGTAACAAGACGATATACAACAACTGGCTTCGTTTGACCAATTCTGTGACATCTATCCTGGGCCTGAAGATCAGACTGTGGATTCTTAAAAGTAAAAATAACATTTAAGGCCGGGCATCGGTGGCTCATGCCTGTAATCCTACTCAGGAGGCTGAGATCAAGGATCACGGTTCAAAGCCAGCCCGAGCAGGAAAGTCCATGAGACTTTCATCTCCAATTAACTACCAAAAACTGAAAGTGGTGCTGTGGCTCATATCGTAGAGCCTTTGCCTTGAGCTGAAGAGCTGAGGGATAGTGCCCAGGCCCAGAGTTCAAGCCTCATGACGACAAAAATAAAATAAAATAACATTTTAACAGTATTATGTTAAAAATTAACTTAACCCAAGATATAGAGGTAAAGCCAACATTCATGATCAAATGTAGCTTAACTCAACTTAGGGTTCTAAACTATTTGCATAACATTACCATCCATTATACTCTTGACAGAATTTAAATCTTTAAATATTCCAAAGAAACAAGTTCAAACTTTTGACAAATCAAACCACGACTTTTACAATGAAGGATTGAAAATTCAGAACAGAAATATAATTTGCACATTGAGGGTTACAACTTACCCAATCACTATCATAAATGATAACTGTATCTGCTGCCGTCAAATTAATACCCAGGCCACCAGCTCGTGTACTCACTAAGAAAAGAAATACACCTGGATCTGTGTTGAAGCTGTGCATCTAAAAGCAGAAAAGATGAAAACATAATAAATTAAAAATAACTAGCTGAGAAGGGATTGTTTTTAATTTCCACTGACAACTTTTCCAAACTTGGCCAAACTCACCTAGGGTGCCCTGCCCTGCTCAGCATAGCAAATATAGGGCTATGAAGTCAAACCAACTTCAAAACAAATGAATTAAAAGACTAAATGCTAAATGGTTACCTCAATGGCTTGATCCTGTATCACATATAATAACAACACATAGTCAAATGTTAATGGTAGGGTTAAGCTGTGGATCAGAGGTAGAATGGCTGCCTTTAACAAGGGCCAGATCCTGAGTTCAAAGCCCAGGACCAGGCAAGAAAACTATTTTCATAGCAAATTCTAGGTGGAATAATAATGCTAAGTACTTTCTACTTTGCTTCACTTGAAATTTGTTTAATGAAACATTGAACCTGAGAGGGAAACATTTATAGCTGTTATCTGAATGTTCTTCATTTGTGATGATATATAGATACCTAATTCTAGATACGTTATATATTTGAAAAAATATATGCACATACATGCACGTACGTATACACACACAAGAACCAAACACCAATTCATAAATACAAAAGCAAAATGCTAGCTTTTATAGGGTTTTTGGTAATTTCTCATCAATTTAAAGGTCTACTTTATACATTACTTCAAAAGTCAAATCAGAAGGTACAAAAAAGAAGTTAATGAATGACAAAAGTAGTCTTACATGGTTTTCTCTCTCTGAATAAGACATGGACCCATCAAGTCTACTAAAGTTGAAATCTCTGAGTTGACAGTAGTCCATCAAAATATCCAGCATTCTTGTCATTTGTGAAAAAAGCAGCACCTGAAATTTAAATATCTTAATGTCGAGATACTGATTCATAAAACTCAAGCAATTCAAAGTCCAATCAAAATTACCACCTTATGTCCTCTTTTCTTAAGTTCTGGCAGCATTCGATCCAAAATTAACAGTTTCCCAGAGTTTGTTACTAATTCTTCATCAATCTTAAAAGTAGAAAAATAAAAGGATAGTTACTAACCATTTGCCCTATAAACATGAAAATCATCTGAATAATTTGATTCACAATGGCAATTCATTAAAAAATACAAAGACCTTTCAATAGAGGTTACTGACTTCTAATGGAAAACATACACAGTAGAATGAAAAGTGATTCAGCACAGAAGAATTAAGTTCAAATAAGACCATGAGCCTATCCATGAACAAAATCTATCTTACTCTTCTATCAAAAACTTTGTACAGGGGGTGGGGGGATATGGAAAGGATTGGGAAGGGGAAACAAAGGAGGCAACAATGCTTGATAAGAAATGTACTCATTACCTTGCCCACGTAATTGTAACCCCTCTGTACGGTATTTTCACAATAAAAAAAACACAACTTTGTACAGCAGGGTGCCAGTTCACGCCTATAATCCTAGCTACTTAGGAGGATCGTGGTTCGAAGCCAGTCCAGACAGAAAAGTCTCATGAGACCCTTATCACCAACTAACCATTCAAAAACCAGAAGTGGTGCTGTGGCTCAAGTGGTAGAAGGCTAGCCTTGGACACAAAGAGGCTCAGGGACAGCACCCAGGCCAAGTTCAAGCCCTACAACCACCACCAACAAAAAGACTTTGGAAAAGAGAACATAAGTTCAAACTTATTGTATCATCTGAGGGTTTTTTCCTTTATAATCAAGTAACTTTTTCAAAAATTGCTATCAGAGTTCCAGTACACATTAAAGAAAACATACGAGTTTCTAAGTAATCTCATTCACACTAAAGACAATTTTCTCCCTTTGGTAAAATTACCCATCGAAGAGGTATTTTTATACAGGAGTCAAGTTTTATCTTCCTTTATGTAAAAGTAGAGATTGTCAAATGATAGCATTTTCCCTTCTACCCACATCAAATGTGGCAGTAGATGGAGTAGGTTGTCACAAATGGGGAAGACATACACTACTGCGACCTAGAGGCTAGGGAAGCTACTAAATACAGTGCACAGGTCATGATCTCCAAACAAGCTCTATCTGACTCAAAAAGTCAATACTGCCAGGGAAACTAGTAATGAAACAAATTTTAGTGGTTACTACGAACATTTCTTTTAAAGTCATGCAACTTTTCTATCAACTACACAATTTTATTCATTGAATATGATACTTTTTTCTGTGGCTATTTGTTGAGACTTAACCAGCAAGCAAACTGATTTTGATAAGCTGGTCTTTTAACATTCAGTTACTGAAAATATTACTACCCCCAAAAATAGAGAACAAAATAACTGAATCACTAAAATTTCAGAATAAATTCTTAACTGTTCACATAAAAGTGTACAAGAAGTTTAATTAAGGCTGGGTACGTGGCTTAGTGGTAGAGTCCCTTACCTAGTTGGCATGAAGCCCTGGGTTGGGAACCTCTGTACCACATAATCAGAAAAAGTCGGGAATTGGTACTATGGCTCAAATAAAAATTAAAATTAAAATTAAAATTAAAAAACTCAGGCCCTGAGTTCAGGACTAAAGAGGAAAAACAAAGTTTTAAATGTATGAATTAAAATACTTGTTGCATAGCACATAGGAAATGACCACCATTCTCCCCTTACTGAAAGGACTAATTTTGGTACACAGTTCTACATTAAATAACAAATCAAACAAAGTAATATTGTGTCCCAATATAAAAAAATTATTAAATAATATTTACCTTAAACTCTTGTGTGACAGGATCTATAGGGTACTCAATCAGATATGGATGATTACAACATTTACGAAGTAGCATCATTATATTCTGTAGTTTCAGATTAACTTCAGATTCTACAGGAATATTCATTTCTACAACAGTCCTATCAAAAACATGATATGTGAATATGATAATTGTGAAAAACATAGTTTAAATTATTTCAAATTTATGTTTAAACTCACTTTTCGCGGTCCACTTCTGGCTGTATTTGACTCATTAGTTTTTCCAATTCATTAGGAAACTCATCTAGTTTGCTATAATTTATTGATTTTCTGGTTTTTCGTTTTGGTCGTCCAGTAGGACTTAGTTCCACTGATTCTTTCTGGAAGATAATTAAATGTCTGTTTAAAACCCCATATGCTTAAGTTCTAAATGCAAACAAGTTTATGTTCAAAATATATTTATGTATAAAATGACTTTAAGATTTAAAGAAAACTGATCTTTGTCAAGTCTAATAATTCTCCAAGTCATAATTACAAGAAATTCATAATATAAAGCCAAATATAAATATTCTCAATTTTTAATTTGAGTTTAGAGAAAACTCTAATCTTCAGTTATATAATGACCACATACGACCTCTCTCTTGTAATACATGCATGACTACACCATTTTTCAATCATTATACTAATCCCATCAATACATTCCTGGTAAAGCAATTGATAAATAAGTCTGGACCAGGCACTGGTTAGCTCAAGCCTGCAATCCTAGCTACTCAGGAGGCTGAGGTCTGAGGATCCCAGTTCAAAGCCAGGCCAGGCAGGAAAAGTCCATGACACTATCATCACCAATAAACCACCAGAAAACTAGAAGTGGCACTGTGGCTCAAATGGTAGAGTGCTCAACTTGAGCTGAAAAGCTCAGGGACAATGCTCACCCAACCCTCCCTAACCCCCCCCCCCACCAAAAAAAGAAAAAAGTAAAGAAAAAAAATCATGCTGTATTTTATTTACATTCTATTTCAAAACACATTCTACCTCACTAGATCCAAACATCTTCGCAATCGTTCGGTTCACAATGGCTGTATAAAAGACTTCTTGTTTCTTTGAAAGTGGTGCATAAACAACTACTTCTCGTTTAGGAGGAACTTCAAGAGCAACATCAGATTTCAGTCTTCTCAGTAAGAAAGGGGTTAGAATCTAAAATGTAAACATGAATAAATACAAACATTAAGTATTCTTTTCTTTTTGGGAATACCATATCCATACTTCTCACACTTTCTTCCCTAGTGTATTGTCTTAAAAGTTACCACCTCCTTGAAATATTCCCAAAGCAAACCAGCAAAAGATAAACTCAGTGTTTTCTAATCTTCCCCCTGCCACATATATGCCAGTACTGGGGTCATGTACTCTTTTTTAAGCTTTTCTGCTCAAGGCTGGCTATGTACCACTTGATCTACATCTCCACTCTGGCTTTTTTCTGGTTAATTGGAGGTTAAGGATCTCTTACATTTGTATGCCCAAGCTGCTTTCAAACAGACATCTATGAACCTCAGCATCCTGAGTAGCTAGGATTACAGCTGTGAACCACTCATGCCTGACTTCTTTTCTATTAAAATAATATTTATTCTTCTTTGGATTGACAGTGTTAAGTCCAAATATTTTAGTGACATCTTAAGATGACTAGAGAGCCAACCAACCCAACGATATAAAATGTTTCCTTAAGATCTTCAGGCTTAAAATTCTCTTACACTATATCACATTTATAAACGAGATAGAAGTTAACAGAAAAAGAGGATCGTTGCTAACAATTTAGAGGAAAAGGAAAAAAAAAAAAAACCACCACTATCTGTAGTTACTATCCATAACCCCATGACTTCTGGAAGTAGGAACAGGGCAAGAAAGTGATTTGACTTAGGGAGACTCATTTCACTTTTTAAGTCTGAACAATAATGGGTAGTGTCTCTAGAATTCATTATCTATGAGGGTGGAGTAAACAGAGTAAGAAAAACAGTCAACACCTGGTGTAGCATATGTAATACATTCTGTTCTCTTTCTTTAGCTATGATATCTTCAGCAGTATCAGAAAGACTAGTGATGTCAAACCAAGACTCAAAGCTGGAAAAAAAGAGAAATGATTACAAGTTAACCTAACATAAAATCAATTATATTATCTTGAAACAGGGTTTCTAATTTCATAGTTTATTATGAAGCATATGGACAGTTGCCAAATCCTCATATGCCATTTTTAATATAATGAAAAAGAACAAAGGACTGGTGACAAAGATCAAGTCATAAAGCATTTGACTAGCAAGTGCAAAGCCTTGAGGTCAATTCCAGTACCACTAAAGAAAACACACAAATAAAAAGGATGTAAATGATGACTTTGATTCAATAATCAGAAACTGCAAATCTAAAAGGGATGTTTTTTCAATTAAAAAATGTTAATACCTATTATAATAAAAAAAATAATGACTAAGGTACAGATTTTTGTCTTGTGGTAACAGGGATGAAATCCAAGACATGATGCTATAACCTCAGGCTAAAAGCTAATATTTTATCAAACATTATGAATAGTTGCAGAAATTACAGCTATTGCCGAACCATGGCTATATGGTCTACCTCTACAGAGTGATAGAAATCTGACCCACTCTAACAACAAAACATTTTTGTGGTTACCAGGAGCTTTGTGTATATTAGGCAAGCACTCTACTACTAAGCTACAAGTCTACCTTAGATTGAGAAAAGGACATGGTAACTAGAACATCTGGACATCTTAATTGCAGCTACCTTTGCTATTCTAGGGATACTCATTTTTTGAAAACATTTTGTGTGTGTGTGATGGAATGCAGAACTCAAACTGTTTCCTACCTTTAAAAAGTGGTAGGTTGGGGCTGGGAAGGTGGCTCATTGGTAGAGTGCTTGCCTTGCAATGCTGAGGGCCCTGGGTTCAATTCTCAGCACCACATAAAGAAAAAAGCCAGAAGTGGCGCTGTGGCTCAAGTGGTAGAGCGCTAGCCTTGAGCTGAAAAGCTGAGGGACAGCGCCAGGCCCAGAGTTCAGGCCCCACGACCGGACCCAAAAAAAAAAAAAAAGTAGTAGGTTAAAATTGGGAAATCTTTGTTTTAATTTTGTTGTGGCACTAACTAATCAGATTTTGTAAAAAATTTATGTCTCTGTTTTCTAATATATGTGAAAGGAAATGGAGGACACTTCCATTTCCACAGTTCTGGGGGTTTTTTTTTGGGTGTCTGTGCAAGTGTGTGCACATCAATCCCAGGGCTTGAATTCAGAAGCTTGGGTGCTATCCCAGGCTTAAGGCTAGTGGCTAGTGGCTCTACCATTTAAGTCACAGTTCCATTTCTAGCTTTTTTGGGTTAGTTTACTGGAGAAAGAGAGTTTCACAAATGTTTAACAAGGTGGGTTGTAACTGTGATTTTTTTTTTTTTTTTTTTTTGCTGATCCTGGGCTTGAACTCAGAACCTGAGTTCAACTTCTCTGTACTCAAGGCCAGCACTCTACCACTTGTGCCACAGCACTACCTCTGGTTTTTTTCTGTTTATGTGGAACTGAGGAATCAAACCCAGGGCTTTATGCATGCTAGGCAAGCATTCTACCACTAAGTGGTAGACCCATAACAGTGATCTTTAGACCCACAGCTAGGATTACAGGTGTAAGCCACTGATACCTTGCCTTGGATTGTCTTTTAAGTGCGCGCGCACGCACACAAGTGCGCGCACGCACACGCGCGTGCACACACACACACACACACACACCTCTACACACACACACCTCTTTGTAGAAAGTCCCAAGACAAAATCTTGGAAATATCTTCCTAATGTAACATTTTTAGTTTTCCTTTCATTAATATATAGTTAGTTATAAGTTCTCTTTTATGTGCTCATATATATTTTATATCAAAAGATGAATTTAATATATATCACAAAGACTCTACCAAAAGATAGCACTTAAATTCAGGTACTTAGAAAAGGGCAGTGAAAAATATAAAACAGTAAAGTAACTGGCTTACCTACCTTTTCAAATCGTCAAATACATCTGGCAACAAAAAGTTTAGCAATGACCAAAGTTCTGATAGATTGTTTTGCAAGGGAGTACCAGTCAAAAGTAGTTTGTTATCAGCATTGAACCGTTTTAACTCCCTGATCAGACGGCACTTCATATTCTTAATCCTGTGTCCTTCATCTACTATTAAGTATTTCCAATAGCAATGCTAGAAAATGAATTGAGGGAAAACATTTTTATAAATGATTTTTTCCTAAAAGCATTTCTAAAATAAAACTTTTATTAAGATGTGTAGATGTTGAATCCTTTTTTTTTTTTTTTTTTGGGTCTGGTCGTGGGGCCTGAACTCTGGGCCTGGGCGCTGTCCCTCAGCTCTTCAGCTCAAGGCTAGCGCTCTGCCACTTGAGCCACAGTGCCACTTCCAGCTTTTTTCTAAATTTTGCTTATGTGGTACTGAGGAATCGAACTCAGGGCCTCAGGCATGCAAGGCAAGCGCTCACCACTGAGCAACCTTCCCAGCCCAGATGTTGAATCTTATCAAATGTCACTTTGGTATGTAATGAGATAAACATGTTTTCAAAAGATTTAACAATGAGTTAAATTAATGGATTCCTAAACCAATATAATCTGAAAACAGATTTCATTAGGTCAGGAAATAATATTTGAAGTCCATCTGTTATGACGCTATCAGTGCCTCATTCTTTCTATAGTAGAAGTAATCTTTTATTTCCAATGTTTTATCAAGTTTTGAAATTAGATTTAAAAACAATTCTAGCCAAAGTTCATTAATTTCAGGTATTCTGAAATTTTAAACTGCATTAGTATTTTCATTTTGCAAAACATATCTAAAATTGACACTTTATCTCAGTGTTTTCCATTTTTTTCTTTAGTTTTTAAGTCTTTTTTACTGGAGTCAATTTTAGTAACTGATATTTTCAATCACACGTTCATTTTAATGAAGTCGTCCTGAATTTTTTTTTTAACTTTTAATACTCATGCTTTCCCTTTTGACTTCTAATTTATCAGGCATTCTGATTTAATTCTTTGTTTAAAAAATGCAAAAATAGGCACTAATTCTGAAAATATAAACACCAACTAAACATGTATCTTTCAACAATCTAAGACTGGCAAACTGGACAGAAGTGTGTAAGAATTCATCTTTGGCATGTAACTTTTTTTTAGCATATTACTAAAAGAATAGAAAAAACTGTATTATTACTTCAGTGTTCTGTCTTGCAAAGGACTTAATTTTCTGCCCATCTAACAAATCAGATAACATGAATAATTTCTCACTTTAAGACACCAGTCTAAAACAATAAAACATCCTTTGTAAATTAGTATGTGAAAGAAAAATGAAGGAATGTAAATGAGGAAGAACCTGAAAACAAACTAGTAATGGGCTGTCATTCAAACAAGAGTTTCAGAATCGCACTCTCAATCACCCCCTAAAATTAAAATCCTTACACTGCTAAGGCTCAGTGAAAGAAAAAAACTGAAAACATTCTAGCCACTGGCAAATGGAACTGACAAGGAAACCTATTTCTTTTTCTTTTTTATGCTTTTTCTTTTGTTCCTTTTTTTTTGGGGGGGGGGGGGCGGGAAAGGAAGGTCCTGGCTTAAACTCAGGGCCTGGGCACTGTCCTGATTCTTCTGCTCAAGGTCAGCCATAGCTCCACTTCCGGCTTTTTAATGGTTAAATGGAGATGAAGACTTTTAGGGAATTTCCTGTCTGGGCTGGCTTCTCTGAACCATGATCCTTAGATCTCAGATTCTTTGAGAAGCTAGGATTATGAGTTTGACCCACTGGTTTCTGGCTTCTGAACTATTTCAATAGGGGGTGCATAGAGAGAAGAAACTGAGGTGAGTCTTCATATTACAGATTTCTGTAGAAAATGCTATTTCTAAAAGTGTACTCATAGTATGATCTTAAGTACACATTATACCTTTATGTGAACAGTAGTTCTTCATTGTCAAAGTAAAATTCAAATAAAATCATACTTTTATCTCCATAATAAATTTTTTCTATTGACAGTATATATTACTTTTATTGTGAAAAAAATGATTGATATCTTCATACTATACATTTATAATATTGTTGCTAAACTTCTGGTCTAAGAGTGCTGCAAAACATATTGCAAAGTTTCATTTATATAAGTGGAACATTTGACAAACATTTGGTCATGATTTTAAAAAACCATTTAATACCAATTATGACCTATTATTGAATTTAGGTTGACTCTATATTTATATTAGTTTCTTTATTCACGCAAGTAAGAAAAAACAAAGGGATGTCACTTAACAGGGATATCACAAGGGCAGAGAAAAGGAAAGCACTCATTTCTCATATGTGTAATGAGTTTAACAATGAGGAAGAAAGGTCAACTTTCTAACTGCATTATAACATAAGCATTACTTAGTAGCTATAATATCAAGAAAAAAAGATAAGGAAAGGAAATACCACAAAACCATTAAGATAACTTAAATATCTTAAAATATTGTATTCTTACTTGCAGAAAGCAAGAGCAGATTGGTAAATTCCATATACTCAAACTATACTTCACAAACACATCTGATAGATATTCACAGATTAGGTTCATGTCTGGCTAATTTTAAAAACTTAATATATTATGGCTACAAGTTAAATGTCACAGGTTTATTTTTATTTAACAACCACAGCCTTCTTCCCTATCTTTGTCAAAGGCTCCAGTTTCCAAAGAAATGAGCACAATACAGTCTATTACTTCAAGCAGACATGGTGGTGAGAAAGTGATATGAATTAAATATGATTTATAGATTAGAAGGCAACAATCTATACCTGTAATGCATTTCGGTCCCTCATGGATATTTCAAATGATGTGATTACCACGGGATGAATCTGTAGTGTTCCAGTTCTCTTATGAATTTTCCTTGCCAATTTTTGACGTTCCTGCTGGGTTCCATGATATAACAGAGTAGGAATCTAAAAGATTTTACAATGTTTCAGTACAAAATATAAATGATATGAAAATTATGGACAATTTTCTGGGGGGGGGAAGATATCAAGATCACAAAAAGAAAATCAAATAAAAAGGCTAAGGGGCAGATGGAAAAATTATATATATTGCAAGGATGTGGATAGTAGAATGTATATAGGGAAAAATAAGACTAAAACAGGATTAAAAAATCAACATTTGTCTCAGGTACTATAAGTCATTAAATGAATGAGAACTATACAAGAACGTTTTAAGCAAAGTATCTAATTTCTAATACCTAGTGTTCTAAAAGAATAGATAAAAGGGTTAAAGAAAGGAATTGCTAATATTTGTTTAACCAGATCCAATGCTTTTGTAGAAATCAATAGTTTTAATAGTAGATCTGTAATGTATTTCCTACAACAACAAAAAATGTGGGCAAAAATTTATTTCATGTGAAGAAACATGTCTTACTTCTGGTGTAAATCTTTTGAATTCAGCCATCCAGTTAGGAAGTGTAGACAAAGGACCACAGACAAGAAAAGGTCCAGGTACTCCTCTCTGAATCATCAAAGCAATAGTAGCAATGCACTGAACCGTCTTACCCAATCCCATTTCATCTGCCAAAATGCCATTAATTCCATTTTCCCAAAGCATCTGAACAAAAGAATATATAAGCATGTCCTGAATTAGTAACAGGCTTATTTTTCTAAAAGCATACTTAAAGACAATTATGATGACACTGGCATAATACAATATATTTTAACAACTATAGGAAGTCATTTATCAAAGCCATAAAAAGTATTGGGAGTCTTTTAAGACATTTTCACTTTAAAAAATTTACTCATGGTAAATCATCCAATTAACATATACAAATGTCTTTTTTTTTTTTTTTTTTTTTTTTTTTTTTGTCGGTCGTGGGGCTTGAACTCTGGGCCTGGGCGCTGTCCCTCAGCTCTTCAGCTCAAGGCGAGCACGCTACCACTTGAGCTACAGCACCACTTCCGGTTTTCTAGTGCTTTATTGGAGATAGGAGTCTCACGGTCTCTCCTGCCCGGGCTGGCTTTGAACCGCGATCCTCAGATCTCAGCCTCCTGAGTAGCTAGGATTACAGGCGTGAGCCACCAGCGCCCGGCTATACAAATGTCTTATATACAGTAAATAAGTTGTGATACATCAAGTTGTGATACATTATGCTATTTAAGACATCATAAAAAGGAACCAATATACTGTATTAAAAATGAAAAGTCATGGCCAGGCAACAGTGGCTCATGCCTGTAATCCTACTCAGCAGGCTGAGATCTGAGAATCACGGTTCAAAGCCAGCCCAGGCAGGAAAGTCCTGAGACTCTTATCTCCAATTAACCACTAGAAAACCAAACGTGGCACTGTGGCTCAAGTGGTGGAGCACTTGACTTGAGCTGAAGAGCTTAGGGCCAGCCCCCAGGCCCAGAGTTCAAGCCCCATGACTGACAAAAAAGAAAAAGAAAATTTATTACCCTAAGCCATTCCATGCCTTCTACTTGGTACCATCGCATCACTCCTCCGGTGAAGTGCTTTGGTTGTTGAAAGGGAACTGGTTGTCCATTGTATTTCCGAACTGGGTCAAAAAACAATTTAGCATTCTGTCTAACTGTTTGAGACAATCTATCTTTAATTATGCTATTTGAATCTTTATTTTTCTCAAGTTCTTCTACACAGGAATTAGTAGAGGAAGGGCTCTCATCCTACAAAGAAAAAAATTTAATTACATGTATGATAGAAAATGTTGCTAAACTTACCACTCACTTACCAATGGCAATGAAACTAATAATCATTATCCAGTCCCAGTCATCAGTAGGTATGGAAAATTAATGTAGATACAAGTAAGAACAGAGACACTTTCATTTCCATGTAAGCACAAAGCCATTAAAAAAAGAAAAAATGAACTAACAGCCTAGTATCAGTATCTCATACCTCATACCTCGCTATTTGGGAGACTGAGACCTGGAGGATTATAGTTTGAATCAGCCTGGGCAAAAAGTCTGAGAGACTACCTCTAATTAACCAGCAAAATGCCAGACTAGAGGCATGTGGAGTATCAGTATAAGAAAGCTGTTTTGGAAATATCGTTCTGGCTGTCTATAAACAAGTGATCGTGGTTCATGCCTGTAATTCTAGCTACTCAAGAGATTGAGACCTGGGGATCATGGTTTGAAGCCAGATCAGCCAAGAAAGGTTGTAAAACTCTTATCTCCAATTAACCACTAGAATAACCAGATGTGGAGGTATGACTCAAAGTATTCACAGTGCTAGCCTTGAGCACAAACCCCAGGGATGGTGTCCAGGCCCTAAGTTTAAGCCCTATCCTCTGCAAAGGAAAAAGGAAAAAAAGAAAAGTAAAAAAAGAAAGCTAAGCTAGAGCATGAAGTCCTGATTACAGGGTCTTGGAATAAAGAGCTTGGAAAATATAGTAAGTAATATCCCTATATAAATTGGTGGGGAGAATAGAAGGGATGGATAAAAGTAGGTAGGTAATATGGTAACAGAAATCAAGCTTTGAATTGGAACTACAGAGAATCTTTTTGTATAAGGAAGGTTGCGGGGGGTAGGGGATTTGAACTCAGGGTCTGGGCACTGAGCATTTTTGCTCCATGCTAGCACTCTTCCACTTTGAGCCATAGCTCCACTTCTGGATTACTGGTGGTTCACTGGAGACAAAGTCTCACAGACTTTCCTACCCAGACTGACTTTAAACCTGGATTCTCAGATCTCAGCCTCCTGAGTAGCTAGGATTACAGGGAATGCCAGGGCCTGGTTTGAATCTGGTTAGAAACAAGATGAAATTATCCTTCATAGCTTCGATATGATGACTGTGTGCACGTATATCCACAGGGTTATAGGAACTTGTAAGTATCATTGCTAAATGCTTTAATATTTATACAGAAAATTCCATACAATGAACATGGAACACTGTTATGTTAAATATAATGCTGAAGTCAGGTACCAGTGGCTCATGCATGTAATTTTACTCAGGAAGATGAGATCTGAGGATCACAGTTGAAAGACAGCTAGGGAAGAAGTCCTCAAGATATTTATCTCTAATAAACTACTCAGAAAAAGCTGAAAGTAGTGCTCGTGGCTCAATTGGTAGAGCCTTAATCTTGAAAAGAAACTCAAGGACACTGCCTAGGCTCTGAGTTCAAGCTCAGGGGCTGGTTAAAATAAGAAAGAAGGGATGGTAGGGGGAAAACAAAGGAGGGAGTAACGATGCTCGATAGGAAATGTACTCATTACCTTACTCATATAACTATAATCTCTTTGTACAGTATATTAAAAAAGTGAATAGTCCTTTTTCTTTTTTCAAAGGTAATGAAGTAAATGAAAAAGATGTGTAGCAGTGATTAAGTGTGCTTCATAATCAATAACTAAAAGATTCCTAAATTTAATTTTCTATTTAAATATCTTACCTCATTCTCCTTGCTTTTCTTAGCCACAGATAAAATTTCCTAGAGAATTGCAAAAGTCAAATTAGTAATTCACAAGAATGAAGAAATATTTATTCTGTAGATTTACAGTGTTAAATGGGGCTAAAGCACTGAGATAAAATTACTCAATCCTAGCCAGGTGTTCACACCTGAATTTTTTTAGCTACTCAGGAGGCTAAGATCTAAGAATCTTGGTCTGAATGCCAGTAAGGGCTAACAAGACAGGAGAGATTTTTATATAAGGAACTAACAGAAGCATTGTCTTTCAAACAGCTGACCATTTTTGGTAAGCAATTTGGAAATCAAGATGTTATTGAACTTCAATCACAAAAAATTATTAAACTTCTAGATCTGTTTATTTTTTTTTATAAAGCAGAGCTATGACTAAAGTGTTAGAGCACTAGCTTTTGAGCACAAAAGCTCACAAATCTTAAAACTGACCCCCCCAAACAAAAGGCCAAGAAAATGTAGAATGTAATAAGCAAAACACAGACAATTACACAGAATTACGCTCTCCATGTGAAAGCATTCTTATTCTAAAGCTCTGTAGTCCCTGAACATTATCCCCAGATTCTCTTTAACCAGAGTTCCTAGGCTGTGAAGCATGTCTCTTTTCTTCTCCATTTTCCTGTAATTTATGTTTTATATTTAGGGTTGATTTTAAACTAAACTATTAGCCAAAACTTTATATGAACATCAGAAAAGAATAGAATATTTACATGTTGAAAAATTAAGAAACAGTAATTCTTACAGCTTTAAGGTGATTTAAACCTACAAGTTTTTACTCAACATTGAATATTAGGCATCCTTACCTCTTTTGACATAACATCTGAGATGTTGTATGATTCATCTTCTCTTCCTCTTTTCTTTTTGACAACTATAAGAAATTATTTTATAGCAATTAAAACAGAAATATAAACACACATTTTTTTTTTGGTCAGTCTTGGGCTTGTATTCTTCAGGGCCTGAGCACTGTCCCTGAGCTTCTTTTGCTCAAGGCTAGCACTCTACCACTTGAGCAACAGCACGCACCATTTCTGGCCTTTTCTGTGTATGTGGTACTGCAGAATCTAACCCAGGGCTTCAGGCATGCTAGGCAAGCATTCTACTGCAAAGCTATATTCCCAGCCCTAAACATATATTCTTTAAAAACCACAAGAAAAAAAATTTACCTGGATTCTCTTCATTTGCATCAATTAAATTTTTACCCTATAAAACAAAGACGTAGAATGCTACTTTTACTTTATGATACTGCATATTAAAAAGTACTGCTTAAAATGTACTTGAGAAAAAAAATATTCCAATCAGCTGAAGTCCAACCCCTATTACTCACTGTTATACCTACCTACATGTAATCTTCTATATTCCCTACACTAACTTCATGATTTTACCAACGGGATTTACTTTAACCCTTTTTTCCCATCAAGTTTGAAATTAAACGTAGAAAGCATTTTTAAAATGCTGAAATGCTATGCACATCTCCTTTCAATGAACATTATATATTGGCATTGACAAGAGTACTTGGCTTAATTCAGCATGAATATTTCAACCAAAAAATACTAGTCTGAAGAAGATATTGTTAAGTTTCAGAATATCAGCAGGATAAGAATCTCATAGAATAGATAGACTGGGTACTGGTAGCTTATGCTTGTAATCCAAGCTATTAAAGAGGCTGAGATCTGATGATTATGGTTTGAAGCCAGTGTAGGCCCTCCCCCCAAAAAATCATTGAGATTCTTATCTCCAACTAACTAGCAAAATGCCAGAAGTGGAGCTGTGGCTCTAGTGGAAGAGTACTAGCCTTAAGTGAAAAAGCTCCAAGATAGTGCCCAGGCCTTGCACAAAAAAGGATAGACAACCAAAATGACCAAGTAAAGTGAAAATTTTAAATTATATTTTAAAAGTTTAAAGATTTAAAAAAGAATGCAACCCCCACGGTATAACTTGTTTTCACTGTATTTGATGTTGGTATAATTTGTGGAGGGGAAGGGAAAAAACAGGTGGATCCACTGCAACAATGAGATGTATAAGACATTAGGTCGAAAATCCAACTTTACAACTTTGGCGTGGGGAGGGGGGGTGGAGAGGAGAAACAAAGGAGGAGGCAACAATGCTTGATAAGAAATGTACTCATTACCTTGTTCATGTAATTGTAACCCCTCTGTATGGTATTTTCACAATAATAAATAAATACCCAGAGGGTCAACTGGTTTCAATGGGGAAAAAAAATGCAAAGAGAAAAACAGGCAGAATTTGATGATTGTTACTTTCAGACAGAAGTGAAATGGTGAGGACATAATCCAGGTACAGATTTGCCTGGGTCAAAATGAAGCACTTCTTTTAAATACTAGTCCAATTAAACAATCATAAATAAAACTAAAGATTAATTCCCAGAATTAGTAAATCCATCAAATCATCAGTTTTGAAAAACTGGTTTAAACAATATATTTTTAACTTTTTATTACAAAGGTGATATACAGAGGGGTTAGAGTTTATATAAGTCAGATGTTGACTACATTTCTTTTTGAAGTGTCACCTCTTCCCTCATTTTTTCCGTTCTTTCCCTCCTGACCCTCCATCCCCCACAAGTTGTATAGTTCATTTTCAATATAATGTATATATAATAAAGTATAACATTTATAGATTTTTTTCAAGGAAGTCAAGTTTTATCATGATAAAAACTTATATTGACAATAAAAATATGGGTCATATTCGCTATTTCTTAAGAGGAACAGATTTTAAATCTTCCTATGAAGCTTGTAGGTTAATTAAAAAATTGTAAAAGTTAATACAAAGAATAAGTTAAATAAGTTAATAACAAATAAGTGAACACCAAGAAAGAAACTTCCCCAGTATTTAAGAAAACATAGAAAAACTATTTTGACTGAATAGGTGCTTGTCCTTCCACATTAAAGCATGTGTTACAACACACAAGGTCCTGACTTCAATCCCTGTAATGGGTATAAAAATTCTGGCTTATTGTATTACCTTTGAAGCTTTTAAGAGTTCTTTTTTTCTCTCCAGTTTCTCTTTCTTCTTCTGTTCCTGTAACATATTTTTTTCTTTGTATCACAAGTGGAAAATGTGACATATGAAATATGCATTTGAACGTAGTGGTATGGTATTAGGTGATAAAGAACGTATTAAATAAAATACAAGGAAGAACTATGCTTCACACCTTTATAGAATGAACAGTCATCCTCTTGCCATAAACAACTAAAAACCAAATAAAACATCACAAAACAGTTTTTAGAACAGCAAACACTGACAAAGGAAACCAAACGAGGTTCATCTTATTGCCCAGCTTACTGCCTGAAGGTAATTTCCAAGAACAAATAATAGAGAATCCAAACATACTGAAGTTTCATTGACTCAAGGACTCAAAATTCAAAACTGAGGAGCTGGTAGTATTTCCAGAGTCAAATGACTGAAGACTGAGATACACACTTGGTGGCTCACATGTGTAATCTCAAACTACTCAGGGAGGTAGAAATCAAGAGACCAGCCAGTGCAAAAAAAGTTTGCAACATTAGAACCAGGACAGGTATGCTGGTATGTGCCTGTGGTCCAAGCTACAGCAGCAGCCACAGTCATGAGAACCATGAGCCAAACACCCTATTTGAAAAGGAACTTAAATCTAAAAGAAAGGCATGGCTCAAGTGGTGGAATGCCTAACTTAAAAAAAGATTTTTAAGCTTTACAACTTTGGCCAGGTGGGGGAGATGGGAAGGGATGGGAAGGGGAAACAAAGGAGGAGGCAACAATGCTTGACAAGAAATGTACTCATTACCTTGCCCATGTAATTGTAACCCCTCTGTAGGTATTTTCACAATAAAAAATAAATAAAAAATATTTTTAAGGGATTTATTGTATTTTCTCAATAAACAAGTGCATAATTCTTCACAACATTCTAGCAAGATAAATGGTACATACAATGATACAACATATCACAGTGGAGTGGGAAGATCACTAAGAAGATAAAGGGGATCAAACAATATTTAGTTGTCAGGGATCTTTCACTGAGATATTTTGGCTTGAAAAGCCAGTATTTTAGTTTGAACAGGAATCCTCAAATCTCAGTCTCCTGAGTAGCTAGGATTCAAGTGTGAACTATCCAGGAAGGAAACATTTCTTTTTTTTTTTTTTTTTGTCGGTTGTGGGGCTTGAACTCTGGGCCTGGGCGCTGTCCCTCAGCTCTTCAGCTCAAGGCGAGCGCTCTACCACTTGAGCTACAGCGCCACTTCCGAGGAAGGAAACATTTCTATACATTTACTAGTTCAGTGCAAAGGAAATACTAATAAAGACCTGGTCAAAAGAAAAGGTAAGGCATGATGCAGAACTTTGAGGACCTCTCCGGTAATGCTACTACTAGGAACCTCATGTGTTGCCTAACTAGTAGTTCTTCAAGCCCTGTTCTCTTCTGGCTTTATAATTACATCATTTGTCACAAGTGACCAACTAAACCTCTTCCCTCCCAAGAGGCCAAGCAGCTGATCACATAGTCCTAATACTCCATTGGCTTTCTAGTGACTAGTCCCCATTCTGAAGCTACCCAGGGGCTCATCAGCATACCAAGACATATAAACTGGATCCTGGTGCTGGTATGTGTAATCCTAGCTACTCAGGAGGCTGAGATCGGAGGATCAAGTTGGAAGCCAGAATAAAAAAGTCCATTTCCAACCAGAAATGGAGCAGTGGCTCAAGTAGTAGAGCATCAGCCTTGAGCTGGAAAACACTCAGGAACAACACTCAGGTCAAGTGCAAGCCCCAGTACAAGCACAGACAAAACAAAACAAAAAAAGTTGGAGATTCCAAAGACTTTAAAAACTGTGTACTCTGGGAAAGATATGAAACCAAATGTATATTTCATAATGATTCCATTTATATACTATTCTGGGAAGGAATACTAGTCCATACTGACAGAAAGCACATCAGTAGTTCACATGATTCACTGATAGCACAAGAGAACTTTTTTTGGGGGGAAGGTGGGGGGGGGAGAGTTTGGTCGTGGGGCCTAAACTCTGGACCTGGGCGCTGTCCCTCAGCTCTTCAGCTCAAGGCTAGCGCTCTACCACTTGGGCTATAGCACCACTTCCGGCTTTTTTCTTTTTGTTTATGGGCTGCTGAGGAATCGAACCCAGGGCCTCATACATGCAAGGCAAGTGCTCTATCACTAAGCCACCTTCCCAGCCCCACAAGAGAACTTTTAGGAATGGAAATGCACATTATCATGCTGTTGGTCTATACACTCATTAGTCAGAACTCATTATGTAAAAGCCTGAAATCTGTGCATTTTCCTGTACATACTGTAAAGTCCATTCCTAGATGGTAAACAGACTCCACCCAGTACTTGCGTTACCTAGGCAACTGGGACACCTGGAAGAGGTCACATCTGCATCCGCTGTGGTCACATCTGAATCTGATGTGGCCATACCTTTCTCCCACCAGGTCCCACCTCTTACCTGGTCCCACTTCCCTTTACCTGGACACACCTTTCCCCGTCCCTACCCTATATAAGGCCTAACCCAGGGCCAGACGCTCCCTTTTGCCAGCTAGGTGGAGTGCCAACCTGGCCTGGTCCCAGCAGGTCTACTGAATAAACCTACCTCTACCTGAATACCATGTGTGTGGTGCTGTTCTTACTCGGCTACCTCTTTTTAAAAACCTAACACGTGCATCTCAAGAAAGCTGTTTTAAAAATATTTTTACATCTATTAGAGTTGATCCCATACACATACCTCTAACTGCTGCTGTTCCATTTTTGTCAATAAAAATTTGGAGTAGATGTTGCTCTTCTCAAGCAAATGTTGAAGCCTGCGATACCGAATTTCAGTGGATTCTCTGTCCCATGATATGCGGGCCTATCCAAAGAGAAATTTCTGTTACTGATAAAATTTTCTGACAACCCTTTAAAAAAAAACAGATTAATAAAAATAGCTAAACTGCAGCTGGGAAGGTGGCTCAGCAGTAGAGTGCTTGCCTAGCATGCATGAGGCCCCAGATTCAATTTCTCAGCACTACATAAACAGAAAAGGCCAGAAGTGGCACTGTAGTTCAAGTGGTAGACTACTAGCCTTGAGCTGAAAAGCTCAGGGACAGTGCCCAGGTCTAGAGTTCAAGCCTTGGTGTATGCCAGTGGCTCACACCTGTAATCCTAGCTACTTAGTAAGCTGAGATCTGAGGATCATGATTCAAAGCCAGCCTGGGCAGGAAAGTCTGTGAGACTCTTTACCTCCAATAAACCACCAGAAAACCAGAAGTAGCACTGCAGCTCAAGCTGTAGAGGGCTCACCTTGAGCTGAAGAGCTGGGGGATAGTGCCCAAGCCCCAGACCAAAAAAAAAAGCTAAAAACTCTCTAGATTTATTTCCTGAAAGTAATGAGAAAACAGTTTATTTTGAGATTAACTTACTAAAGATATTTTCAAACCAAACACTAGAGCAGATAAGAAAGAAAATATTCTTGTGGATTGGAGGTAGGGCTCAGGTGGTAAGAGTACAAGCCAATGAGCAAAAGCATCAGGTACTGAGTTGACTACCAGTCCAGGGCAAAAAAATATTATATACTATGGTGAAGCACTAGCCTTAAGCAAAAAGCTCAGAGACAGCACTCAAGTCCCAGCACTAGCATGTGTGTGGCACACACATCCAAACACACACATACACACAAAATAATATCACTAAATGGGCTGGAAGATGCAACTTGGTATAGCACCAGTTTAAGATATGTAAATACCATGGATTATCCCCACAGGATGTAGGGACAGTAAGTAACTTTTGACTGCTACTTGATTTCATCAGCAATAAAGTGTATATCATTTTTCCCCCCTTAAACTAGACCATGTATCTCAGGTATATGGCATTGGTCTTCTCTTCATTGTAACATAAAAAAATAAAACTGAAGATGAGACTACTCAAAAGGATTATCACTCTTATTCTGAAATCTACCATTATTCTGACTCTACCATTTCTAGTTATCAGATGTCAGACAATCTCAAGTTTCTCATCTATAAAACTAGGAGAACAGGGGCTGGGAAGGTGGCCCAGTGGTAGAGTGCTTGCCTTGCATGCATGAGGCCCTGGGCTCGATTCCTCAGCACCACATAAGCAAAAAGCCGGAAGTGGCCCTGTGGCTCAAGTGGTAGAGCGCTAGCCTTGAGCTGAAGAGCTGAGGGACAGCGCCCAGGCCCAGAGTTCAGGCCCCACAACTGGACCCCCCCCCAAAAAAAAACCCAAAAAACTAGGAGAACAATCTTTTCTGCTTCACAGAATTCTTTAGTTATCTTCATAGTTGGTCCAAATTAAACTTAGTTCAATAATGGTAATGAGGTTAATAACACTACCTCACAGAATAGCTAAGGAGCTCTCTCTCTCTCTCTATATATATATATATGAGCAAATATATATAGCCTTTAAAACAATATGGGATGTAATAAACGTATGAAGCATTAACAATGCTAGCCAACAAATAATTAATATAAAATATAGAGAATATGTGGCTCATCACTTGATTGTGGAGTGCAAAATTTCCTACATTAAATAGTTTGCTTTATGCCGAGTTAATTCAACACTCATTTCATATTCATTTCCCGAGAGGCATTTTGGAGACAAAAAGTTCACAGGTGACTTCAACATTTAGTGTCACCAACTGCCTTTGTTTTGTTCGCTGGTAAAGTGATATTAAAGAGAATATGGACCACAGTAATGACTAGACTAAATAGACTAAACACAAGAAAAATCTCTATCATTCTTTTTCTTGCAAGTCAAACAAGTAAATCCAGAGGTTTAAACTGCTTTTAGTAATATAGATCCATCCTCAGTACTAGAACATCACAAATACAATAACCCCGACATCTCATTTTTAACTAAAGAATCTTATTTCAAGAAAACAAAAACTGGCTGACCCCTTAGATAAAAAAAACAAAACAAAAAACAGCACTAAACTAGGGGCGGGGAAAGCACTGGATTCCAGCCCAGCCGGTGACTGATAATACTAACTTTTACCACCATTGGTCTGGTAATTATGACTACAGGATTTTACGGATTGTGCTTGCCATCGCCACACAGATTAAGAAGAAAATTAAGACGATAAGCGAAAACTATTAACGACCTAACACATCCTCTGAAACACGTCAGGGAGCTGAGAGCACTTTAGGATGTCTCACAACTTCATCTCATGGAAGCCTCTCATTCAAAGCACGTGCAAGATGAAATGAGCAGGTGAGGGTCACGCCAAGGGGAGCTCCGTGAGCAGGTATTCACTGCGGGCGAGGAACTGGGCTTCGGAATTACCTTCTCTAACAATTTCCGCTCTCGCTCCAGCCCCGCGGCCTCCAGCTGCTCCTCCTCCTCCAGCATGGCCGGGGTAATCACCGCAGGGGCCACTTCTTCAGCCATTTCTGGAGCTGGGGACCCTAAAGAGCGGAGAGACTTTGAGGCCGGGGCTTTTCCAACCCGACCCCCCGCTTCCGCCCTTCCCACACGCCGAGTCCCCAGCACCATTCTCACCGACTCCGCAGGCGCCCGGCTTCGAGCTGGGGAAAGCGCGGCTCGCTCGCTGAGGCCTCCCCCGCCGCGCACGGGGGGGAATCCCAGGCGTCCCCGGCTCCTCCGCCCGCCGCCCTCTCCCCCCGAGTCTCCGCTCCCGTCGGCTCCGCCACAGCCTCCGCGCGGCCCTCCGTGCTGCGCCCCGTCACTCACCGCTGCTGCTGGCGGGCTGCTCCGCGGGCATGGCGGGACACTCGCACGGAACCGGCACCTTCCTCGCAGCGCCGAGAAGGACGCACTCGACTCCCTTCTACACAGACTTCTCGCTAAATACCCAGCTCCAGAAAAACGCGCGCTTTCATTTCGCGGGAAAACGCTGTCCTCTCGCGAGACTTCCCGCTCCCCCGTCCCCCGGCTCGCGGCGGTTTGACTGACTTTGGCGGAGTTTGTGGAGCTACCGCTGCTACGCGCGCGCGCACTCGCGCCCGCCCGGACGCACCTCAAGGCACTCCGGCAAACTGCGCTCTCCTCCAGTTATAGCCTTGGTCTCGACTTTGGCGAGTCCGGTGTTGTCCTCTAGTTGATGGAGGTTCCGAACTGTTTAGGCCTGTAGTAGCGCCGTGCGCAGCTGGCCAGGCACGCCCGTACGGGCTGCCAGCGAACACCCACCACCCAGGACCTTCCAGGTGGGAAAGGCGTACGCGTATCCAGGCGGGGCGGTGAACGCCAGCCACCGCAGAAAAACCTCCGGAAACGACCCTGGTGAGGGCTGTTATGGGTGGTGGGAAGAGAGAAGGGATGGGAAGTTTAAGAGCCCGGACACCGGGTATGCACAGTCGGAGATGTCACGCTGCAGCTCCCACGCACAGCTAAAGTCCGTGCCGCCTGACGGCCGTCCGGACAGCCTCCTTCGGGAAAACGCCTAGCTTTGTCGAGCTTCATAACCCTAACTGCACCTTCGTGGAAACTCTTCGGTCCCTCGTCCTTCCCCCTCTCCCCGTCCCCCACCACCGTCCCCCTTCTTCCCTGCCCCGCCCCCCCGCGTCCCGCTCATCTCCTCCCCCTCCCATCCACCCCCACCCCGCCCCCTCCAGCAGCTCTTTTGTGATTCCTGTTGTTTTGTCCGGTGCCGTGCTGAGGGGAAATCGGGGCCTCTAGTAGTTTATGCAAGAGCGCTGCCACATATTTGTAATTTCTGTATTTCCTCTACAATCTACTTCATTCTCTCCCACATAACATTTGAAAGTTGAATTTTCTGAGTGAACCAGAAATAATCTGAGTCTCGCCAGGAGCATGGTTTCTCTAATGAATCTTTAAATGGAAGATAAATTTGGTGAGAATAGATGAGATTTTTTAAAATCTCATTATTTGTAGCTGGTAGTGCCAATATTTGAGTAATACTAATTCATTCGGACAGTATTTTTTATCACCAAGTATACAATGTAGCAGATGTAAGTGATAAATAAGATATAATAATCAAATTTGAAGCAGAATAAGGTCATGAAAATAGAAGAGATGGTTAAACGAATATCTTCCTCAGAGGAAGTAACACAAGGAACTGAATGAAAAGCATAAGCCATACAAAGACCTTACAAGGAACTCGTCAGAGGAAAAAGTAAGACTTTAAATAGATGTAAAATCCATAGAATGAGAAATAGCAAGAAGCCCAATGTGTATAAAAGTGAACTTGGGCTGGGCATTATTTCAATGAGTCCTTGCCTAGAATGTACAAGGCGCTGGGTTCAATCCCCAGTGTTCCAAGAGGGAGTAAGTGGCATTTGAAACTGGAGATGGACAGATCAGATAAACTAGGACCTAGTAGACCAGAATAAAGAGCTTGGATCTCTTATTGTGAGGAATGCCACTAGAGTATCTTGAGCAGGAAATGATAGGATCTGATTATTTCAGTTATTCTTGGAGATACTGGAGTTTACATTCCGGACCTCTTATTTGCTAAGCTGGCGCTCTACAACTTGAGTCTATCTCCATCCTACTCCAACCATGGACTCTAGTGAATTTGTCTGGCCTTGCACTACCTCCTTCCAGATCTCAGCTTCTTCAGTAGCTAAGTTTACAAGTATGAGCTACCAGCATCTGGCTGAAGCTTCATTTTAAAGTTGAAGAGTAGAAATGAAAACAAATGTATACATCCCCATTCATGTCAATTTTATATACTCCTTCAAGTCTGTCTTAATCATTTAGATTTTTATTACAAAAACGATTTTCCAAATACATTTATATAAGAGTACAAAAGTCATTTTACTTTGTCATGACAGTTCTGTTTAATGTTCAACAAATGAAACACTTCTGCAATGCAGTTTTCTAAAAAGTTAAACGTCCTTCCTAGTATTTAAAAACAACCCTAGCTCACAAAAAGAACTGTATACAATAAAACATTAGTAATTGGGGACAAAATGACAATATAAACAGCCACATGTTTGGAAAGAAAAGCAATTATGCTAGATTCTCAAGTCTTACAACTTTATATAATTTACCAAAATATAAAGAGGCAGAAATTGGCACATAATCAGGGCTTAATAAGTGCAATTAATAAATTCAAATTTCCTTATCATTTGCTTCTATTAGAACTGCACTTGTAAACAATATTTTTATAGAGCATGGCAGCTTCTTTTTTGAAGTGGCCAGTTTCCCTGATAAAATGAAATGACTTCATTTTAGTTTTCATATGCTGTGAAACAGTCAAGTTTTAATTAGTAAGGTTTTATTATGAGAATTCATCTTTTAGGTAGTGATTGACAAACAGCAAAATTGGTCAATACATACAGCAAACATCAATTTTTTTTCTAGAAATTCTAACACAATTGATCAGTTGGTTATCAGTTAAATTAAAACCTAATAGATTTCCATTTTTGCCTCTTTAAAATTTTTTTAATCAAGCCTGTTATCTGAATATGCTCTTCATCAATAATTTTATCCAAACAAAAATAGAAAAGTAAAAATAAACTAGGGCATTATTAAGTTAAAAAAATAGAATTATACCCTCTAAATGAGTTGACTGCTGTAAATAAAAGCAGTACTAATTCCTACATGGAAAGCTGTTATCTGAAAGTCAGAAGCTTTTAAAATTTCAGTGTCACTTTGCAAATGTTATGTTGCCTAACTTGTGTAGTCAAATATACTGAAACCAACAGCATTACATAAAGGTCATCAATGCCAAAGAAAAAAGCAAAAATCTGACTTTATAAAACAAGTTACTTTAATCTTTCAGTAGCACTTATATAATGCACTATAGCCTGGAATAATAAAGGAGTAATGAAAGAATAATAGACTAAAGGAATATGAAGGAAAAAAGCAACATATTTAAGTAGACAACAGAAATAACATTAAATTTCACATTATCTTGGATATTTTAGGAAAAATATATTTAACGAAAAGACAAAAACCTGCGAAACACTATGTGTTTGCTTATGTATGAGGTTCAAAGGAAAGATAACAGTATAGTATTTTAGCTGCCAGTACTGAGTGTCTCAAAAGACTAAAGGCTTATTGCTTCCCTTGGAAGAGAAATTTGAACACCCCATCCTACCTTTCCCCCACCAAAAAAAAAAGTGTAGGCCTGTTTTTCTCCAGATGTGGTTAACTAAATCAGGAATCTCCAAAGTAATAAACACTCACTTCAAATAACTCTGCTTATATGTTTTATTTACATAGCAATTGTTACTAGTGGTTTTTAGTGAACTCTTTATATTTACATTTTATATACACATTTATTTATATTTGAAGGTAAAGAAACTGTACAATAAAAAAATAAGAAAAAGAAACACAGTAACTTAGGTCTCCCTCAAGAAGCAAATACATAAAAGTAATATTAAATATAGGCAGGTAGTAAAACCTCAATGAGATTACTGCCAGAGGATACATTCCCTCTATCAGGGACACCAATACCAAGGAAATAGTTACCAGAGTTAAAAGGTCATCCTAAACCATTAAGACCCTGGACGATTTCCTCAATATGTTATTATATTACCAGTTTCCACTAAGCTATCCCCCATGACAGGAGTTAACTTCTGAGGGTTCCACTAGTAGTCCCCTAGGCTAGAATGACCCATAGGGTAAAAATAAATGGGCACCCTCTGGACCCATACTCCTTACGAGGCAGTCACTACACTAACAAGGATCTCAGGCTTGTTAGTTTGAAGACTATGCTATACCACTAACAGAAATTGTGTGTTTAAGTAGTTTCAAACCAAACTGTAACATAAAAATATAAACTAATTATTAACCAAGTGGTATGTTATATAAACTCAATAACATTCAAATGATTTAGTTTATGGTCAAAAATTCAATATAATAAATTCAGTGTAATAAATTTACCAATATAATAAATTTACCAATGATTAATAATTTCCTTATCTACTATGCCATTAGACTCAGAAAAATTTTAATTTTACTCTTATTTTCATTGATTATAAAAATTATACATAGTGTTACACAAGTTATGGATTTAGGACATGTAAGATTTTAAATTTCAAACTGGAATTAATAAATTTCATTTCACAGAGGAGGAATTTATCTAGAAAAAAAAAGCAAACTCTTGTGACACAGTATGCTATTTAAAAACTCAGAATTCATTACTTTTTATTCTTACCAATGAAATTAAACCTCATTTATATTTTTGGACTTATTCCCAAAGTCAAGACTTCAGTCCAATAAAGTGCAAAAAGAACTTTCATTCTATCCAATAGTTTGTTTAATACTAAATTATGAGATAAACAATGTTACACTAAAAAGGCTAAAATTCTTCTTCTTCTTCCCTTCAAAAACAAATAGAATACTGTGAGAAAACACCTTTAAACAAACAAAAACAATCTCCCACCAATACTTCCAAGTTCCCAGATAACTCAAATTTTCCCCAACCTGTGAATAAAGATAAAAGAAATTCAGTGACAAATAATTTACAACCAAAGTTACTTATTCTTGTTCTACAATGTCTTCAAACAACCAAAGTTACTTATTCTTGTTCTACAATGTCTTCAAATAATCAGAAATGTAGAGAATTTCTACTCTGTAGCATTTTTGAGATTAGAGTAGTATATTTAATAATCTTCTCTTGACCTCAAATGTGTCTTTGTTGTAATTGTTGAAAAAGGAAGATGCAAAATGATTTGAAATATCTCTGAAGCTATTAAAATTTTTTATTATTGCACTCAATTATAAACTCCAAATTGTGGAATATGAAATACCTACTTAAGATTTTTACTCTAAAAAATGGCTCTCCCTACAAAATAATTTTTTTAATTAATACTGTCAATAAATTACTTATTTCATTTACTTTAGACATGGAATTTCAAATGAGCACTTTTCCACCTCTTGATTCTTTTAGATTTCCCATTTCTTCCAGCTCTTTACACAGGAAACAGACAACTTTTACCCCCAAAATACTTTTTGTATCAGTCTGCTAGAGGACTAACTTTTCAGGGCAGGGCTGCAGTTCTTGTCTCCTTCTTTAATATCCTTCATTACAGAAGCAAAGACCTGGAAATTAAGTAAACTTAAGATTAATTCTCAAAACCTAGAAGAAATTTAAGAAACCCAGAAGAGAGCTGCAGTGTACGTAATTCTGTTCTATGAAAGATTATCATTTTGCCACTGGGAATGTAGCTTAGTGGTAGAGTGCTTGCCTAGCATGCATGAAGCCCTGGGTTTGATTCCTCAGTACCACATAAACAGAAAAAGCTGGAAGTGGCACTGTGGCTCAAGTGATAGATTACAAGCCTTGAGCAAAAGAAGCTCAGGGATAGTGCCCCCCGCCAAAAAAAAAAAAAAAAAAGGAAAGATGATCATTTCTTAAATAGAATATAATAAATTCCTTTAAATAAATTTATCAACTGCAATATTCTGATGTTACTGCTTGATATCAGAACAATTTCTGGATCAGTATTCTAACATTTCATTTTTATAACCAATAAAAATATGACTATAATAAGCTACTTATCTGTATCATTGATAGATCAAGTGATATTGCTTTTATGTAATTTAATTTGGACTGCCAGTATGTTTGCTTCCTATAACAAGACTTCATTGTCTAAAAAGCCAGAATTATATATTACATGTCTTTAATGTAAATCCTTGTTACATAGCAAGTTTGTTTTATGTGTGTATGTTGTAGTTGTTGTTTTTGAGCTGATACTGGGGCTTGAACTCAGGGCCTCCCATTCAGTTTTTTTCTCTGCTTACAGGTGGTGCTCTGCCACTTGAGCCATGCCTCCAATTCCAGATTTTTGCTGGTTAACTAGAGATGAGTCTTGAAGATTTATCTGCCTGGGGTAGCTCCAAATTTCCATCCTTTGATCTCAGCCTCCTGAGAAGCTATGTGTGAGCCACCAGAGAGTGCCCAGGCCAGAAATTACTTTTAATTTAAACAATAACATATGAGAAATATCTATTATACAAAATGTCAGATGATTATTTTAACACATTTATTAGAATTTTAAACAAAAGGAAGAAAGAAAAAAAAGACACTCTACCTGAGTCCATTTTTTGGTGCTATTCTGCATCTGAATGGCTGCAATACAGCTGAACAGCTTCTCAGATGTGATATCTTCTGGCAATTTTGTTAAAAACTGTGCTATATGAATAAAATCCATCTGTAGGAGAATATCTTCATATAACCGGAGGATTCCTAATCCAGTCCTAAATAAAAACTCCTCCCCATCTCTGCAAAATACATCCCAGACTCGACAAGCCAGATCAAGTGGTAGAGATTTGCTATATAGTGTGAAGATCCTAAAATTAGAGAGAAAAACAGTCACTGAAACATTTCATTCTTTGATTCATTAAATCTCTCTGGAAAAAAAAGGATGCTATTTAATTAGGGATAAAAAATTAATTAAGGCCAGGGACAAGTGGCTCATGCCAGTAATCCTAGCTACTCAGGAGGCTGAGATCTGAGGATTGCAGTTTAAAGCCTGCACAGGCAAGACAGTTTATGAGACTTATCTCCAATAAAAACTACCCCAAAAAACCAAAAGTGGAGCTCTGGCTCAAGTGGTAGAAGTAGCCTTGAGCAAGAGACACTTAAGGATAGCACCTAGGCTTTGAGTTCAAGCCCAGGCCTGGCACTGAAGAAACAAATATTTCTCCCCTCAAATTTGAATAATAGAACACTAAGTATTAATAACAATGTAAATTCACAACCCAAGAAAATGTATGGGTTCAGAAACTAGAATGCCTAAGTTTGAATCCTGAATATGTCATTTGGTTATATGACCTTGAACAAGTCTCAGTATGCCTCAGTGTCTTCATTAGTAAACTAAAAATAATAACATATCTATTTTAGGACAGTTTTGAAAATTAAAGGAGTAAATAAATATAAAGTGTTTAGAATAGGGTCAAGCACACAAGAAATGATCAGACATGGGGGTAAAGCTCAGTCCTGCAAGAAAAATCCCCCCCATCAAATGTATGAAAATAAAAGCAAAAACATTATTATTTTACAATTTTTCCCTTTTTTGGTAGTATGAAGATTTGAACTCAGGGTCTCATGATTGCTAGGCCTGGGCTCTACCAATTAAACCATGCCTCTTAATACTCAATTTCAACATTTTATAGTAAAACTTAGTATTAGCCAGGTGCTAGTAATCCTAGTTACTCAGAGGGCTGGGCTGAGATCTGAGGATCACAGTTTAAAGCCAGCCAGGTCAGGAAAATCCAGAAGTGGGGGGGTGATTCAAGTGGTAGAGCACCAGCTTTTACCTAACATACTAAAGGAGAATGCTTTGGTCTGAGTTCACGCCCCAGTACCAGCACACAGGAGAAAGTTAATATTAGGCCTGGATGCAGCTCCGTTTTAGCACCTGTCTAGAACGAAGGAAATATCAAAATAAATAAACAACAACAAAAAAATCTTAGTATCCTGTACATAAACTTACTAGTTTTGACTATTAGAATCTAAAGTTTAAAATTGTATCTATTTTTGACAGCCTGTCTTAAGATCAACTGAGTCATCTTTTTAGCAAAACTTACCTACCATTTTATAATGCACTACATACCAAGAAAACCCTCCAAGTAAGAACAGAAAGTCTTTAATTAAAAAAATGAAAAAAAAACACAAAACGTTAGAACTGTAAGCAAGCTGGATAAAGTCTTGAAAAATATCTCTTACTGAAGAAACACTATCATTGTCCTTGTGTGCTAATAAAGGAATAATAACTGAGAACTTAATATGTGCTAGGTGTTGAATGTGAGAATTCACTCTCAATACAACTCAAGATGCAGATCTAACTATTCTTTTTTATATTTAAGAAACTGGGTTAAGGGAATAGGATAGGGGTGGGAAAGATGGAAGGGTAACTCTGATCAAGATACACTGTACACATAAATGAATATGCTAAATTGAACCTCTCTTGTACAACTATTTGAAGATAATTTTTTAAAATACAAAATAAAAATAAACTAGGAGGCACATATTTATACTTCTTGCTACTAGGGAGACAAATCAGGAGGTTTACCAGTTGAGGCTTTTGAAACTAGGTGTGATGTTGCATTCCTATAATAGGGACATAAGAAGGATTATGATGTGAGGCCAGACTAGGCAAAAAGCTTAAGTCCCTATCTCAAAAATAACTAAAGGAAGAAAAAAGGGGTAGGGAGGAGAAGGGGAAGGAAACTAGTCCATAACTCAAGTGAAAAATGCCCTGAGTACTAGGGGAAAAAATTCTGCATCAGTCTGATTTCAACCTGGTTCATCCTCTTAATCAAATACATCCCCATAAATATGTGAGTTTCTCTATTCATAAAAGAAAGTTCTTTTATATGTATGATCCAGTGAATGATATCTACTACAACTATACTTTCTTTTTTCATTATTACTTACGAATGTTATGACTTACCAGTCTATTAAGTATATGTCTGGTGTAAGACTGTAAGATTTGAAATGAAGAAATAGTTTGGAGAGGTTTTCTTCAAAGAATACTTCAAATGTTGCAAAATATTTCAGCATCTACAGATAGAAAATCAGTAAAATTATAAAAGAAGGGATGGGAAAATTATATAAGAATATTCTAGAAATACAGAACTAAAACTTTATTAATAGAAAAGTCTTGTTTCTTTGCACTCTTTCTGAGTATTATCACCAAGTATTCCTCACATTAATTCAATGGATATTTTTTTTATTGTGAGAATACCGTACAGAGTAGTTACAATTACATGGGCAAGATAACGAGTACATTTCTTATCAAGCATTGTTGCCTCCTCTTTGTTTTCTCTTCCCATCCCTTCCCATACATCCCCCTTTCCCCCTCAATGAATATTTTATATTAGTCAGATTGTCTTAAGTCTTGAAATCATTTAGTTTTTACTCTAAAAGGAAGTAAAAAATACAGAAACATATTAAAAGAAAACACAATCCATTCCAAATGTTCATACCATGGTGTGATCAACACGGAAAAAGGCCAGTTGGCATGGCTTGTTCAGGAGATTTGCAAATGCAATGAAGGCATCTGCCTCTTCTAAATTGAGAATGAGTACTGCTGCAATGAAGGACATCCCTTGGACCTTCAAAAGAAAAAACAAATAAATTTAAAAGTGGTAATTCTTAATTGTATTCCAGAAAAATTACAAAATGACATTACAAAGTAGAATATACCAAGATTTTTTTTCTTCTTAGCAAAGGTAAATAGAGAACTCATATAACAATTATGAATCTCCTTCCATTTATATTTCTTGTTCATATGATATAATGAAATTATTTTTAAAAACAGGAAAAAGCTTGAGATACTAGTTTTTATTCTAAGTCTGAACTTTTTCAAAATATAGTACAGAATCATAAAATTTAATGAAAATCAGGTGATTAATTATCCCAACATAACTGTTTGAGTAGAAAAATGGGTAAGGAAGAATAAGTGATGTGCTGCTGAAATTCCAAGAGATAAGAGGTAGTAGGGGTTGAGACAACCAGAATCCTAACAAACACAGGAAAAGGAAGTGGAATAAAAAGCATTCCAAGATGGAAAAGAAGTATAGACACAGAAATGGGAACATCAGGAACAGCATAATTAGAATAGAAGATTTATAATGGAAATAATAGAAGACATTTGGCAAAAGTAAAATGTATTTGTATTATGAAAGGTCTTGAATAAAATAATGTCATACAAACGTTTCCTTGTGAGATATCAGTAGCAATTGTACTTCTCTTCAATTTAAAAAACAAAAAAGTACTTCTATTTAACATCTGTGTAACTGAGTTAAATTAGGAGACTATTAAGTATAATTGCAATGATGTGTCTTCTTCCCACCTACATAAGTTGAAGTGTTACTTAGAATAACCATCTCTACTTTCTCAGTTCTTTCTCCCACCCCTTCTTTTTTAGATAGGACCTTGCTATGTAGCCCAGGCTGGCCTCAACTTTGTGATCCTCCTGCCTCATCCTCGTGAATGCTGCAATTACAGGTGTGTGCCACTACAACTAGCTCTTTTTTTACTAAAAAATACTTCACTATGGATTTCCACTCCATTACGATTACTGTATTATGTTGACAGTTTTCTTGCCAGCATGACCAATGAAATTTACTGTAAAATCCAGAGGTGGTTTCCTACCATGAGAACAATGCTACCTTTAATATTCAACATTCCATTCAGTACTTCTTTGCTGTCCTCCTACTTCTCTGGCTTCTTCTGGCTACTGTTTGCAGATTAATAATTGCTTATTTAACTTTTTTTTTTTTTTTTTTTGTCAAGGTCTGGGCCTGGGCACTGTCCCTCAGCTCAAGGCTAGCGCTCTTTCACTTGAGCCACAATGCCACTTCCGGCTTTTTCTGCTTATGTGGTGCTGAGGAATCCAACCCAGGGCCTCATGCATGCAAAGTATGCACTCTACCACTGAGCCATCTTCTCAGTCTTATTTAACTTTTTTTTTTTTTGGTTGTGGGGCTTGAACTCTGGGCCTGGGCACTGTCCCTCAGCTCTTCAGCTCAAGGTGAGTACTCTACCACTTGAGCCACAGCGCCATTTCTGGTTTTCTGAGTGGTTTATTGGAGATATGAGTCTCACAGACTTTTCCTGCCCGGACTGGCTTTGAACCACGATCCTCAGATCTCAGCCTCCTGAGTAGCTAGGATTACAGGCGTTAACCACTGGCGCCCGGCTTATTTAACTTTTTATAATAAAAATTCCATGAGCAAAGACACGATAGTAAACAGAATAATTGGCCATCCACACATGCCCATATCCTAATCTCCATAACTTGCGAAAATGTTACAATATATGATGAAATGTATTTTGCATCCTTTTGTGTCTGTCTGACTGTACTGGGGTTTGAACCGAGGACCTTATGCCCTTTGTCAGAATTTTCTTCCACTTACTTCTGAAACTCTACCTCACCTCCAGTTCTGGCTTTTTACTGGCTAATTAGAGATAAGAGTCACCAGAATTTGTCAGACAAGCTGGCTTCAAATCATGATTCTCAGATCTCAGCCCCCAGAGTAGCTGGATTATAGTATGAGCTACTGACACCCTGCTCAGATCAAACTTGAGATGGGATAATTATGTTGGATCAGTTGGCACTAAGTAATCATCCCAAAGGACCTTCTAAGTGAAAAGAGGAAGCAAGAGATTCAAAGAAAGGTTTGGAATGCTACTTTCCTGGCTTTAAAGAGGTAGGGGCCCATGAGCCAAAGGAGCCAAAGAAAGCAGCCTCTAGAAGGAAGAAAAGGCAAGGAAATGAAGTCGGCCATGAAGCCTACAGAAGAAACACAGTTCTCTCAATACCTTGTCTTGAACTTAGTAAAAATCAGTTTCAGATTTCTGACCTGCAAACTGTCAAAATTTGTGCTGTTGGAAGCCATTAAGTTTGTGGTTTTATAGTAATATAGAGACCAGAATATGTTTGTTCACAATTGTATTCTTAGTATTACAATATTTGCTGAATGGATATAAGGAGCCATTATCAACCATCTGTAATACAACAGTAGAAAACAAATAGAAGGGATTAAAGCTATAATTAAACCTAAGGCCTTATTAGTTAAAATACTGTGCATACAACTGAAACAGAAAATGCTGCCAATTAAGTATGCTTTATCACTTACAATGTTTATTTTATGCATATGCTAAAGCTATTTAAAACATATACATCATATATCACTTTTGTGCGTACATGAAAGGGAAATAAGAAAAAGAAATTTCTATGGCTTTTTCAGAGTTCATTTCTAAATATTCATCCACTTATGGTATAATGCATTGAAAAGGATATATCATTTATGGTAGTATGTCTGTCAAAAATGTCTAACTTGAATTTACCCATGAGAAAATCATAATGGTATTTTAATTTTAATTTTTTTTTTTTTTGCCAGTCGTGGGGCCTGAACTCTGGGCCTGGGCACTGTCCCTCAGCTCTTCAGCTCAAGGATAGTGCTCTACCACTTGAGCCACAGCGCCACTTCCAGCTTTTTCTACTTATGTGGTGCTGAGGAATCGAACCCAGGGCCTCATGCATGCAAGGCAAGCACTCTACCACTGAGCCACTTTCCCAGCCCCTGGTATTTTAATTCTATTGCATAATTTTAAGGAAATGTAAAATCTCCAGTGCTAAAACTTGAATTCTCTGTAAGAATTAAACTTATCATGAAGAATTTAATTATAAACCTAAACACATGGGATATACTGTGTTTTACTATTCTTTTGCAGAATATCTAAACAAGATAGTGTACAGTAATCTCACCTTATTCACCAATTTATTACATGTAGTTGATACAGCTCAGTTGATTTGGAGAAGCTCTCAATCAGTCCCAGGTTATTGTTAGTTAGTGCTCAATCAGTCCCAGGTTATTGTTAGTTGTTTTTAAATCATTGTGTGATCTGCTTAGTATTTCCTACCCATAATTTTGTAAAATTATGCCTCTCAAAAAAGAAATTGAACCCAAAAGGCAAAGTGAAAGAATTTAGATTTGTTCTAAGGCAGCATGTCTTAGCAGAAGTTGGGTAGTGTGAAGAGGAAAATTAATCAAGCATGGGAAGGACAGTGGTGGTCTCCTTAGAACCAAATACCCATGGATGTACTGCAAACTATTCACGTAAGGACTATATGGCCACCTTTGAAAACAGGACAACCTGCCACACTCCAAACATAATTATCCCACTGTACCATGCCATACTTTTTAATATGACATGATGTACTTGATGGTTGTTACTATTTCCTCCTAAACTGGAAGTATCAAGAATCATGTGGAGTACACACTTATTGTTCACTGAAGTAAATCAAATGCCAAGAACAATGTCTGGCATAAGGTAGCAGTAATAAGCATATAAAAATTTGTTTGCATATACAAACAAACATGCAACAGAATAAAGTTGTGCCAAACCACTATTTTAGAGAAGTCTCTAAAAGTCTTCTAAGATAAATGTAAGAAGATGAGGGTTTTATAACTTCTAGTAAAACATGGAACTATAATTTTTCTTTGTTCTCTCCCAAAATCCAACTAAAATGACAGTAAGGAAAAATATAAGGGCCAGGCATTGGTGGCTACTCAGGAGGCTGAGCTCTGAAGATTTTGGTTCAAAGCTAGCCTGGGAAGAAAAGTCTAAGACTCATATCTCCAATTGACCACTAGAAAACCAGAAGTGGTGCTGTGATTCAAAGTGACAGAGTGCTAGCCTTGAGTAAAAAAGCTCAGAGACCACTCCCAGGCCTTGAGTTCAAGTCCCATGATGACCAAAAAAAAAAGTTAAGTATTACTTAGGAAGACAAGGATAATGGAAAAGGATATAAATAACACATTAAAGATGTCAGTAGAATTTTAGAAAATTAAGTAACTAATGTTGAAATTAAAAGATCTTCATAGGAAGAAACCAATAATCAGCAAGCCAACTGAGCTACCAAAGCCTGGGTCAAGAATTAAAGACATTAAGTACCTCTAAAAACAGGATTGGGTTAGCCTGTAAAAGGAGCAAATCCTGTCCTCTATTTTATCTGGACAAGTGCTTATCCTCCCCTTAATCTGGAAGAACATAAAAGATTTGTTCTATAGAGGCAGTCAGGGGAAAGAGATAAAGCACCATATTGACAGCTGAGAATAAGTTTATAAAATGAATGGTGAGTGATCCCTAACAGCCATTTCAGAAAGCTGGTGGCCCTCTCTAAGCTCATGGCAAGAGACAGAAAGCTTTCTCTCTAGATAAACTGAAAAGCCAAGAAAGAGATATACTTAATGGTATATCTGTAAACATCTAAGACAACATAAGGTATTTGATAAGAGTATAGATGAAATGATTATATGCAAAAACCACATTGAAACAAATACTTACATAACCAACATCAGGTCTGTAACATGTATATGCCCCTAAGATACTATGTAAAACATCATGATATGGGCCACCCTTAGGAGAGAAAATGAAATTTGAAACTATGAATAATTGTCTCTCAGTTAACATATAACATGTTAAAAACTGTAGCATTTCCTAAATGACTAGTTTTAGTGTATTTAACAATATCAAAAATATTCTAGAAGTATTCTATGAAGGTACTTTCAAAATTAATAAAAATATTGATCTCAAATAATAAAAAAGGAAGTCAAATATATACAGGGATATAAGCTATATAATTTGTAAACAATTTTAAAGAATTCTGGATCTGGCATAATAAGTAAATGGTAAATACAGATTCTCTTTTTTTGGTGGAGGAGATTGCTGGTGATTAAAGCCGGTGCCTTGCAGGCCCTTTACTACTGAGCTATACCCCAGGCCATTTAATTAATTAATTTTTTTGGTGCCAGTCCTGGGGCTTGAACTCAGGGGGTAGGCACTGTTCCTAAGCTTTTTGGTTCAGGCCCAATTCCACATCCAACTTTTTGGTAATTAATTAGATGTTAAGAATCTCATGGGCTTTCCTGCCCAGACTGGCTTTGAACCATGACCCTCAGATCTCAGCCCCCTAAACAGCTATGATTACAGGCCTGAGCCAATAGTGCCTGGCTCCATTTGATTTTATGTAATGCAATTTCTGCAAAAGAAAAACAACTAAAATATTATAAATTAAATTGTATCAATTTTAATCTTATTAAAAGAATTCTGTTAATGACCTAGCTTGCAGTATGAATGAAGTATTTTCTATTTTAATGGTAACTACAGAAAATAGCTAATTATTTTTCTTGTAAAATAAATTAAAAATAAACTTTAGGGGATAACTTCAAAATGTTTAGTTTGTGACAAAGTTAACTATATTTTAATATTTTACTAGGCAAAACATTAAGAATTCAAGTGGCATAGAATGAAAAGTAGAACAAGAAATACAGTGCAATAAAACTATAGTAAATAACTATTACAAAGAGGCATGTACTGTACTAACTAAAATGTGTTTTAATCAGTGGAATATTAAAATTTTCTTTTTATATAAAGTGCCCATTTATATATTTAGAGAATCTGTCTAATTGGATATTGAAATACTTAAAAAAAAAAAAAGTAGTTACAAGCTAGTTGCAAACCCTCACCTTCTGAAAGATGTAGAGAGATGGAAATGTACGAGATATGTCCAACTTAATTAATTCCAGACTGGCCTCTCGGTCAGCAACAGGTATACCTGCATTTACCAAGTAGATAAAATTTAAATGATCACTTGGCTGTAACAAGTTCAATGTTGTAAACACAGAATGATCATATAGCATATGTGTTATTTATTGAAAGTAAACACTGAGTAATAAAAAATTTAAGAAATGCCATAGTTTTTCCTATAACTCAAAGTATTGTATAAGAAGAAAATGTCTATATATTTATTAGAAAAGTATACAATGAACAAAGTCTACTGTAGATTTATAAAATACAGGACATACTTATCTTTCCCATGGTAAGAAATAGAAAAATGTTAAAACAATCACAAATAACACATTTTAAAAATGACCTCAGAGTTGATAGAAGTCTAGACATTTAAATTCCAGAAAGGAAACAGCCTTTCCTGTGTAAGTGGACACTAGTGGCCATTTTTCCCCTTTAGGGGCCTTTGTCACATCTGTGATTGGGTTTAGAACAGAGCTAGTACACTGTACCCTACTCCAGGAAAGAGAAACCAGAATGAGCTTTTCTGGCCAAATAGGGGTGATAAATACAAATCTGGAGATTTCTGTATCTGGTTTTACCCTATCTAGACTTTTCTCTGAATGCAGGAAGTCAACGTGGAAGGAAATTAACCCAAGTCACATTGTCTTTGGAAGACCTTTCATTGGAGAAGCCTAAAATCATATTAGTTCTTTCCAACAAGTAATTTGAAACCCAAAATGAGCTCAATCTTTAGACATCTACAACCTCGTCTCAATTCAGCAATTACTGATAATAAAACCCTAATCCGACTGCCTATATATAGGTACAGAACATGCTTCCCCTGTACAGGACACATCAGCATCAATTTCTATACTCCTTTTCTTTATACTGTCTAGATATAATTTTAAAAACTTAAAGATATGCAAAGATGTAAGAAATGTGACTTAATTAAGGGGACACCAACCCATAGGAGCAGACCTACAATTCTGTAATGCAGAATAGGAATTAATAGACAAGAATATCATGTTATTCTGTGTTAAAGAAAACAAGGGAAAAGACGGAGAGAAAATGTATGGATGGAAAGCCAAAGAATTTACACAGAAATAGAATGTATCAAAACAACAAAGAAGACATTCTAAAATTACAAAGTATAATACCTAAAATTAAAAACTTAGATTTCATATAGTATGAGATCAAGCAGAAGAAAGGATTAGTCCTGATCTTAGATTAGTAAAAAATCATTCAAATTAAAGCAAAGAAAAAAACAGTACAAGAGATTTGTTGGACATCGTTCAATGGTCTATTATGCATATAATTAGAGTATGAGAAGAACAACAAGAAAGATGTAGTTAAAGCAATATTTGCAAAGCAAATGGCCAAAAAGTTAAATGATAACTGCAAATTTAAAATACTCTAGAATCTGGGAACTGGTGGCTCACACTGGTAATCTTAGCTACTCAGGAGACTGAGATCTGAGGATCACAGTTCAAAGCCATCCCAGACAGGAAAGGCTGTGTGACTCTTATCTCCAATTAACCACCAGAAAACTCTTAAGTAGAGCTGTGGCTCAAAACTAGTCTTGAGCACAAAAGCTCAGTGACAGTGCCCGGGCTCTGAGTTCAAGTCCACAACTGACAAAAGATAAAATAAAATACTCTAGAAAGGAGAAAACAGTAATTTAGAATGCTGTTTCTAGCCAGACAACAGCTTCTCACACCTGTAATCCCAGCTATTTAGGAAGCTGACATCTGAGGATCATGGTTCAAAGCTAGCCCAGGCAAGAAAGGCCCTAAGACTCATCTCCAATTAACCACCAGAAAACCGAAAGTGACACTGTGGCTCAAAGTGGTAGAGTGTTAGTCTTGAGTGAAAAAGCTCAGGAAAAGTGCTCAGGCCCTGAGTTCAAGCCCCACCACCACCAACAACAACAAAAGAATATTGCTTCTGACTGGAATAATTCTTCATTCAAGCAATTTCTCCTGAAGTCAAATTATTTATTTATAAACTATTTCATGTATTAATACTTCTCATTACAATTCCTAAAATTTTGCTTCTTTGAAACCAGCACAGAACTTCTTAGGTCTTTGCCTTTCTTTTATTTATTAGAAGTTTTACTTTTATGAAGCAAAAATACTTTAAAAATTGTTCCCCATTATCCAAGGGCAACAAATAGTTGAATAAATCTACCCAAATTAATAAACTATGAGAGGAAAAAATAATGTTCTTAGTTACTTCCAAATGACTAGAAAATCAACTGGCAAGTATGGAGGGAGAGATGGGGCTATGAGTGAATTGCATAAGCAAGAAATAAGGAATAGTAAGAATTATAAATAATAGATTAGGGATTAGTCAATGGATGGGGAAAGATAAAGAGGTCATAAGTAAAATGTGAAATACACCTATATTTAAGAAAGTGTTTGGCCTAAATGCACTTTCTCAGATTAACCTCATAATTTAAACCTGGAGTACAACAAATATAATTTATACCTCAGCTTCTCAATTTATAAACTACTTAACTATTCTAAGTCTCGATTTCCTCTTCTATAATTCAGAATAATATCACCTACTGAAAAAGTTAAGAATAAATGATATAATATTTATAAAGTGATTTTTCACATTTTCTGATTCATGTTATAAATTCACGTGTTATCTTCAGTAACTTGATTTTCATCCTAAAACATGTAAAAACACAACAACAAAAAGGAGCACACCTTCTATATCATTATCTGAACTTGTTTCACTGAAGCTTTTCCATCGTTCTTTTGCTCTTGAAAGGAAGATCTCATAAAGTTCTAAGGAAAAACAACAACAAAATTTTATAAATAATAAATATATTCACATTTTTCTCTTAAATCTTTACTATAGGTCAATTCTTTCTGGTTTGTCACATATCAAAAAAGTAGCAAACTGCAGTATTTGATTTTACCAGAATTATTCATAATCCAATCAGAAACAACTTAAAATGAAAATACTTAAGAAGCCTAGGCAGTGTGTTGATACATATTGTAATATCAACTACAGATAGTGACAGAGATGGGAGAAATTCAGTTTGAGGTCAGCTTAAGCACAAAATTTAGTGGGATTCTTTAAAAAAAAAAAAGACAAAAAACACAAGTTGAACATGGTGGTACTTCCTGTAATGCAAACTATGCAGAAGACAAAGAAGGAGGATTGAGGTCCAAAATTGGCCTCAGGTTAAAGCACAAGACCATATGATTGACTGAGCACAAGTACTTGAGTTGAACACGAGGACCTAAATTCAAACCCTAGTAATGATCCCTCTCACACACATGGTCATACAGGTAGCTACAATATTGAATGTATATGAGTACAGGAGACATGCTTCTGTAAAGGAAGTGCTATCAACTCTTGGAGGCAGAAATAGATTTGCATTCCAACTCTGTCACATGCTACCTAAGGAACTTCGTTACTTATTTCTAGAACTTGGCTTCCTTCATCTGTAAACTAGAGGAAATAAAACCTACTCATACACTACTGTATGAGTATACAAGGTATTGTTATAAACAAGATATTTTATATAAAGCTTCTAGTGTCTTATGGACTCTCAGTAAATGCTAGTTCTTCCTTTGTTTCCTTATTTTTCCACTGCTTCCTAAACTATCTGTACTTCATACAGATTTGGTTCTTTAGCCAAAAATCCCTATCCTAACACAAGTCTTTCTGATTAAAATCTCTATCCATAAAAAATTTCTATCCTTTTCTTTTTACTCAGGCATCCTACCAATCACTGTCAGAGAATACTGCTGTTTCATGTTTGGTCTTATAAAACTTCAGGAGGCCGGGCGCTGGTGGCTCACGCCTGTAATCCTAGCTACTCAGGAGGCTGAGATCTGAGGATCGCGGTTCAAAGCCAGCCCAGGCAGGAGAGACCGTGAGACTCCTATCTCCAATAAACCACCAGAAAACCGGAAGTGGCGCTGTAGCTCAAGTGGTAGAGCGCTCGCCTTGAGCTGAAGAGCTGAGGGACAGCGCCCAGGCCCAGAGTTCAAGCCCCACGACCGACAAAAAAAAAAAAAAAAAAAAAAAAACTTCAGGAACATGGGCTGGGAATGTGGCTTAGAGTTGGCTGTTTGACTACCATGCATGAATCCTAGGTTCAATTCCTCAGTACCACATAAACTGAAAAAGCAGGAAGTGGCTTTGTGGCTCAAGTGGTAGAGTACTATCCTTGAGCAAAAAAAGCAACTCAGGGACAGTGCCTGGGCCCTGAGCTCAAGCCCCAGGACTGGCAAAAAACAAAAAAACAAAAACTTTAAGAACAGAAATTTCTCACATTTTTATTGTCTTACCCTTACAGATACAGGAAGATATACAAAAATAGTGAATTCAAGTGACAGCATGTCAAAAAATATTTTTAGTGAATAGTAACATTCATATATTGTCCAATACTAACAAGAGTTTTTACTTAAATGGATTCTTTTTAAAATTTACAGTAAAATATGAAAGTAGCATCTAAAATATAAAAACAGTATAAAATGGTAAAAAGTAAAAAGTAAATTTCTCTCAGATGCAACTAAGGTTACTAGAGGTCTCATGAACTCTTTCAGAGATGGAGTATACATGCACTATTGTATACATTAAAAATTTAAATAAAAACAAAGTGACCACATATTAAATGTACTGATCTGTATCCTATTTTGTGATCATAAAGGCTGTTCCACGTTGGTAGATAGGTCTTTTATTTGGATGTGTATGTGTATATGTATAGGTATACTTATATATATGTATATTTATATATACTTACATATACATTTAACTATAAGTGTAAGTATATGTGTACACACATAAACACATTTTAGTAATACTGTGATTTCAACTCAGGGCTTTGTACTTATACCTCAGTCCTTTTTCTTTTAGTTAATTTTAAGTTAGGGCCTCTGACTTTTTGCTAAGTCTATCTTCAGACCTCAATCTTTCTACTATGCTTCCCACCTAGCTAGGATCACAAGCATATGCCATCATGAAGTTTCTTTGTTGAGATAGGGTCTTGCTAACTTTTTGCCCTAGCTGGCTTCAAACTGTATTTCTACTGATCTCTGTATCCTGAATAGCTGCGATCACAAGCATGTGTCATTGTACCCAGCTAAAAGATATAAATCTGGTTTTGGTCTTAAACAACTGTTACAGCATTCTAATGTATGAGTATACCACAAGTATTCTTGTCTTGCCAAGAATCAGATCACTAGAAAATAACTGACTAGATACATTTCAAGTGATTTACTATTCGAATTTCTTCTTTTCTATTCACTATATCATTACTACCAAATAAAATTTTAAAAAGGAAAAAAAATTTACAGTTTCTATGCAACCCATGAATGATTTGATAGAATATGTGAATATAATTTTAATTAATTTATTTTTTGGTTGGTTGTGGGGCTTAAACTCTGAGCCCAGGCACTGTCCCTCAGCTCTTCAACTCAAGGCAAGCACTCTACCACTTGAGCCACAGCGCCACTTCTGGCTTTCTGGTGGCTAATTGGAGATAAGAGTCTCACAGACTTTCCTGCCCAGGCTGGCTTTGAACCACAATCCTCAGATCTCAGCTTCCTGGGTAGCTAGGATTACAGGCGTGAGCCACCGGCGCCTGGCATGAATATAATTTTAAAATGTACGTGTACAACTATATGAGGTTGAAAATATCAAATTATAAGTTCACATTTAAAAAATTTTTCAAACTCATTTTTAAGTTAGGTAAGTGTCATTATTCTTTCTAAATTTTACAACTGGTCTGGAAGTCAACATTTCTTATAGTTCTGGAAACCACAAAATAGATCGATCCAATATAAAAAATGGTAATGCATTTTAAAACACCAAAGAATATCTCTCCAAGGAAAATTTATACTGCATATCTGTAATAAGACTTTCATCTCAGTTTAATTCCATATTTGGCTGCTCTTTTATTTTGAATCTACAGATGGAAAGCTTAAAGGCTTAAAGACAGTACCTTATAGCTGAACAGAGAATACTTTGATTTCAGTGTATGTTTCATTTTGTGATCTTGTGACAATGATAGGATATTTAGGTTCTCAGCAAAAAAGCACCTTTACCATAAATACTATACTGACTGTTATAAAAAGTACTAAAACAATTCTTTTTTTGAGATACCTAATGGTCTTAGGTCCATTTTACAGATCAACTAAGAGCTCTAAATGTTAAGTAACTTGCCCAAGGACACAAAGCATATATATATTAGAACCACCTCTGACTTGACTTTAGAGCCTTTACTCTTAGCTATTATACTCTAAATAAATTTCATGATTGAAACAAAGAGGGTTAAATTATTAGAGCCATTCAAAGTAAACAAGGCCACCAAAAAAATAAATTTACTTCAATCAAGTTTGAGCATCCTTACCACTACTAATGAAAAAGAAGAGAATAAGTTCCCATTCCATTCCTGAAAATGTCTAACAGAGAAAATGCAAAATTACTTTGAAAATAAATGGCTCAGTTATGATACAAGTTTTATAAATTTCCCTATTTAATCAACATTTAATCAAACTACCTCACATTCTTAAAGCCAAAGGTATCAGTATCAACAACAGAAACAAAAACTGCAAGTAAAAACAAAACTTGAAGTAACCAACCACCAGGCAATGCTTTTTTAAATCTAGCCAAGTTCTGACTGCAACTTAAAAGGCATTTCCTTGCTGGGGGTGGTGGTAGCTCACCACCAGCTACTCAGGAGGATGAGATCTGAAGATTGCTTTTCAAAGCCAGCCTGGGCAGGAAAGTCTTTGAGACTCTTATCTCCAATTAACCTCCAGAAAGTTGGAAGTGGAGCTCTGGCTCAAGTGGTAGAGTGCTAACTTTGAACAAACAAGCTCCAGGCAATACTCAGGCCTTGAGTTCAAATCTCAGGACTGGCACACAAAAAAAAAGAAAAATTTTAAATTTAAATGAAAAAGAAGACATTTCCTTTTAATCTGTTGCAGGCATATTGTTTTATTTGAAGAAAATAATTAAGTCATAAAGAATCTAATCCATGGGGGGCTGGGAAGGTGGCTCAGTGGTAGAGTGCTTGCCTTGCATGCATGAGGCCCTGGGTTCGATTCCTCAGCACCACATAAGCAAAAAGAAAAAAGCCGGAAGTGGCGCTGTGGCTCAAGTGGTATAGCACTAGCCTTGAGCTGAAGAGCTGAGGGACAGCGCCTAGGCCCAGAGTTCAAGCCCCACGACCAGACCCAAAAAAAAAATAAAAAAATAAAATAAAAAAAAAAAGAATCTAATCCATGGCTCAAGTGGTAGAGAGCTTGTTTAGCAAGTAAAAAGCCCCTCATTCAAACCCCAGGACCACAAAATAATAATAATAATAGAATCTAACTTATTCTAAGAAAAATTAAAACCTGTAATTCTTCCATTTAGCTCTAAATTCTTTGTAAAAGTTCTTTTAAAATGTTTATTTTTATTGTTTACAGGATAATTGTTAAAATCAGTTTCAATAACATATACAGTCATAATATCCAGTGTTTCTGCTACTTTTAAGAATAAAGATAAAGCTTGGTGCCAGTGGCTCACACATGTAATCCTAGCTACTGGGAGAAGGGAGAGATCTGGGAAGTTCAAGCCCCAAGACCAGCATAAAATAAATAAATGAATGAGTATGTAAATAAGAATAAAAATAAATATTTTCATGTTGTCATAATTCTATCCAATTTCATATTTGTTAGGTGCTGCAATAAATATTCTTATAGATAAATTTTGAAACTAATCCTGCTTCTTTCCTTTGAGTAAATTCTTACAATTAAAATAAACAGGTCAGTGGTTTTTTGACTTTTGTTAAATATTTCTAAATTATTTTCTGTGATACCACATATAGATAATTCTTTACACTTCTGATTTCAGAGGTAATAAGCAATAGTCAGATATAGTTTCAATATGTATCTTTAATTTGGCTAGCACAGTGAAAATAATTAAACTATATATAGTACAGCCAAATTGTGGAATACAATATACCTATAGTAAATATGAAGCATACTTATATACATGACAGGGGATAATCCAGAGAGATTAGTAGGGGGAAAAAAGCCATAGACATAAGTTTGAGTAGAAAAAATAAAGAAAAATAAAATCTTTAAATTATCATATGTAGAGGGCACACATTTTTATTTTTAAATATTGTTTTTTAATTATAAAAGTAACTCAGGACCATAAAAGATACTGAATAATAATATCCTTGGTAATTAAATATATTTCCAAAATTCTACTTGATGCAAACATTCTTATTTGTGCATATGAATGATCCAGAAGATTACATACCAAACTGTTAACAATGCTTACAGTAAGATCAAAAACAGTCTGAATGGAAGACATTTAAAATTTGTATATTATTGCTTGCATTTTTAATAAATACAAAAAGAAAAACTTTAACAATGTATTATTTCCATTATCTGAGGCCCTCCTTCATTTTGTGGTATGGTTATATCTAACATTAATAGTTACCCAGATCAATTCAGCACCTATTTTGTTAATTATATTTTTTATTATGTCATTATCCTAATTCCACTTAAACTTTGTATGTGTGTGTGTTCATAGGTTTGAATTCAGGACCCTTGCACTTACTACCAGGCATTCTACCACTTACACCACATCCTCAACCTATTTTATGTTAGTTCTATTCTAATAGGGACTCATATTTTTGTCTAGGCTGACTTGGACCATGATTCACCTATTTATACCTACCAAACAACTAGAATGATGGGTGTACACCTGCATATTTATCTTATTGGTTGAGATGGAGTCTAGCTAACTTTTTGCCCAAGCTTGCTTAAAACCTCTATCACAAATCTCTATCACTTAAGTGCCTAGAATTACATTTGTAGTCAATAGGCCCAGCATATAACTACCCTACATTTTAGCATTATTTGTCAAGGTTTAAAAGTCCAAGAACTATCTATTTTGGGCCAGGCCATAGTGATGCATGCCTGTAATCCCAGCCACACAGTAGAAATTGGTAGGACTGCAGTATGAAGCAAGCTCTGGACAATAACCATAGATATGCAATCTGGAAAATAATGCAAGCTCAAGTAGTAGAATATCTGTGAAGCATGTACAAGGCAAAAAAAAGAAGACAACTCATTGAATTATCTAGATGTCAATTTGGATGTCAAAAATACTATTGCTGACTGGCCACCAGTGGCTCACATCTGTAATCCTAGCTACTTAGGAGGCTGAAATTTGAGGACTAAGGTTCAAAACCAACCCAAGCAGGAAAGCCTGAGAGCCTCTTATCTCCAGTTAACCACCCAAAAACTGGAAGTGGAGCTGTGACTCAATTGGTACAGCACTAGCCTTGAGAATAAACAAAAATAAAAAAACCTCAGACTCTGAGTTCAGGAGCAGCAATTTCAGTGGAATTAGGATAATGACATAATAATAAATAATTAACAAAATAGGTGTTGAATTGATCTGGGTAACAATGTTAATGTTAGTATCCACACCACAATTATTGCTGTGTATTGCTAATAGCTGTTATCTAGCTATTTGGAAGGCACAGATTAGAGGATTATGGTTTAAGGCTAACTTGGGCAAAATATTAGCAAGACCTTATCTCAAAGAACAAACCAAGTGTTGGTTTCATGCATATAACCCTAGCTATGCAGGAAGTTAATTTCAGGTATGTGGGAGCAGAGTTAGGAGAATCAAGGTCCAATACTGGCCTAGATATAAAGTTTAAGACCCTATCTGAAAAATAAAATGATCACAAAAAAAAGAATTAAGAATGAGGCCCAAGTGGTAGAGTGTCTACCTAATAAGCATGAGCCCCTATAAACCCAAGTACCACATACACACACAAAAAAATTCTCAATAGTTCTAAATTAAAGGAAAATCCACAAATATTATTTATGTAATATGAATATAATACAACAAATCATATAAAATAGGCATTTGGGCAGGCACAAGGCATGATTTTAAAATGAATTTACTTATAGTAGTGTCTTTTTTAAAAAAATGGCTCTTAAACTAAAGGAAAATCCACAAATATTATTTATGTAATATGAACATAATACAACAAATAATATAAGATAGGCATTTGGGCAGGCACAAGGCATGATTTTAAAATGACTTTACTTATAGTAGTATCTTTTTTAAATGGCCACTATACTAATCTGCCTTATAAAATTCTGAAGATGGCAATCTATAGTGTGGGAATAACTGAACATAGAATACAAACCAGGAGTGATATTTAGTTCATTTCCTACAGCTAGACTCCATACTTTCCCACGAACACTAGGGGGCAAGCCCTGCCACCACAATTCTCGAACTCTTCTTGTACTACGCCTAGAATTAAAGGAGGAGAAAAAAAGGAGAAAGTTACTTTTTATACTCCAAATAGCAGTTTCATGATGGTTCACCTATGGCCAAGTGATCAGATGAATTTTACAAATACAGAGAGTTAAGTATGTAATGAATTCTTTCATATAAGTTCATGATTATAGACCACAAAAGCCTATAAAGTATCTCAAAGAAGAACAATAATAATTTAATGGGAACTATCTGAAACAATCAGAAATATGCAGTTGTCAAAAACAAGGACAATAAAGACAAAAAAAATGTGTTGCCAGTTCAGTATCAAAAATAATCACAAAGAACTTGGTATGGGTAAGGCCCTAGTTTTGAGGAGCAGTAATCTGCTGAAAGAGTGTAGGCTTTAGAGTCTGACAGACACAAATTCAAACCAGTGTAGCCATTCACTGATTGTATAACCTTGGGCAAATCACTTAACTTCTATAGCCTTGAGCTTCTCTAAAAGATAAATGTGAGTACAAATGCATATTTATAAAAGTTCTATTATAATTGCCTATGCAAGGAGCTTAGTAGAACACAGTAGTCTCATCTGTGGGAAATGCATGTTAAAACCCCTAGGAGATGGCTACATTCAATGTATACTACATTTCTTCCTTCACATACAGACCTATGATAAAATGGAACATATTAATTAGGCACGCTAGCAATTAATGATAATAACAAAATGGAACAATTACAAAAACATACTGTAATAAAAGTTAGGTGGATGTGGTCTGTCTCTCAAAATATCATTTGGTATGTTCACCTTTTCACTTAAATGAAGCACTTTACAGCTTCTCTTCAATAGATCTAGCTGAACTGCTAGCACCATTACTCTTTTGCTTGGGGCTATTATTAAGTTTTTTTAAAAAATGGTTACTTGAATACAGGCACTGCAACACCTGATGACTAACAGGCAGGTAGTATTTGCAGCATGGATAGGCTACAGAAAAAGGGGTGATTCTCTACCAGGAGATAGGAGTAAAGCAATATGCTTCTGAGAATAATGCACAATTTAAAACTTACGTGTTGTTTATTTCCACTTAGTATTTTCCAACCTCAGTTTACCACAGGTAATTTAAAAACTTCAGAAAACAAGATTGTAAATAAAGGGGTATCACTGTGTTGGCTGTATTTCCAAAATTCAAAAAATTGTCTAAGTATATCCTATACTAGACATTGCAGACTTTATCCCCAATTAGCCCAAAGGAAAAATAAAGCATATATAAAACTTATCCCCAAAAAATGCAAATTAAGGCAAGAAGTATATTAGTCTTAACATAAGACAATAAGACATTTAAAAAAAAAGCAAGATCAGACATTTTAAGAGGCATTTAAAAATATTTTAATATTTAATCTCTCAATAATTCATTTTATAATGTATATGTACATATAGTGAGCTCTTTCTGGAAACCTGCTATTATATTAATGGTATATCTCATAATGCATGGCATGTTAGGATTAGGAAAATATATAATTGAGGAGACTAAAATTTTCATGAATCAACTTGCATTTCATACGGGTCTCAAATATAGGTAAGATTTCAACAGGCACAGATATGGTCTGTAAGAGAAATACGTAACTGCACTTGATGGATGGAAAAGGCACAGAGATAAACATGGGGATTTTCAGGTTAATAATACAGTTCATTCAGAGGATAAGATAAATGCTAGAAAGTAACAAAATACTAAATTGGAAAGATGAGAACTCTGGAGACAAACTAAACTTTGGGAAAAGTCTTCTTACTTACATCACTTCCCAATTGGGCAGTATTTCATTGATCCAAATTACCATTGCACTTGCAATGCTTTCTTCCTGTTTAAATCGCTCTTTCATTATTCTTTTTCTTTTATGTGCTTCTTTGATTTCTGTTTTAAACAAGGAAGAATTATTTCAATACGAATGACTTACAGCAAAACCTCCTTCTTCCTCCTTCACTTAACTCTTCAAAAGAGACATTTTCAAAAAGAATATTCTGTCAGTCACCAGTGAATCACGCCTGTAATCCTAGCTACTCAGGAGGCTGAGATCTGAGGACTGCAGTTCAAAACTAGCCTAGGCAGGAAAGTTCATGAGACTCTTAACTCCAATTAACCACCAAAAAGCTGGAAGTGGAACTGTGGCTGAAGTGGTAGATTGCTAGCCATGAGATAAAAAGGTCAGGGATACCACCCAGGCTTTGAGTCCAAGGCCCAGGACTGGCTCCCTCTCCCCTCAAAAAAGAATCTTCTGATAACAGAGATGAAGAATGGGACAGGAGAGAAAAGGGGAAGAAAATTACAATTGAGTAATATAATTTTTAAGTAACATTTTATACTCCACAAAGTAAATGGAAAAAAGGCCAGGAAAATTATTTTAATAAGTTACCATACCAAATAGTTCTGTTTTCATTAAATCTATGAAATAAAATCTCTTATGGATTAACTAGATTAAAGCAAACAACTATAAACAAATTACCAGTCCATTTTTCATAGATGTTTAAAACTTTCATAGAGGTTTCAAGAGGTTTATAACTGTCTTAACATAACCCATGCAACAGGTCAGGCTGGAGGTGAGGGCGCAGCAGTAGAGCACCTTCGCTGCAAGCATGAAAGCCCCAGGTTTAATCTCAGTACTGCCAACCATTTTTTTGGCCAATGATATTTAGTATTTTAATTATTTTAAAGTATAGTGTTTCACTTTACTAATTCCATTGAAATAAAAAAATTCTTCCCAACAAAAACATGGATATAAAAAAATCCTCTGAAAGCAGATGTCACAATTAGAGAATAAGATGTGTCTCAAGTATAGAGAGAAGTAAATTATAAATCAAGTCACATATTTTACATTAGTTACTTTATTGTGCAAGCATTAGGGCTTGAATTCAGGACCTGAGTGCTGGTCCTAAGCTATTTTACTCAAAGCTGGCACTTTACCACTTGAGAGACAGCTCTGCTTCTGGCATTGTTTTTTTTTGTTGTTGTTGTTGTTTTTTTGGGTCCGGTCATGGGGCCTGAACTCTGGGCCTGGGCACTATCCCTCAGCTCTTCAGCTCGAGGCTAGTGCTCTACCACCTGAGCCACAACACCACTTCCGGCTTTTTTTCTTTTTGCTTATGTGGTGCTGAGGAATCGAACCCACGGCCTCAGGCATGCAAGGCAAGCGCTCTACCACTGAGCCACCTTCCCAGCCCTTCTGGCATTATTTGTTTGGTGATTAATTGGAGTTTACGTAAAGAGTCTCATGAACTTTCCTGCTGGGGATGGCTTCAAACCTCCACCATCAGCCTTTTGTGTAGTTAGGATTACAGATGCAATCAGTGCCTAGTGAGTTGTATAATTTTAGAGCCACTGGGGGATTTTGTAGCACTAGATCAACTACCCCAACTATTTTCAAATTTTATTTCATATATGTCTCAGAAACTGTCTTAAAGGGAAAGCAGGGAGCTAAGTAAGTAAGCAATTCCACTTTTCTTCTGTGTATTCAAGTTCTGTATAAGATGACTTAGGAAAAGTTGTCATTGTTGTTTTTAAAAAAAGAATAAGAGGACTGGGAAAGTGGCTCAGTGGTAGAGTGTTTGCTTTGCATGCATGAGGCCCTAAGTTCAATTCCTCAGCACCACATAAGCAGAAAAAGTCAGAAATGGCGCTGTGGCTCAAGTGGTAGCGCGCTAACCTTGAGCTGAAGAGCTGAGGGACAGAGCCCAGGCCCAGAGTTCAGGCCCCACAACTGACTAAATAAATAAATAAATAAGTGTTGAAGGGGCCTTTAAAAACCTAGTTAACTTCTTTCCCATACTTCATAAAAGAACACAAACACTAGACCTAGTCAAATTATCACAGGCAGGTAGTAAGAAATAGGATTAAAGTTATAGTCTTCTTATTTCCCAATTTAACATACTTTCTATTGTACTATATTTTTATGATCACAGATTTATCAATAAATAAATATAACCAAATAGTAAAGTCAATCTTAATCAATAAACAACTATTGTGTATGTTACAAATATTTCAAAGTCTGCAGAAAAAAAACAAATTCAACTAATGTTTTAGAATAATAAAATTAGCTTTATGAATCTATGTGTATTCCAACATTAAAGAAATAACTTCATTTCCAGTATAGTAACAAAAAGCAGAACTGTACACTGTTATACCACTCACTTACACTGAATTGAAGGGAAAAACAATTGTCAATATGACATAGTACTAAAAATGTATACACTGAGCAGTACTTTCTAAAAATGCACAGTTATCCTAAACTAACAATAGTCCGTAAAAACTGTCAAATTCAGTTTTCGGATAATTCACTATCAAACTTCCTATTAAAATTAAGTTCTTAAAATCAGGCAATTAACAATTTGAAGCTAAATCTTATACCTCTTTTTTTAGCCTCAGCCACCATTTCATCATATTCTTGTCGGTGGCGTAAAGCTTCTTCCACAGATTTAGCAGGAAGATTTCTACAAAATAGAATACAATTAAGTCAATTTTTAAAACATTAACTTTTAACATTCAGAGTCTGATTCAAAGAATTTCTAATCTGACCACATTTCATATATTCAGAAAGTCTAAAAGAATCAGAATTGAACATCCTAGTATTTATTGTATAAAAGTATATAAAAGATTTATACTTCATGCATCCATCAACTATTACATATTTAAACATTTCAGATCAAAGTCAGTATTTTTGGTTTTACTCTAAATATACTTACTACTTTTCCTTTTTGTTCTATGTGTTGGTCCTGGGTATTGAACTCAGGGCCTAGGCACTGTTCCTGTCTTTTTGCTCAAGGTTAGTGCTCTATCACTTGAATCACAGTTCAACTTCCAGGTTTTTGATAGCTAATTGGAGATGAGTCCCATGGACTTTGCTGCCAAGGCTAGCTTTGAACATGATCCTCAGATCTCAACCTCCTGAGTAGCTAGGGTTATAGGCATGAGCTACCCAACTCAGGGTCTTTTCTTGCTAGGTAAGCATTCTACTACCCCTTAAACAATGTCCTCACTTTTTAGCTTTTTTTTTTTTTTTTTTTTGGTCTTGGGTTTTTCCCAGGGCCAACCTCAGGACATGACTCTTCTACCTATGATCTCTAGCATAGCTGTAATACAGGAACGAACCACCATGCACAGCTTGTTTGCTGAGATGTGATCTTGATAACTTTTTGCCCAGGCTGGCCTCAAACTGTGATTCTCCTGATCTTTGTCACCTGAGTAGTTAGGATTACAGGCATGAGCCACTATACCTAATTCCCTGGACTGTACTTCTGTCTATGTAACTTGTATTATAGGCATATGCCACCACATCCTGCTTGTTTGTTAAGATGGAGCTTTGGTAATCACTAATACTTACGATGGTCGATCCTCAAGAATCAGGGCTGTGGTAGAAAGTGGCTCAAATTCAAAATTTTTACGTCGTGAAGACTGAGGTGGTGGTTTACATGTCCTTCCTGTTCGTGCTTCATATTCCTATGGTAAATATATGCATATATATAATCTAGGTAGAGATTTTTCTCTCAGATTATCAGCTTGTATTATTAAATATCTATGTCATTAAGAATATCATGGTATAAGGGATATATATGCATAAATTATACACCAATTTTATAAAAATTTCAGGTAGACTAACAAGTTTCTTTTTATTTCTTTCAGTAACCTAAATAATGAAATTATATTACACAAAAAGGTAGACAGTGGGTTGAAAGAACAAATATTAATGTCATAGATTAACTACTAAAGTTTTAAAGGACACATATTTTAATGGTATCAGCTATCCAAATCCATACTCAAATAACCTATGAGTAGTCTTCAACTATTGGTACTGGGAAAACTGGGCAGCCACACGTAGAAAACTAAAAGTGGACCTCAGCCTGTCACCCTGCACTAACATCAACCCAAAATGGATTAAAGGCCTCAACATCAAACCTGAAACTCTGAAAATACTGTAGTACAGAGTAAAAGAAACACTAGAACTTACAGATATAGGCAGGAGCTTCCCGAACAGTGTCCCAGGTCACACAAATTGGAGAGAGACTTGACAAATGGGACTACCTTAAAATAAAAAGTTTCTTCACAACAAAAGACATTCCTACCAAACTAGAAAGACAGCCAACCAACTGGGAAAAGATATTTACCAGCAAAATATCAGACAAAGGCCTACTATCCACTATACACAGGGAACTCAAAAAACTAATCCCTCCCAAATCTAACAAACCAATCATTAAATGGGCAACGGAACTAAAGAGAGACTTCTCAGAAGAAGAGATAAAAATGGCAAAGAAACCCATGAGGAAATGTTCATCATCCCTGGCTGTAAAGGAAATGCAAATAAAAACAAGACTGAGATACCACCTTACCCCAGTCAGATGGCCTATATCCTAAATTCAGATGACAAATGCTGGTGGGGATGTGGATAAAGAAGAACCCTATTGCATTGCTGGTGGGAATGCAAACTAATACAACCACTCTGGAAAGCAGTCTAAGAGGTTCCTCGGAAAACTAAATATACACCTTCCCACAAAGCCATACCACTCTCTCCTAGGCATCTACCCTGACCAACAGGAACCAGGATACAAGGACACATGCACCTCCATGTTCATTGCTGCACTTTTTTTTTTTTTTTTGCCAGTCATGGGGCCTGAGCTCTGGGCCTGGGCGCTGTCCCTCAGCTCTTCAGCTCAAGGCTAGCACTCTACCACATGAGCCACAGCGCCACTTCTGGCCTTTTCTGCTTATGTGGTGCTAAGGAATCGAACCCAGGGCCTCATGCATGCAAGGCAAGCACTCTACCACTGAGCCACCTTCCCAGCCCCACTGCTGCACTTTTCACAATAGCTAAGGTATGGAAACAACCCAGAGGCCCCACTACAGATGAATGGATCCAAAAATTGTAGTACCTATATACAATGGAATACTATGTAGCCATTAGAAAGGACAAAATAATGGCATGAAATGGATGAAACTAGAACTAATCATGTTGAACGAGATAAGCCAAGATCAGAGAGACAAATGGCACATGGTCTCCCTGATATGCAGATGTTAAATTCAAAATGCAAGGAGATATGACAAAGTCAATAGGACTCAAGAAACAAATGACCTCTTCTTAATTTGTCGTATTGTTTTTAGATGACTCCATATTCTTGACCTCACGTATAGTATATACATGTGCACATCTGAGGGAAGCTAGGAGAATGGTACAGAATCACAGGGAAACAGGGGAAAAAACACAGCAGAGGGGCCCATCAACTGCACTGGACATTAATGAAAATGAACTAAGCAACTCATGAGCAGCAATGGGAGGGAGGGAATGAGAGAAAAAGAGGGAACAGCTTACACTAAGCAAAAGGAAATAACTGTATGTATCACCCAATTTGGGAAAAATGGCTGTCGTGTCAAAGTTTGTAGAGTCCATAAGCTTTACAAACCATGATGACAATGCTCCTTGTGAAGGTTAAAATGTGTTTGTGACTTTAAATATATCACTATCCCATAATACTGTGAAATTTCAATAAAGAAAGAAAAAATAATCTATGAGTAAATCCTTATCCAGATCAGAGATGGAAATGCTGAGATGGATAATTCCACTATAATGCTCAGAAGATCTCTCACAAGGCTGACACTGAACCTCTAATCAAATGGTTGTTTTATATTTCAATCTGCTATAGTTAGCTACACTAACTTTAGAAACTCTGCCAACACATCTTATACAAAAGTATGACCCAAAACTCTGTCATATGTTTCACTACACTAAGAAAATATTTTTATATTTTTCTAATTTCATTGAGCAAAATTCTATTAAAAAGGATGAAAGTAACTGGACACATTTAATGTTCCAATTTGAGCACTCTTTCATAAATATTCACTTTTTTTCTCAGTACTGGAATTTGAACCCAGAGCTTCACACTTGCTAGACATGTGCTTTACCACTAATGCTATGTCCTCCAGCCCCCTTTTTTTCTTTTTTTCATTATTTTTCAGATATGGTCTGGAATATTTTTGCCAGGGCTTTCCTGGACCAAGATCCTCTTACTTAAGCATCCCATATGGTTGGGATAAAAAATATGGGCAACCATGCCCAACTTTTTATTGTAATATACTACTGACAACTTTTTGCCTAGACTGGCTTTGAATTAATATCCTTCTACAGCCTACCTCCTGAGTAGCAGAGATAACAGGTATGAATTGCCATACTTGTCCTAAACATTCACTATATGAAATTTATTTCTAGAATTTCATCAAATATCAATAACAAGTTTGCTGATGTATAATTCCCAGAACCACATCTTCCTTCTTTATATAAAAAAAAAATCTTACAGGGACTTAGGTAGCTCATGCCTGTAATCTAGCTACTCAGGAGGCTAAGATCCTGAAGATCATTATTCCTAGCCAGTCTAGGCAGAAAAGTCCCCATATAACTTTTATCTCTAACGACTCAAAAAATGAAAAGTGGAGCTATGGCTCAAAGTGGTAGAGAGCAAAAGAGCTCAGAGACAGCCCCACAACCAAACAAAACAAAAACAAAAAAGCCAAAAGTAACGCTGTGGCTTAAGTGCTAGCCTACCTTCCACTGGCTGGAACCATAGAGTGGGGATTTTATAGAAAATCCTTAAGGCAATTTAGGTTGTTTTTAAAAAATAATCTCTCAAATAAGATTAATAAGATTAAGTTTTGTGTGTGTGCTGATTCTGGGGCTTGAATTTAGGGCTTGGATAGGGTGCTTGAACTTTTTGTGAAGGCTACCACTTAAAGTAAAGCCATAGCTTTATTTCTGGCTTTCTGGTGATGAATTAGAGATGAGTCTCATAGACTTCCTTATCTAGGCTGACTTTGAACCACAATCTTCAGATCTCAACCTACTGAGTAGCTAGGATTACAAACATAAGCCACTGTCATTCATTTATAGAGAGCCAGAACAATCTTTCAGAAACAGAACAAACTCCTTATCTCTATTTTAAGACCATGTTTGCCCAAGATGAAGGAACTCTTTAATACAACTGAATCACAGCCAGAGAAACTACCATGCTTAAAGCAGAGAGAGTGTAGTCAGTTATGATGCCTAGGTCAGACACAGTGGCTCATACCTCTAGTCTCAGCTACTTGGGTGGCAGATATTAGCAGGATCACAGTTTGAGGCCAGCCTAAGCAAAAAGTTATCAAAGCCCCATCTAACCAATAATGTGGGCATAATAATTCATACCTGTGACCCTAGCCATGCAAGAGGCATATAATCCTTTAAAAGCTATAAGAAACTTCAAAGCTATATCAATACTTACCTGCTGAATGATTTTGGAAGTTTTTTGGAGATTCTCTCTGGGAGGGACTTTTCCAAATAATTTCCAACCAGGCGCACTATGAACAACTGATTTGAGTTCCTTTGTCCTTTTTAGAAAAAGATTTCTGAAACACAAAAAAAGTTTCACAAATTTTGTATTTTGTAATCCGGGAGCAACTAAATAATAATTGTTGAAGTTGGGGCTGGGAAGGTGGCTCAGTGGTAGAGCGCTTGCCTTGCATGCCTGAGGCCCTGGGTTCGATTACTCAGCACCACATAAGAAAAAGAAAAAAGCCGAAGTGGCGCTGTGGCTCAAGTGGTATAGCGCTAGCCTTGAGCTGAAGAGCTGAGGGACAGCGCCCAGGCCCAGACTTCAGACCCCACAACCAACCAAAAAAAAAAAAAAAAATCATTTCTAGCCAGGCACCAGTGGCTCTGGAATCCTAGATACCAAGAGGATGAGATCTGAGGATTACGGTTTCAAACCAGCTGGGTCAGAAAAGTCTATGAGACTCTTATCTCCAATAAACCACTAGAAAATTGGAAGTGGCACTATGGTTCAAAGTGGTATAGTGCTAACCTTGAGCAAAAAAGTTCAAAGATCCTGAATTCAAGCTCCACTACCAACAGAAAAAAAGTATTTCTACTCTTTATATTAATACTGGTTTAGGCTAACATGCTTCAGTTAGGAGTACCTGGCTTAGCTGTGTGCCATTGACTCACACTTTCTAATCCTAGCTAATCAGGAAGTAGAGATCAAGAAGACTGAGGCTCAAGTCTAGCCCGAGCAGAAAAGTTCAGAAACCCCATCTCCCAAACAACCACCAAAAAGCCAGGCTAGAGGCATGGCTCAAGTAGGTGAGTGTCAGTCTTAAGCTAGCACAAAGCCAGTAACAGAGAGAGAAAAAAAAGAAAATATAACATATAGATCTATTAGAAGACTCATCAATAAAGATACTAGTTAAAAAAAGTGGAAGACAGCTGTAAATATAATAGTTCTGAATTCATAATTCACATACTTAACAATAAAAGCCAAAAATTTGAGAAGAAAGAAAATTGAAAAACAAAACCTAAAGGGTTAGGTAATATAATACTTTTTAAAAGTACTATTTAGTTTGCTGTCAGTTGTAATAAAAAGTATATTTAATATAAATTGTTTTCCCTAGGATAAGCTACATATAACAATGCTTATTGCAAACAAACCAATATACAGCCAAGGGAAAAATGTACTTCTCACTGAAATATCTAAAAACAAAATGAAACAAAAAATCTGTACATATATTTTACTTTTCTTATTTTTGGACTAATAGTCCAAGCCCTAAGCAATCAAAATGTAGAACCTAACTGGTTATGAAAACTGGGAATGACATTCAAAGTAGTTGCTCATCAAAACAGTATGGAGAGCCAGCACAGTGGCTCAAGCCTGTAATCCTAGCCACTTAGGAAGAAGAAAACGGGGAAGAACAAATAGGAAGATCACAGTGCAAGCTGGCCTGGACATAAAGCAAGACCTCTAAAATAACCAACACACAATAGGGCTCAAGTGGTAGAGGCCTGCCTAGCAAGTGTAAGGCCCTGAGTTTATATCCTAGTACCAAGAAAGCGAAACAGTATGGAAGGGACAGCATGGACCAATTAGAAAAGGTACTGATGAATCTTAACTCAATTACCAAACATTTATACAGGCTATGATACAAACGGAGATTAAGAAAAGCTTAAATTCATGTACAGTTATAGCTCCAAATTATTTTAATTCCCAAATAACCAGGTTTAGCTATACTCAAATACCACATAAATATATCTTGAAAGAAATATCATAATATAGAAATAAGTTTTTAGTCAGTTTCAACAATTAAAAATATTTCTATTTAGATATGCAACAGAAAAGATGACATCACAAAGCAATTTCTGTTTAAAGTACTTTAGAGGTTTCTTTTCTTTTCTTTTTTTTCTTTTTTTGCCAGTCCTGGGGCTTGAACTCAGGGCCTGGGCACTGTCCCTGAGCTTCTTTCTTTGCTCCAGGTTAGCACTCTAGCACTTGAGCTACAGCTTTTTCTGTTTAGGTGGTACTGAGGATTCGAACCCAGGGCATGATGCATGCTAGGCAAGCACTTTACCACTAAACCACATTCCCAGGCTCTGTTAGAGGTTTCTTTATAGATGCTTATATGCAGTAATTTAATTTTCCACTTTTTAAGATCCTAGGTTAGAGGTTTTTCAATAATGAACACACTGAAGACCAGGAAATTGACAAGTAGCAATTTCAAGCCACAGTGGATGACCTATTAAAGTATGGGCAACACAAGCTATGTCTGCAATTTATTGCCTCTTAACTCCATATTTATCCTGTGATAACAGAATTCTTTAAGTACTTCTTCAAAACAAATAAACATGAAACTGGCTTTCTCATTAGAAGTCATTGAAGGGATACTAAAGGAGAAAAAGGCTTTCTGGTGGTCTCCAGCTGAGGCAGAGTAAGGTGGGTGGTATTATGGATATGAGATCATTCATTAGAACTGGTCAACCACATGCCCAAACTGTGTAGTCCCTCAGCAAACTTTCAGCCTCAGCCTAGAGATAGAAATGGCCACTCTACACCTCTCTAGTCATGGAAAGAACCTCATCAATTTTCAATGGGCAGAAGCAGGAGTGGGAGATGACAGGCCTGGATCACTTATCTCTAAAAAATATACAAATCAAGGCTGGGAATGTGGTTTAGGGTAGAGTGCTTGCCTAGCATGCATGAAGCCCTGGGTTAGATTCCTCAGTACCATACAAACAGAAAAGGCCAGAAGTGGCACTATGGCACAAGTTGTGGGATGCTAACCTTGATCAAAGAAAGTTCAGGGATAGTGCCTAAGCCCTGAGTTCAAGCCCCAGAACTGGCAAAAACATTAATAATAATAATAATAAATAGATAGATAGAAAGAAATTAATCAAAAAACACAGTTAAGACACCAGTTCACATAGTTATTACTGTTTAAACAAACACACACAAAATAGGTGTTGATGAGAAAGCAAGAAAATTGGAACCTGATGAACATTTAAAATCATATAGTAAAGCCACTGTACAAAGTATTTTCACAACTGTTCAAAATGTTAAACACAGAATTATCATATAAGCCAGAAATGCCTAGGTTTTTACCTAAAAGAACTAAAAACAAAGATTGAAACAAATACTTATATATCAATGTTTGCAGCAATAGTACTGACAAATCAAAAGGCAGAAATCACTCAAATACTCATCAATAAATGAATGAGGCTCACCCCTGTAATACTAGCTATTCAGGAGGCAAAAGTCACTCCTGGCAGACAAATCTAGAGGTTTATTGGACAAATCTACTGGTTTATTGGAGATAAATAAATAAATCTTATCTCCAATAAACCAGGAAAAGCTGGAAGTAGAGGTATGCCTCAAGTGGTAAAGTGCTAGTCTTGAATGAAAAAGCTAAGCAGGTAAGAGTTAAGACCTTGAGTTCAAACCTCAGTACTGGCACCAAAAAATAAATAAATTAAGAAAAATTTGGTGTATACATATGTTATAGAATGGACTGTGTCCCTTAAAATTCCTATGTTGAAACTCTGATACTAGTCTCTTGGACTATGACTGTATTTTAAGGGTTTTTAAGAGAACTCAAGGTCATGTAGATGAGCTTTAATCCATTATGCCTGGTATTCTTGTAAAAGGAGATACCAGGGCTGCATGCATAAGAGGGAAAATGAAAGGAGGATTCAACAATAAAGAAGTAGAAGCTAGGTGCTAGTGGCTTACACCTGTAATCCTAGCTATTCAGGAGAATGAGATCTGAAGATCACAGTTTGAAGCCAGCCCAGGCAGTAAAGTCCATGAGATTCCTAACTGCCAATTAATCAACAAAAACTCAGAAATGGAGCTGTGAATCATGTGGTAAAGATCTAGCTGAAAAAGTTCAATACAGTTCCCAGGCCGAGTTCAAGCCTAGCCCAGAATTAGGGGAAAAAAATTAAAAAGCAGAAAAAGTACATGATACTCTTACCTCTAAATAACCAGCAAAAAACTAGAAGTGGAAGTATGGCTGAAGTGGTAAAGGATCAGCCCTGAGCAGAAAAAGCTAAGGAACAGCACTCAGCTCATAAGTTTAAACACCACTATCCATACAAAAAAAAAAAAAAAAAAGTAAAGAAAAAAAAGCAGCAGCAGCTAAAAAAGCAGCTATCTACAAGCTAAGGAGAAAGACTATGGGAGAAACTAAACAGCTCATCTTCATTTTAGACATATAATCTTCAATACTATGAGAAAACAAATTTCTGTGGGGGTTTTTTTGTTTTTTTTTTTGCAATGGGTCTACTTGTATCCCTATTTAAGCGATTTGTTTTTTCCCTTCCCCTCCACAAATTATACCAACATCAAATACAGTGAAAGCAGGGGTTATACTGTGGGGGAGGGACATACAAAGCAACAAAGAAATTATCTTATAAATATGTTAGAAATAATCACATGAAAGAAAAAACATTTAAATACTTATCTTGGAGTTCTTTTCACCTAACATCAACTTATCTGACCTTTTCTGCTTGCCTCAGACATATACTAGTTATTGCAAATAAGGGAAACCATGGGACCTATGTTTCTTTGGGCCTGGCTTACTTTACTTAATATAATTTTTTCCAAGTCTTTCTGTTTTTTACACCACCTAGTATGATATTTTGTTATTTTGTTATGGTATCCCTATAAAACTAATACAACATACAATGGAGTATCATTCAGCCACAAGAAGGAGCCAAGTTCTGATATATACTACAATCTGGATGGACCTTGAAAACATGGTGCTACCTTAAATGAGCCAGAAACAAAGGAACTAATATTATGTAACTCCATTTATATCAGGTATCTAAATAGGCAATTCATAGAAACAGAAAATATATAGACTTTATCAGGAACTGAGGAGAGAGAAATATGGAGTGATTGTTTAATGGGTAAAAAGTTTCCATTTAGAAAGACGAAAAGTTCTCTAAGTAAGTGATAAGTGATAATGTATATTATCATGTGTTTAATGTCACTGAATTGCATAACCATATACTTAAAATAACTAAAGTTATTGATTTTATGTTATATTATTCTACCAAAATTATTTTATTTGTTCATTCATTCAAACATTTTGAGACAAGGTCTAATTATGTTACCCAGTCTAGTCACTAAATCATGGATTCAAGAGGTCCTCCTGCTTCAGCCTCCCAAATTGCTGGGATTACAGATGTGTCACCCCACCCAGATATAACAATTTAAAATAATATGTGCAGAAAATGAAAAGCCAAAGATTGAGAACAGTATAAAGCTCAGTAGCAATATAAAGCTCAATAACAAGTTATTGAAAAAAAAAACAAAAAAAAAGAAAATAGAGAATATTTAAGCTAATGTTTTGCCAAAGAAGGTATATTAAAGCAAATAAGCAACATAAAAAATGCTCAATATTATTAGTCATTAGGAAAATGCAACTCAAACTTGCAACGAAGTGACACTTCATTACCCTCAATGATTCATCTATCTATATGTGTTTGCAATATTCTAATACATCTTTCTTTTGCTTCTTTCTTTTACATACACACAGAAAGCTTCATTTGAGACCCACACTAATTGCCTACCACACCTAAAAAGCTGGGCAAAACTCATTTATAACATGAAAACTTTCTGCTTATGAAGTAACAGGATATGAAGTGCTTAGGCCTCTAAGAATTGGCATACTCACTTATATATGAGGCAATGTAAATTTCAGTCTCTCAAATTATGGAACTTGACAATACAGAAAATTGTATCTAATCTTGAATCTTCTTACTAGCAATAATAACACCAACCTAATAAAAAGGATTGAAACTTTTCCAAACAGAAAATAAAATAGTAAAATAATCGTCAAAATAAACTAAGTTAAAAAATTAGAAATCATAACCTGACCTTCAAAGTTTTTCAGGGGAAATTAGACCACTAAAAACAAACCAACTTCCTGGACTGTGAACTTAAAGTTTCCACAAAGAATAGAAGACCAAAAAGAAAACACTATTTAGTGACCATGGAATGCTAGAGTTGACTACATAATTAATTCAAAGAAGTACTATTTTTTTAAAATTCAGTACTTGGCTATTTTGGATTAAAGATCTGGCACAAAGATTACTTACATTCTTTCCAAACCTCAATCATTTTTTTCATTTGAAAAAGACTTTCAGCTGACTATATGAAAAAAAGTACTTTTCTGCCAAATAAGTTTAGGCTTTTTTAATTCCAAGAATTTTCTTTCTCGGGCTGTTTCTCGATCTTGTCTTGGTCGCTATTACAAATCCTAAAAATTAAAAAGAATAAAGAATTTTTACTTCATAAGTCTACATAACTATCCTTGCTACTTTCAGATGTCAGAACTATTTTTAAAAGGAGAAAGCTTACTACACTTAGTCTTATTTAAAAAAAAAAAAAGTAATTACAACACTGAAAGACTACTTCTTAACTAACAGTCTTTTGGAGGTGCCCAACACTTTATAAAATATCTAGGTCAAAGGTTCTTCAAGAGCCAATGAGCCAGAGTCTCTTCTCAAATTGCATGCACAATTTTAAGAAAACGATGTGGCTAACAAATATTTCCTTGGGGAACTGTTTATAGTCTTCATCACATTCTCCTCAGATTCATCTCTACACAACTCCCAAGAAACACTAATAACTCAATAAAGTCACTTTCTATAGTCATAACACTAATAAGTGTTTGAGACAGTTTACTGCAGTTTCTTTTCTTTCAAATAACCTTTGTTTTGATCATGTGTGACATATCCCTTCTCTTCTTTCTTACATATTACTAAAATGTCTTCATTTAAACAGCTCAATAATATAAATTATTTTCTTCTTCCTCCAGAATACAGTTAGAATGCATTTGCATCAGGATGATACTTTGGTAGATCCTATCTTGTTTACCTTACAGTAAATAAATTACAGGCAAGGCTTTACTAACAGAGATCTTTGCTTCTTTACATAGCAGAGGAAAGCAACATGAAATGCCATTATGGGTAAAATAGTAATAATTATTATGACTAAAATATTTTTGCTTTTTTCTGTATACTTATTATAGCAAGTATAGAATACTCCATAAAAAGAGTTGATTTAAGTCCAATATTGGTGCCTTAAGACATTGAGAAGCAAGGCAGAAACCACCAGGAGAAAAATAAGAGGACAAATATAAGAAATGTCCTATAATTTTTCTTTTAGTATATGCACATAAAAAAGAAAATATCAGGGCTGGGAAGGTGGCTCAGTGGTAGAGCGCTTGCCTTGCATGCTCAAGGCCCTGGGTTCGATTCCTCAGCACCACATAAGCAAAAAGAAAAAAGCCGGAAGTGGCGCTGTGGCTCAAGTGGTAGAGTGCTAGCCTTGAGCTGCAGAGCTGAGGGACAGTGCCCAGGCCCAGAGTTCAGGCCCCACTACTGGACGCCCCACAAAAAAAAAAAAAGAAAGAAAATATCAGAAGAATATGTAGAAAACATCACAGTTAGCAGGATGTATACTTCATCAAAACAACAGAAACTAAGCTAACATTTTTTATTTACACTAAAGGCAAAATATATTCTTATCTGTTTAGTCACCGTGATGTACATAAAGGACAGAAATGTTTTAAAATTGCTTATGAAGATGGTCATATGTGATTATGCTAAAAGCCATAAAATTGTATACCTTTAGGTGAGTTTTATGAATTATGTCTCAAGCTGTTAAATTTCTATTAAATGAGAAATTAATCTGATATATTAACATGATAAAAAAAAGACCAACTGGGGTTTATCATACAAATACAAAGAACCACATGATCATATCAAGTGAGGCATTCAAATTCACTTAACACCATCATAAATATATATTAGTAAATAGTAGAACTAAGGGAACAAAAATTCCTTAGCCTGATTATGATCATTTACACTATCAAAGAACCCGATTGCTAACATGAAAGACTCAAGATTTCCTTTTAGATTAAAAACAACTTTGAAATATTTTAAACTGTTGCCTTCTGCATCAAAATGTTAGTTCTACAATATCACAACTGTATTAGACTTTGAGTTCTGTATTTACTATTGAATTTCCAGTGCAGTCAGCTAACTTGGGGGGAGTCGGTTTAAGGGGAGTTTTTCACTGGGGGAAAAAAAATTTACTCTAAGCCATTGTTTCTATGAACCTTTCTCTACTACAAGCCTTTTCTTTTCTTTTCTTTTTCTTTCTTTCTTTTTTTTTTTTTTTTTTTTTTTTGTGGGTCATGAGCCCTGAGCTCTGGGCTTGAGCACTGTCCCTCAGCTCTTCAGCTCAAGGCTAGAGCTCTACCACTTGAGCCATAGAGCACCACTTCTGGCTTTTTCTACTTATGTGATTCTGAGGAATCGAACCCAGGACCTCATGCATGCAAGGCAAGCACTCTACCATTGAGCCACCACCTCACCCCTACAAGCCGTTTCTTCTATAGATTATTCTATTTCAAAATTTCTTACTTTCTACCTTATTTACATACATATCTGAATGCTACTTTTAAACTATAAATGCCCAGAGAATAGAATTTGTATAATCTTCTCAATGATCTGTTCTCTATTAATATTTTCATTTTTAAAATTGATTCCTTTTCTTTTGATATATAGTTCTACAAATTTTACTACATGTAAAGATTTTTTTTTTTGTTGGTCATGGGGCTTGAACTCTGGGCCTGGGCGCTGTCCTTCAGCTCTTCAGCTCAAGGCGAGCACTCTACCACTTGAGCTACAGCGCCACTTCCTACATGTAAAGATTTATGTATCTATCACCTCAAAGTACAGAATACTTCCATCACCCCCAAAATATTCCCTGTGTACCTCCTTATGGTCACAACTCCCTAATCTCTGTAAAAACGTGAAATGATCTTGAGATAGATTTACAGGTCAGATTTAGTGCCAGAGAAGTAAATCTTGTTTCCCTGTCATGAATTCTTATAATTTATAATTTAATTCATATTAAATCATTAATCATTGTCTCAGCATCCATTTTAAACCAGAAGCAAGGCTCAATCACTGTTAACATGGTTAACAGTTCTATGCCTCTTTCCAGTTTCTCAATGTGGTCATCTAGATTTCTGGCTCAGACAACTACCTCCTGATGACCACTTCTTTATGGGAAAGCTAAACACAAGCTACTTGACTGGCCAAGCTGACTCCACACTTTGCACAGGAGGGATGCTACGATGCTCTTGTAGAACTCATATCTGATCATTTTGGTGGTACTGGAGTTTGAACTCAGGACTTCACTCTTGTCACACTTGCTAAGCAGGTACTCCTTGAGCCATGCCCTCCAGCATACCTTCTAACTTTAAACCTATCAGAACTCTCATTAGGAAACACGTTTAAATAATGCTCTTAATTGTAATAAAGGTTCTAGCCCATAGCTGAATCCTGGTGTGGACCAGCCAGCTTGCTATAAATACCAGGGCTTATATAATTCATTAAATAATCCTTATTTCCATCTTTGTCACCTCTTGTGATCACTGAACAAGAATCCTCTTATTATTAAGCAAATCTATGTTTATTAAAATTCACTAAAGGACAAGAGTAAAATATTGATAAGAGTCTTAGCACTACCTTGAGCAGTGCTAGTAGAGTGAGATTATAGTGATGAGGCATGAGATCAAATGGTTAAAGACAGGAAATGGATGGGGATTACGCAAAGTGTGTGATGTGATGATCATTCAGGACTGGCTGATCTATGAAATGAAGATCTGGAAGTATTTCTAATATGCCTAGACTATATAACAAGACTCTGTCTCAGTAAAACAAACCTAAAAAACAGAAACGTACTATACGTTCATAACTAACAAGAAAGGTCTAAAAGAAACTAATAAATAGCTAAGTAGCAATCTTGAAACTTCAGAGAGGTGATTATGTAAAGAACTGACTTATTAGCTAAATATGGTGATTTGTGCCTCTAATCCCAGAACTTAGGAGGCTGAGTGAAGGTTAGCCTGGGCCACTTTATAAAATCTTGTCAAAAAAAAAAAAAAAAAGCCAGGTACCAGCTACTCAGGAGGATGAGCTCTGAGGATCAAGGTTCAAAGCCAGCCTGGGCAAGAGAGTCTACAAGATGCTTATCTCGGGGTTGGGGAGGTGGCTCAGTGGTAGAGTGCTTGACTTGCATGCATGAAGCCCTGAGTTGGATTCCTCAGCACCACATAAGCAGAAAAAACCGGAAGTGGTACTGTGGCTCAAGTGGTAGAGTGCTAGCCTTGAGTTCAGGGCCCCACGACCAACAACAACCCCCCCCCCAAAAAAAGGAGAAAGAAAAGAAAAGAAAAAAAAGAAACGTGAAAAAGATGCTTGTCTCTAATTAACCACTAAAAAACTTCAGCTCTGCTCAAGTGGGAGAACACTTATACTTGAATGAGAAAGCTCAGGGACAGTGCCCAGGATCTGAGTTCAACTCCCAGAACTGCTCTCTGCAAAATGAAAAAACATACCATGAAGAACTGACTTGTTCTTTGTGGTTCTATAGGGAAAACAAACAAGAACAATTACAAAGAGATATAATATAAGAGATATAATATGCTTCAATATAAATAACCTTTTAACAATTAATACTGTTAATAGGCTGCCTTTAGGAAAACCATAATATCTATCCAGTACCTAAATTATCTAAGAATAAGAAAGTTAAACACTACACTTTAAAGTTGTTGGTGATGCATTTCTATGTTGATTTTTTTGGCTCATGTCCGACCTAACAGTACTTCCTGAATTGATTATATACATGATAGAACTAGTCTTCAAATACCATAAGTGAAGTCCCAATCCCAATAAGTATAGGTACAGAATCATTCAAGGCACAGAACTGTCAAATGCAGGTTCAGGAAGACCTCTGACTGTTGTCAGTCAGTTTGAAGTGAGCTACTGGTCACAGGCAGGAGGAACTACATTAAAGTCCAGGAACCCAGGCAGACATCCATCACTTTGCAAATTTTCTCACACTTGGTTAATGGGGTTTGATGCCTGCCACATGGAATTGATAAGTTCATGTCTCTGTGGATTCTGCTGTATTTGCAGATATAATTGCTTATTGACATAAGTCAACTGTTTGTGCTTCATGGTATGCTGGATGGTGTCCCCGCCACCCCCTCCAGTGTTTATGTATACAAGATGTTGAGTCATTCTGTTTTGGCACTTAATTTCAAAAGGGAGTAAGCTTGGGTCAAGACCATTGATTGCATTGCCTTAAAACTATTGTTCTCTATAACATAAAAATAAAACATAAAGTATCAGGCCTAGGCTGTTAGTAACAGTAAATCAAAAGACTGTGTTTCAGTGATCTTCAATAAGTACAAAACAATTGCTGGATGCCAGTGGCTCACCCTGTAATCCTACCTACTCAGGAGGAGGAGATCTGAGGATCAAGGTTCAAAGCCAGCCTGGGCAGGAAATTCCGTGAGACTCTGATTTCCAATAAACCACTCAGAAAACCAGAAGTGGCGCTGTGGCTCAAGTGGTAGAGTGCTCACATTGAGCTGAAGAGCACCCAGGCCCAGAGTTCAAGAGCTATGACCAACAACAACAACAACAAAAATCTTACTCATTTAAAATAGGCGACTCATTATTAATTTACTCAAGAAAAATGTTAAGGTAGTTATTCTTCTTTGCAGAATATTTCTGAGTTACTATAATTGTATGCTCAGTTTTATTCATTTTTTGCAGGTGGGGTGAAAGGCTCAAACAATCTTCCTAACTTAGCCTCCCAAATAAGTTGGGCCGATAATTACAGTCATTGTACCTAGCTGTGTATCCAGTTTTGAAAATTTATCTGTTTCTAGAACTACACCACAAAGATGAACATTATTCTCTACGCTATGTGCTGGTAACATTAAGCAATGATGCCTTATCCGAAATTTTTTTTTTTTTTGGTCCAGTCGTGGGGCCTGAACTCTGGGCCTGGGCACTGTCCCTCAGCTCTTCAGCTCAAGGCTAGAGCTCTACCACTTGAGCCACAGCGCCACTTGCGGCTTTTTTTTTCTGCTTATGTGGTGCTGAGGAATCGAACCCAGGGCCTTGAACATGCAAGGCAAGCGCTCTACCACTGAGCCACCTTCCCAGCCCCCCTTATGCAAAGTTTTATGTTACTAGGTTTTGATACATAGCTCAGGTGGTATAGCCCTTGCCTATCATACCTGAAGCCCTGAATTCAAACTCCAGGAACCACCAAAACAAACAACAAAGTCAATGAGGGGAGGGGGTCAAGGGCTATGTAAGTTAAAAAAAAAAAAAAGGGCAATTTAACCTTTATCATTCTTTAAAAACAAAGTATAGCCAGGTAACAGTAGTTCATACTTATTAAAATCCTACCTACTCATGAGACTGAGATGTGAAGATTAAAATTTGAAGTCAGCCTGGGCAGAAAATTCCCTGAGACTGGTATCTCCAATTAACCACCAAAAAGCTGGTAGTGAATGTATGCACTAGATATCTTAAATTCAAGCTGCAGTACTAGCACAAAAACAAAACAAAATTTTTAAAATCCACAGAATACAGAAGGTACGTATTCAGTTGAACCACTATCTTTATTTAAAATTTTAATAATGTACTTTTGAATTTATTTATTTATTTTTTTGTCCGTTGTGGGGCTTGAACTCTGGGCCTGAGCGCTGTCCCTCAGCTCTTCAGCTCAAGGCGAGCGACCACTTTGGTTTTCTGGTGGTTTACTGGAGATAAGAGTTCACGGACTTTCCTGCCCAGGCTGGCTTTGAACCACGATCCTCAGATCTCAACCTCCTGAGTAGCTAGGATTACAGGCGTGAGCCACCGGTGCCCAGCTTAAACTTTTATATAGGATATATTTGGGGGAATGACTAATGCGTTTTCCCACACAAGAGGGATTTTAATTCTGCTAGCTTTATTTTATTTTTGCAAGTCCTGGAGCTTGAACTCAGGGCCTGGGCACTGTCCCTTAGAGCTTCTTTCTTTGTTCAAGGCTAGCACTCTACCACTTGAGCCACAGCACCACTTCTAGCCTTTTCTGTTCATGTGGTACTGAGGAATCAAACCCAAGGCTTCATGCATGCTGGACAAGCACTCTAGCACTAAGCCACATTCCTAGCCCCACTGCTAGCTTTACTGTGGTGCATGAAGGAGAAATTTTCCTTTCCTTGTACTGGAGTTCAAGTAAGGATACACTGTACAGCTATATACTGTATTTATCTTAACTCTTCATACATGTACTATTTTGTTTCTTCTTTTTTCTTGTTTTTAATATTATCTTAAAATAGGTGCACTTTACTGGACATAGATGAAAATGAACTAGGCAACTCAAAGGCAACGATGGGAGGGAGGGAATGAGGGAGAAAAAGGGAACAGCTTTCACTAAGCAACAGGAAAGAAATGTACATATCATCTGATGTGGAAGAAATAATTGTATTGTCAAAGCTCATAAAATTCACAAACTTTATAGACCATAATAATGACAACTTGCCTTGTGAAGGTTAAAATGTTTGTAACTATCACTATTCCACAATACTGTGAAATGTGTGAAATTTATGTAATCACCTAATCTCAATAAAAAGTTGTACTTTTAACACGTCCCCTAATACGTATGGTAGATCTTGATCAGTGTCACTCCTGCCAGCATTCTCCCAACTCCCATCTATCCCATCTCCATCTGTCTCCTAAAGTTTCCTAGCTCTGTTTTCCCATATGTACATGTATTATCCACATTTCTCTCTCCCACTTTCTTAGCCTCCATCTCCTTCAGAAAGGAGATATTTTAGCTTTCTGGTATTCATTTTGTTAACCTGTTTCTAAATTGTTCAAAGGGGTTACACCATGGAACCCTACCCTTATGCATACCATACTCAATTCAGTTTGATCCTGTGTATATATACAAATGGCCAGTATATGTTTTCAAGTATGTTTATATTTTGGGTCTAACTTCTATGTATGAGAGAAAACATGTATACTTTGTGTCTCCCAGCCTGACCCACTTCACTCAACATGGTTTTTTTTTCCAGGTCCATCAATTTCTCTGTAAATAACATAATACTATTCATTCCGACAGATGAATAAAATTTCATCATATGCATATGATGTATGTTACACATATTCTGATATATATCAATAAAAATTCATATATATTATATATATATTTATGCATACATGAGACAGCACTCAGGTTCTGAGTTCAAGCCTGAGGACCAATACACACACACACACACACACACACACACACACACACACACACACACACACACACACACACACACACACACACACACACACAAAATGCTATAGAAGGGCAGAGGATGGAGGATAAGAAAGTAAAGGAGAGATGGTAGAGACTTGGAAAACACTTTAAAAGTTAAAAAAAAAAAAAAGGAGTTAAAAACATCTTCAAAGGCATTGAGGTAGGCAGAGTAGAAAAAAAAAATTAACAGTACACAGATAATTTATATAATCTGGAGACCACAGTCCAAAGTACTTACTAGCAATGGCTAACTTCTAACTAGCATTTATTCTTGCAGCAATTTTTCTACCTACAAACCTTTTTTCTACAAACTTGGTTTCTCTTATTGCTAAACATACTTCCAAATGTTGCAATTTTCTTTTTTCTTTTTTTTTTAAATTGGTCCTGATGCTTGAACTCTGGGCCTTGGTGCTGTCCCTCAGCTCTTCAGCTCAAGGCTAGCACTCTATCACCTGAGCCACAGCACCACTTCTGGTTTTCTGAGTGGTTTATTGGAGATAAGAGTCTCATGGACTTTCCTGCCCAGACTGACTTTCCTGCCCAGGCTGGCTTTGAACATGATCCTCAGATCTCAGCCTCCTGAGTAGCTACTATTATAGGCATGAGCCACCGGTGTGTGTGTTTTTTCCCCCCTAATTGTCAGTGTGGGGCTTGAACTCTGAGATTGGGCACTGTCCCTCAGCCCTTCAGCTACTTGAGTCATAGCGGCACTTCTGTGCAATTTTCTTTTCATTGTCTTTACAAGAACAGTGTGAGAAAAAAAAAAAAACAGTATTTATCTTTAGTTTTATCTATATTTTGCCAGTCCTGGGGCTTGAACTCAGGGCCTAGGCACTATCCCTGAGCATCTTTTTTGGCTCAAGGCTAGCACTTTACCTCTTGAGCCACAGTGCCACTTCTGGCTTTTTCTGTTTATGTGGTACTGAGGAATCGAAACCAGGGCTTCATGCATGCTAGGCAAACATTCTACCACTAAGCCACATTCACAGGCCCTATTTTATTTTATTTTTTGTGTGTGTGCTGTCTTAGGGCTTGAACTCATGACTTAGGTGCTGCCCCGAGCTTGTTTTTTGCTTAAGGCTAGTGCTCTACCACTTGAGCCACAACTCTACTTCCAGGTTTGTTTTTTATGTTGTTGTTTATTTGTTTTTGGTGCTTGAGTCTTGTGCACTTTCCTGCCTGGCCTGACTTAGAACCACAATCTTCAGATCTCAGAGTTTTGAGTAGTTAGGATTACAAAGCTGAGTCACTGGTGGTCAGCTAGTTTTATTTTATAATCCTTGACCTGCTTTTTAAAAAAATGAACTAGGGGCTGGGAAAGTAGCTCAGTGGTAGAGTGCTTGCCTTACATGCATGAGGCCCAAGGTTCAATTCTTCAGTACCACATAAGCAGAAAAAGGCGAAGTGGTGCTGTGGCTCAAGTGGTAAAAGGCTAACCTTGAGCTGAAGAGCTGAGGGACAGTGCCCAGGCCCAGAGTTCAGGCCCACAATCAACAAACAAAAACAAAAACAAAAGAACTGTTATAATTCTTGAATAAATTTTTCCAGGGACAATAACAAAAATATATTTTGCCTAAGTTGATTTAAAAAAGATGGCTAAAAACAGTGAAGATTAAAACCAGATTTGGAACTTCTAAAAAATTCCCAATGTATAATGGGGTGGTTAGTTATAGAGTATAGTATCTGGGAAAATACACATAATCTGATTTCAAAACCATCATGTTCAATTCCAAATATAAAACGTTGTAATCTGTGTGAGACTGGAATCAGAGAAATACACAAACACACAAAAAAGTATCCAAAATAAAATTGAAATTAAAAAGAAAGTGCAAGGTCAAATTCAGAAGTAAGTTAAACACTGTATTACCAAGTTAACTTTCAAACTAGCTAGCTTGGTTTTCAAAGGTAAACTTCTCTTAATTTCAGGAGAAAAAAAAAGCCTGCTAAAAACTCAGACAGTCACATGTGTTTCCCCTCTTCCTTTAGCCACAGAAATAAGAACTACAAGAAAGGCTGAGGTAGCAAATTTTAGAGGTGGGCCAAGCCACATTCAGTGTACACAACTCTTCCCTCACTAAAGGGTTTTGTTTTGTTTCCCTCTACACAGGGTTTCACCCCCAGACTAACCTGCAGCTCAAGATCCTCCTGCCTCCCAGGTGCTGGAATGGGCCCAGGGCCCTTCAGACAAAAAAAAAAAAAAAAAAGAGAGAGACAATAATTGAAAAACAGCAAAAGCAAAAAGGGATGTAGGCATGGCTTAAGTGGTAGAGGGCCTGCCTTCAAGCACAAGGCTCTGAGTTGCCTGTTTTTTTAAATCATTGCAGTAAGGTTCAAGCAGATATAAACCAGAATTATCTGGGTGAAAACTTTTAGTGTAGCTATGAGTTCCTAAGCCACTAGAATTACTTACTTTTTCTGAATACATTTAGAGATAGGTAACCGATAAATTGCTTCAAAATCTCCAAATATGGTGTATACATGTGAACATATGAGGGAAGGTGGGAAGAGGGCACAGAATCAGTGAAGAGCAGGTAAAGAAGTACAACAGAGAGGTCCATCAGCTGCACTGGACATTGATGAAAATGAACTTAACAACTCAAGGGCAGTGATGGGAGGGAGGGAATGAAAGACAAGGGAACAGCTGATACTAAGCAATATATGTAAAGTTAACCTTGCTGTGTATCACCTCTAAAACAACAATTAAAAAATCAATTTATGTTTGTATGTGTGCATGTTTATATGTATGTGCACCCAGGTCCTAGGGCTGGAACTCAGGGCTTGGGCCCTGTCCCTGAGATTTTTGGTCAAGGCTAGAGCTTTACTATATAAGCCATAGATAGTTCCATTTCCAACTTTTTGGTGCTTAATTGGCAATTAAGATTCTCACTGACTTTTCTGTCTAGACTAGCTTTGAACCATGATACTCCAATCCCAGCTTCATGAGGAGACAGAATTATAGGAATGAACCACAGGTACGCAGCTGGGGACAACTTTTAATAACTGAAAGTTACCTGTCAAAACCAGTTCTCCAGCCGGGCGCTGGTGGCTCACGCCTGTAATCCTAGCTACTCAGGAGGCTGAGATCTGAGGATCGCGGTTCAAAGCCAGCCCGGGCAGGAAAGACCATGAGACTCCTATCTCCAATAAACCACCAGAAAACCGGAAGTGGCGCTGTAGCTTAAGTGGTAGAGCGCTCGCCTTGAGCTGAAGAGCTGAGGGACAGAGCCCAGGCCCAGAGTTCAAGCCCCATGACCGACAAAAAAAAAAAAAAAACAGTTCTCCTGAATCTGACTAGATCAAGATTATGAATTAGAGAATCTAATTTTTTAATCTACTTTTAGGTAATTTTGTTGTATATCAAATACTGGAACTATTATACTGGTTCATCAAAGTGGAACACTGGAAACCTCCAAGAAGTTACTCAAGGTATGGAAATAAAAATCTTAAATTCCAGTTCATTGATTAAAGTTTACTATTACCGTATTCTCTCTCATGCAGTGCTATCTTCCCCACCCTTTTACACACCCCCCAAATCATAAAGGAAATAAAATATAGACTATACTGTGTGTGGTGTCTCATTCCTATAATCTCAGAGATAAAAACATTACCAGTTTTGAGGCCAACCTGGGCTGCGTAATGAGACCCTATCTGCCTGGTGAGACCATATCTTAAAAAACAACAGAAGGGGCTGGGAAGTTGGCTCAATGGTAGAGTGCTTGCCTTGCATGCATGAGGCCCTGAGTTTGATTCCTCAGCACCACATAAGCAGAAAAAGCCAGAAGTGGCACTAGTGGCACTAGAGTGCTACCCTTGAGCTGAAGAGCTAAGGGACAATGTCCAGGCCCTACGACAAAAAAAAAAAAAAAAATCAAACTGCATTTAAAGAATCCTCTTTAACTTAGTTCACATTTGAAATATTAGCCAAAAAAAAGAAAGAAATATTAGCCAGTAAATATGTGAGGTTTACTATGTGTGCAAAAATAAGCACAACCTATACTGAAAACAAGGCATGAATTTTCTTGAAGGTCTCACAAAAATAATTTAAAGAAAGAAAAAGGAAGAAAGGGGGGGAGTGGAAGGGAAAGGAAGAGAGAAGTAGGGAGAAAAGGGGTAGGGAGGGGAGGAGCAGAGAGGGTAGAGAAAGCATAGCTGGAAGCCCAAGAGATTCCAAAAAAGGTTTCACTCATAATTGTTGAGTTGTAGGAACATGAAGCTCAAGGCACACATCTAACATTTCAAGTTTTTTTTTGCGTAGTGTTTTTTTTTTTGTCAGTCGTGGGGCTTGAACTCTGGACCTGGGCACTGTCCCTCAGCTCTTCAGCTCAAGGTTAGCACTCTACCACTTGAGCCACAGCATCATTTCCAGTTTTCTGAGTGGTTTATTGGAGATAACAGTCTTACAGACTTTTCCTTCCCAGACTGGCTTTGAACCATGATCCTCAGATCTCAGCCTCCTGAGTAGCTAGGATTACAGGTGTGAGCCACCCTCACCAGCTCACATTTCAAGTTTTTTATTTTATTTTATTTTATTTTATTTGAGAACATACTGTACAGAGGGGCTACAATTACATGGGCAGGATAATGCATACATTTCTTACCAAGCATTGCAGCCTCCTCCTTTGTTTACCCTTACATTTCAAGTTTTTATATGCAGGCTACCCCTTGGGCTCCCAATGCTTGCTTAGCTGAAGCAGAAGCAAGTTCCCAAGAGAGACTGAAACAACTTCCCTCACAGAAGGGAAGGAAAGCATGAAATCACCACTGAAGCCATTCAAAATTAGAGTAGAGCCATTCTAAACAAATCCCCATATCTTCTACATGAATTCTCACCTAGTCAATGAAGCTTCAGCTTCCAATGATATCTTAAAATTTTGTAATAATAAATTGTCATAAAGAATTGTCCAGCCAGGTGCCGGTGACTCACGCCTGTAATCCTAGCTACTCAGGAAGCTGAGATCTGAGGATCGTGGTCCAAAGCCAGCCTGGGCAGGAAAGTCCATGAGACTCTTAACTCCAATAAACCACTAGAAAACCAGAAGTGGCGCTGTGGCTCAAGCGGTAGAGTGCTAACCTTGAGCTGAAGAGCTGAGGGACAGCACCCAAGCCCAGAGTTCAAGCCCCACGCCCATCAAAAATAATAATAAAAAAATTATCTATCACTAATTTTAAAACTATTCTTACTTTTTTTTAAAATAGATTTTTTTACCCTGTTAAGAGAAAAAGAAGTGGAAGAAAAGGAGACGGGAAGGGGAGAGGATAAACAGATGAGAGAAAAGAACCATAAAGTAAATCAGGAATACTAGGAATCAGAAATCCTGGTTTTTGAATGCACTAACTAAAATGAACTGCCTTCTTTCATGAGGTGGCAGTAGCTGTACCAAATAGTAAGAGTCTATCTCAGAAAAAGCCAATAGTACCAAAAGGAACTTTGGAGTTAAGAACGGCAACTATATACAAAGCAACAATAAAAGCCTCTTGAGTTACTGGGACAAGGGTACTTTCTGATTATTTTGCCTGAGATGCAAGATTTGTTGAAAATTACAGTCCCTGGGGGACTGTGAAGAAGGAGAGTCCTTGAAAGTTACCAATTCAACCCAACCTGAATGGAGTTCTTGATGCCAGTGCCAGGTATTGCAGATTCAGCAATGAATGCCAGTCCTTCTCTTTAAGAATTAATCATCAGAAAGTATTAAGAATTAAAGAGTTGAAGGGACGGGAAGGGGAAACAAAGGAGGAGGCAACAATGCTTGCTAAGAAATGTACTAATTATCTTGTCCATGTAATTGTAATCCCTCTGTACAGTATTTTCATAATAAAAAAAAAAAGAATTAAAGAGTTGGGGCTGGGAGTTGGTTCAGTGGTAGAGTGCTTGCCTTGCATGCATAAGGCCCTGGGTTCGATTCCTCAGCACCACATAAGCAGAAAAAGCTGAAAGTGACACTGTGGCTCAAGTGGTAGAGTGCTAGCCTTGAGCTGAAGAGCTGAGGTACAGCGCCCAGGCCCAGAGTTCAGGCCCACAATTGACCAAAAGAAAAAAAAAAAGAATTAAAGAGTTAAGAATCCAGTTAAGGTTTTTGCTAAATATTAAAGGAAAATTTGTATCCCACTCTGTCCTTTCCCAAGAATAACATATAAAGGAAGCAATGATTTGTAGAGTCTTGAAATTTGGATCTCAAGAAAAATATGGGCTGAAGAAATAAACTTAAGGGTAGCTAAATTTTCTGATTTTAAATCCAGTGCTCGGATACATCCGATTAATGTGGTCATCTGAATAAAATCTAGCTATAATAAAAATCTAATTATGCTACAAGTCAAAGGTTTTTAATTTGATGGAAATTTCTGTACACTGCTAATAATGTGAAAGCCTCTAATAAATAGATTTCCTTTGCTACTGTTTGTAAATTGCAACCAGATGTATGTGTCTTTTCCAACTTATTCCCCATTAGGCTGCATTTCACCTCTAAGTCATTGACCATTGTCTAAATCATGTCTATTCCCAATACTTGGCACAAAGTAAGCTAATTTATTAATTGAATTGGCCCTATCCAGGTCTAAAATTGCTCGATATCTGATCTCAAAACAAAATCAAGATATGAGGACCAATAAGCACCTAAAGTCACGTCATAAACTTATGTCACAAATAAATTTAACTCATTTTGAGACCTTTTGTGAATATAGTACTGATGCTGCAAGTTTTAATTATATTTTTACAATTACAAGTACAAATACAGATCTACTATATATTTTGTCATTAAGTAGCACAAAATCAAGATTTCCGACTGATTTAAGAAACTATGTAATTTATTTGTAAAACTACTTAAGTAAGGAAAATAGAGATAAGAAATAGTAGAGAGGGGGGAGGCTGGGAAGGGATGTGAAGGGTAAACAAAGGAGGAGGCTGCAATGCTTGATAAGAAATGTACTCATTATCTTGCCCATGTAATTGTAACCCCTCTGTACAGTATGTTCACAATAAAAAATAAAAATTAAAAAAAAGAAATAGTAGAGAGTAAGAAATAAAAATCAGGAAACTGTGTCTCTGTCGACACACTAATTGTATAACTTTCTAAGACCTAAACTGCATAATGTTTCAATTCTAGTTACAGTCAAGACCCCTAAAAAGGTGTTACATGTTAGAAATACTTTTTGCCTAGAGATTGAAGTGGGAGGGAGGGCAGTAGGATGGTATCAAAATGCAATTCAAGTGAAATTGCTTTTTCAGTAATGCCCATTGAGATATGTATTTTCCCACTGCATCTGTTTACTCCTATTAAACCATCAAAGCCTCATTCTGAATCGTATTTTTTAGCACTATAATTCAATTACAGAATGTCCTGTCAAATTAAAAATAAAAGACCTTTAAACTGATGTTGTTTGGGGCTGGGGATATACGTTGGTAGTCCAGAGCTTGCCTAGCATGCCCTAGATTCGATCCCTAGGACCTCAAAAAAAAATTTTTTTAATTAAAAGTTTTGAATTAACTGAGAGTTCTCTGGGAGAAGTAAAGAGATTTCCTACGTAACTATAGTAATTTGGCTTATATGTCTAGCATCTAATTCTAAGCACCAAACCGACTGCATTTTAGTAAAGACCACTGAAGCAAACCTAATGAAAAACCACGGCTTCTAATTTCAAGAATCCTCACACCACTGGAATGGGTTTAGACTCCAAGCAAATTAACAGCTCTACAAAATGACTTCCCTTTCTTCCCCAGCCACACCCGCAGGCAAAGCCCTTCCCCATCCAAGCCCTTCAAGTATAATTATTTTTAAGAAGGGCGGGGGGGAAGGTTGTCTGCTGGTCCGGGACAGGCAACTGCACATTTGGCCAGCAGGCAGGCTAGCCTGATTGCACAAGCACTCGGGGAGCGTGGTGTGGACACCTCCAGCCCCACGGGACAACAGGAAGATTGCTTCCCACAGAGTTCACAACCACAGAAACACAAAGCCAGCCGACCGGGTTCCTCTTCCCCTACCTGCAAATCAAAGCTGTCGGAACCGGCGGCGGGGTCGGGAGGCAGCCGACGCAGCCCTCCCCGCAGGTCCCCGGCCCCGCCCCAACCCCGGTGCGGTACCTGGCGAAGAAGTCCGCAAAGCCTCCACCCCGCCGAGCCCGGGCCGAGGTCCCCGCGGGGCCCGGCTCCATGCCGGGCGATGGCACTGGCCGCTCCGCCGGGGGCAGGTGGTCGCCGGTGCTCGGCCGGCGGCTCACCTCGAACGTATTCCGGGAGTTCAAGTGACCGTCCGGGAAGCCGAGGCTCGGCTCGGCACCCCCACTAGTCCTCCCGGCTGGAGTGACGGCGAGCTCGCGCTCCATGGACCCCGCGGGGCTGGCTGTGGGCCGCTCCGAGTCCTCGCTGCCCCCCGAGTCGTCGTCGGCATCGACGTCGGCGTCGGCGTCTGCGGCCGCCAGGCAGCAGCTCCGCAGCGGGTCCTCGAGCGGCGCGGCCCAGTCTGACGAGCTGTCGGCGCCGCCCGCACCCTGGTCCCCGGGCCCTTCCAGGCGGAGGCGACCGCACGGGCGCTGGTAGCGAGGCTCTGAGCCGCCAGCACGAGCTTCGGCCGGGCAGCCACGGTCCTGGCCCAGCAGGAAGCCCGAGTCCCCGTTGGTCATGCCGCCCAATCGCGACGCGCGGGCGTCCGCCGCCTCCGCGACGCGGGGCTTGGAGCCGTGCGGGCGGGCGGCCGGGCGCGAGGCGGCCGCAGGAGGGGCGCCGGCCGGGCCAGCGGGGAGCGGACAGTCACACAGCCCCGGCTCGCGCGGCCCCCCGGCCGCCGCCAGGTGAGACTGGAGGCGCTGCCGGGGCGGCGTCTCCTCCTCCTCCTCCTCCTCCTCAGCCTCCTCCGGGGGCTCCGCCGCCCCGACACTGCCACCAAACCCGCCGGTGGCCGGGATCATCTTCCTGTCCGGGTCCGCGGGCTCCTGCGCGGGCGCCGGGAGCAACTTGGCGTTTCTTCTCGAGCAGGCGGCAGCATCCTCCGGCCCCACCATCTGAGGGCCGGTTGGCCGCCGCCCGAGGAGACCGAGGGCTCGGCCGCGCAGCCTCTGCCAGGGAGCAGCCGGGGTACGGGGACCGCGGCCGCCACCGCAGCCGCAACGCTCCGGACCCGCCCCTCCCGCCCGCCCCCCCCCCCGGCCTGCCGGCCCGACCGCCCGACAGTTGCGATAAGGCGGGCACGCGCCTGGGCTCGCGCACGCGCAAAAGACGGACCGGTCAAGCTACGACCTGGAGATTCCCTGAACCATAGAGATGGCAGCTAGAGAGGCCTGGGCCGCCAATCTGGAATCCGCCGTCTGCGTGGCGGAGGCTGCTTTGCACACTCTGCGTCTGGCAGATAGTAGAGGGAGGTATTACTCACTTAGCAAAAATTAACTTGGCCTAATCATTGGTGAGAGCAAAATACAGGATCTTAGAGTAGGTAAGTCATTCCAGTGTACAAAGTCCATCAGCAATGGACTAAGCCTATAGCCTTAGTTCAGGATTTCATCGCTGCATGGCCAACACCTCAACACTTCATCTTCCACAAGCTATCTAGCACAGTGTTTCCATTATTTTCTTAGAAGGGAGATGAAGCAGGGATCAGGAAGGGAAGGATTTATACCAGCCCCTTGTGATGATGTAGTAAAATGGAGTGGCGACAGTTGGCTGGAAATGAAGGACATTTCAAGTAGAACAAGAAGTGCTAACTACTAGGAGGAAACACATGATGGAAGCTAATGATAACTACAAAGCTAAGGAGACTGAACCTGATATGGTTTGAAAAAAATTGGATTAAAAAAATCTCGATTCATACTTAGAAAATATCCAGTAAAGTTAAATACTGGAATCCCAGCATATAGTGAAAACTCAAATACTTGGGTTAGAATTTAGGCTAGGTGGAGGAGTCACCCGAATAATACACCCAGATGAGTCATGAGTGACATTCCTGGGAAGTAAAAAGAAGGTTAGGGGTGGGGCAGAGAAGAAGTTATTTCAGAAGAGTCAAAGATGTGTTGCAAGAGATTAAAGAGACATCAGAATTGGATAGGATGAAACAGCAAATGTAGAACACTCATTCTAGAATAAATTATCAGTGAAATGGACAGAAATAGAAGAATAACAAGAGCCAGGCTGGTGGCTCATGAATGTAATCCTAGTTCCTGAGCAAGCTAAGACCTGAGGAGTGAAGTTTGAAACCATCCCAGGCAAGAAAGTATTGACCACCAAAAGAGCTGGAGGTGAAGATGTGGCTGAAATGTTAGAGTACTAGTCTTGAGCACAAAAACTGAAGGACAATACCTAAAGCCCGAGTTCAAGCCCCAGGACTGGCACAAAATTTTTTTAAAAAATGAAGTAGTAACTAGAGAAGGCGGCATTTTTGAGTCTTTAAATTTTTTTATAAAAAAAAAAAAAGCATGAGTGGCTATAATTACATTTCTGGTAAAGTAAAAATATGTCAAGATAGGAATCGTGTGCCTATCACCCAGATTTAGAAGTACCCTATATCTTTTATAATGAGCTTTTTGTAAGGACTGAAGTGGCAAAGCTATTGTCATTTAGATCTTTCAGAATAAAGAAATAATACCCAGAACATAGGTATAAGAGTTAATATTAAAAGAAAGGCTGAGACTGGAAGATAGAGTTCTAAGCTAGCGTGGGCCACATAGAACCTGTCTCAAAAAGAAAAGGAAAAATATAAAAATCTAGGAGAGGATGTGCAAAAAGTAGAACACTAACTCATTGCTGATAAAAATGTAAAACAGTGCAACCTCTATGGAAAAAGTGTGCTTAATTACCCAAAAGGTTAAATAGCATTTCCTAGATACATCTCTAAAAGAATTAAAAACAAGTACACTAACAAAACTGCTAAAGGGATGAAATTGGGCAAGACACACTGTAGTCACAAACTCCTTTGTTGAATGGCAGCTTCTTTGTACAACTACTTAAAGATAATACAAAAACATATATAAAATTTTTACATAGACATTCACAGTGGTAGTATTCTTAATAGCCAGAAGGTAGAATACCAAAATTTCTATTAACAGATAAAAGTAGTAGAGCCATGTAATGGAATATTACTCAGCTGTGAAGAGATGGACCAGCCATGCCTACTGCAGCATTGTGAATGTATTGTCTCTGTACAATGAACATGGTTAATTTTGTTATATATATTTCACCTAAACTTAAAAAAAATAACAATATAGCAGATGTCTGGGCATAAGGATAGTTACAAATATCAGTAACATACACACACACACACACACACACACACACACACACACAATCTAGAAGAGAGTAGCAGGAGTTCAGTCTCATTTGTCTTTCAGTCTTCGTCCTCTCAATCTAGAGAATGTCATGTGTTTTCTTCTTGTTAAACTTTTCCCAACAACTTCTTTCTAGCTACTATTGTAGTTCTTTTTGTATGAAATGATACTATAGTTTTTAAACTCAAATTGCTCTAAGTAGTATATTTTGCTCATCTTCCTCTCCTCAAAGTTTTTATGACCACAGTAGTCCACATAACCCTACTGGTTTTTAATGCAGTCTTCAAAAGTGAAATACATTTATATTTTGCAACTTTGTCCACAATGAAGGTGTAATGTGACATACCTTCTATAGTGTTAAATCATCACTCCAGAACAATATGGCAATGCTTCTAAAAATTGGCTGCACATTAGGAAGTTTTAAAAAATACTGTTGCCTGGGCCAGATCAATGAAGTCATTATCTCTGGAGAAGATGCCTTGCTTTTTTGCAGTCATAATTAATCTGCCAGATTTTTAAAAGAAAGATTATTTTTTTTCTTTAGTTGCCATTGTTGTAGTCTCTCTTTTTTCTTCCCCATTTTTAGCTGCTTTTTCTAAGTACTCTTGGAGAGGATTCTTCTTCCTTAATCCAAACTAAATTTCCTGTTCTCTTAAAGCCAGTGACAAAATCTTTAGACTACAAGACTTTTCCTAATCTGTCTACCTAACCAGCCTACTTTCCTAGTTCTCTCCCAAACTCTGAACTTAATCATAATAATCTTGTATTGTGTCTACTTCTATTCTCCTTATTTAAGTTTCTTCTATGCGCTCTATGATGAGCTATATCATTGTTATGCTGACTTTGAACTCCCACTTCTGCTTCTTCATCTCATAGTTTCCTTTTCCTCACTCATCATGTTTCAGACTGTCCTTTCCTCTGTTTCTAAAATTTGTGCCATGGTCCTTCTCCCTAAGTAGCTTCATATGTGTGGATCATCCTGCCTGGAATATTGTCTCACCTTGATAATTTGGCTAATGACTCCTACTCTTTCTAGACTCTAATTTAGTCTCAGAGAAGTTTGAGGTTGCTTAGTCTTGTGCTGTTTCATAGACGTGCCCTCTTCCCTCCCCCGCCTCTCTTCCTTCTTTCCTTTCCTCCTTCCTTCTTCCTTCCTTTTCTCTCTCTTTTTTCTTGCTTTCTTTTCTTTTCTATTTTCTTTTCTTCTCTTCTTTTTCTTTTCAGTGCCAGGCCTGGGACTTGAACACTTTGCTATAAACATATTTGTAAAATTTTCATCTTAATATTTGTTCTATGAATGAACAAATCCTTAACCTAACAATCATTTGTTTTGAATCAGCATGCACTAGTAAAACCTAAAATAATCCCAAGTCAACTGAAGGATATATTGATCTGACGCTATGAGTCTTTAATGATGAATAGATTAAACAAAAGGGATGGTATGTTCCTTTGGAAATTGACTAATGAGATACAAAGTAAATTTGATATCAAAATTCAAAAGGTCTGCAAGCAGGAGGAAATGTAGTCTTTTAAGTCTATGCAATTTGGTTTGCTACTGAAATCTTCAACCTCTGTAAATAGTTTAAATTCCATGCATGCCTCTTAAAGCCCAAGCTGGTTAAAAAAAGTGATTTAGGCCTAAGTTATGGATTATATTGAGATAACAAGTATTGAAGGGATGAATATTGCAGATTAACTCAGCAAGATGAGGTATGTGTGGAAAAGGAATGATAGGAAGATAACAAACAGCTGCTGTTTGGTAAGTCACAGCCGCCTGACAAGCCAAAGCCAAGAGACAGATGAAATGCTTTAAAAATGCACCATGATTTTTGCGGACACATATTAATGCTACATATTAATACACACTGTAATCCTACTCCTGGGAATTTGTCATAAGGAAATTATTCAAAAAAGAAGATGAAAGTTACACGAAGATGCTTACAGCAAAATGTGTTCAAGTTAATGAGAATTTATCTAAATAATAATATGGGAAATGCAGGCGAAAAGATTATAAAGACAAATAGAGAAAAAAGCAAAACATATGGGGAACTTGTACAAAATAATAATAGAATAGAAAGTAGTGATGCACAATTGCATTCCACAATGACAGTGATGTCTTCAGGGGCACATCTAGCTTCATAAAGATAAAAGAAGATGGACATGAGAAGAGGATGATGGTCCTTGTAAATTTTTATACTTCTTTTATAATATCTCCACAATTGCTTAAATGTTAACTTTGAAAAGATGCTCTGAAGTGCATTTCCAATGCACATCCTAAGTACAGATTGTGAAAGAAACAGTTCCAAAGCCTTTTTAAATGCTGCAACAGGAATTCAGGACTTTCAGAGACAAAGCACCTATGTTTAAAAATATAGGCAGGTTGGGGCTGGGAAGGCGGCTCAGTAGTAGAGTTCTTGTCTTACATGCATGAGGCCCTGGGTTCGATTCTTCAGTACCACATAAGCAGAAAAAGCCGGAAGTAGCACTGTGGCTCAAGTGGTAGAGCACTAGGCTTGAGCTGAAGAGCTGAGGGACAGTGCCCAGGCCCAGAGTTCAGGCTCCATGACCAAAAAAAAAAAAAAAAAAGTATATATATATATATATATATATATATATATATATATATATACACACACACACACACACACACACATGTATGTATATATATTATATAGAGAGAGGGGGGTAGTAAAAAACAATGATAAGTTGTGCAAATAGTTACTAGTGCTATAATCAAATGAGAGAGTTCAGTATGTGGGGAGCTAAAGTTTGTAACATTTAACAAACCATTTTCAGAAACACTTGGGGCTACACTTGAAGTAAATTAAACATTTTTCATGTTTTTTTCAAGGACATCTTTATTTTGATTACTAAAGTATGACAGCTTAACGTGGGTTATTTTACAATAGACCAAGATGTAGAAATTATAAAACAAAGCTGCTGGCTTAAGTCTGTACCCTAGCTACTGGAGAAGCTGAGATTGGGAGGATTACAGTTCTAGACCAGCCTAGACATAGAGCATAGGGGTCCAAAAAACACTCTTCTCAACTAAGAGCTGGTTGTAGTGGCACATGCCTGTTATCCTAAGCCACAACAGGAAGCCTGTCACTATTTAGTAACAAGAAAATAATGTATCTTTGAATTCTAGTACCTACTCAGATTTCAATAAAAATGCTCAGTAATATGCATCGAACCTGAATGAAGTTTCATATTATGTCCACTTTAAAAAAAAGATGTTGAGAATCAAACCTAGAGCCTGTGAATTCTAGGTAAGCACATTCCTCCAAGAGGTGAAGTATGGCTCCAGTCTAACTGCATTACTTCCAGAAAAAAAGAAAAAGAAATAGGAAAGAAACAAGGAAGGAAAAAAGGAAGAAATAAAGAAGGAAGGAAGGAAGGAAGAATAGAAGGAAGGGAGGGAGGGGGGAGGGAGGGAGGGAGGGAGGAAAGCAGTCCTTTATTTTCTACTTATGGTTTTTGCTGATTATTAAAATTCATGACATTTCCTCTTTGTTTATTTTCCTTGGCTGTTCATATCCATTATTTATTCATTGCCATTCAGAACCCCTAGAGAAGAAGTAGATTCTTATGCAGTCTACAATTTCTGATCTTAGGGGCAGACTTTATCTTCTTTCTAATATGTGTGTGGGAGTGATGTATTTTGAATTATCTAGACCTCTCACCAGTCTCTTATGTATCACCTTATTTTACTTATAGATTCCATTTATCTGCCTATAAATGCAATTAACACTATCATTTTGAGAAATGAAGGGAAAGGTCAGAAGTATAAATTCACCCTAGCAGATCTTCACAGTTTATGTGGATAATCCCATGAGCAGAAGTGTTTCCAAACATAAACAATGGTAGGACTTGCAATTTGGTGAAAGGTGTAGTAAAGAATAAATAATTAGGGGTGGCATGTGAGAATGATATATGTGATAGCTTAGATATCAGTTTCGTTCTATAGTTTCTTCTCTGACCAGCTATACTTACCAGCAACTTTAGAACAGAGGCCAAGAGACAATAATACACCCTTGTTTTACAGAACATTCTTTCACAGAGAGTTCCTAGCATAGTCTGGTACAGAAAGGAGGGTGAAGCACTGTGCTACCCAAGGGACTATCAGAAACTGTGCAGGACTTTATGCATGGAGTCTACTTCCCCTTCATTGGGGATTTCGAAAGACAATGAATAAAGAATGGTTCTGAATAGTCAATTCAAGTAAACAAAGAGGAAATGTTGTAAGTTTAATTTATCAGGAAAAACCTCAACTGGAAAAAAAATATATCATAATCCTAGGAAAATTCTCTTTATTTTCCCTTTCATTATTATAATATACAGATTAGGAAAAAGGCTTTAGGTATTTGGTTCCTTTTGCTGAAAGAACATTTCCACTAGTGGGACTGAAATCTTGTATTTCCCACCTGGTATAAACATAAGCCTTTGCTACAATGTAATGTCTAATCCTCTGATTCATAGTTAAATTAAAGTTAATGAATTAAGTGAAGCTAATATTTATCTGGTAAGATTATAAAGGACAAAATGAAATACTCTACAACTTATTTGGAAATATGTGCTTAAATAAATGGCTCTTGCTCAGCTTTTTCTACTCAAAACTGGTACTCTACTACTTGAACCATACCTCTAGTCTGTCAACTTTCTGGTTAATTGGAGATAGTCTCTCAGACTTTTCTGCCTGGGTTTGGCTTCAAACATTGTCCATTGTCAGATCCATCCTGGGAAGCTAAGATTTCAGGCAGGCATGAGCATGACTCCTTCAGATAACCTTTTGCAGGATATTATCATACTTACTCGGTTATACCCTTAGTTATTATTGTTAATCTCTTCATGTGCCTAATTTATAAACTTTACCATAGGCATATTTTCTCTCTTTTTTATTTTTGGTCAGTCATGGAGCTTGAACTCTGGGCCTGGGCGCTGTCTCTCAGCTCTTCAGCGCAAGGTTAGTGCTCTACCACTTGAGCCACAGTGACACTTCTGGTTTTCTGGTGGTTAATTGGATATGAGTCTCATGGACTTTCCTACCTAGGCTGGCTTTGAACCATGATCCTCAAATCTCAACTTCCTGAGTAGCTTGGAATACAGGTGTGAGCCACTAGCGCCTGGCTCATAGGTATACTTTCATAAGAAACAACATCGTAGCATCAAAGTTCAGTATTATGCCAGGTTTCAAATCTTGGAACACACCCCTGTGAATAAGCGAATGCTGTTATTGTATGTGAAAATCCTAAGCAAAGCTATCTGCATGAAACATTATTTGGAAATGGATATTTGTGGATAAAACCAAGTTAAGATAAGGTGATCAATCCAATATCGCCGGAGTCCCTTTAAGAGAAGAAAGCTGTGTGGAGATAAAGAGAGAATTCTGTATAGGTTAGACATGGGAGCTCACATCTGTAACCCTAGCTACCCAGAAGGCTAAAATCTGAGGACTGGATTTAAAGCTAGCCTGAACAGGAAAGTCCATGAGACTTATCCAATTAAGCATAAAAGAAGCCTGTAATCCTAGCTACTCAGGAGGTTGAGATCTGAGAATCGCTGTTCAAAGCCAGCCCAGGCAGGAAAGTCCATGAAACTCCTATCTCCAATTAACCACCTGAAAACTGGAAGTGGAGCTGTGGCTTGAAGTGGTAGAATGCTAGCTTTGAGCAAAAAAGGTCAGGGACAGGACCAGATCCTGAGTTCAAGCCCCAGAATGGGCATAAAAACAAAAGAACAAAAAGGATGGAGGCAGTGACAGGAGGAGTGCATCGGGGAGCCCAAGGATGCCAAGCTCTGCCAGCTAACATCAGATGTGAGGACAGAGGCATGAAACCCATGCTCTTTTGAATTCCTGAAGAGGAACCAAATGTGGCAACATCTTGATTTCAGACTCATAGCTCCCATGAGTAGAAAAGAAAATTTATGTTATGTTTTATGCCATGCAATTTGTGGTGTTTTCATATGTCAGCCCTGAGGAACTGATGAATAAGGACTTGAGTGCAAATTATTTTATTTTTGAAGGGAAGTGGAGGAACTACTTGATAGCAGGGTGTTGGGGAGAGGTCACTAATAAAGTGTGATAATGAGTAGGTTGTCTCTGCCAGAGCGGCTCAATCCTTTTGTGAATTTGTAGGAAGCCATGTGGAAGATGACTCAGAAGAAGAGTGAGGGTATTTGTATAAATATAGGTGTCTGTAGCAACTTACCAGAAACTTGTAGTGCAGTGTAACAGAAATTTATTCTCTGAACAGTTTTTAGAAGCCAGAAGTCTGAATCTACTTTTCATGCCATTCCAATTTCTGTCTCTGTGACCACACTTTTCTCTTCTGTGTGAAATTTCTCTCTGCTTCTCTCTTGTAAGAACACATTTTACTGCATTGATGACATGTGTCCTACTTCTTATGAAGATATAAGTGATCATTTATCTAGATAATATTCCATCAGAAGTTCCTCGATTTAACCACACCTTTGCCCACATATGATTAAATTCATAGATTTCCAGTGATTCCACCTTGTATCTTTGGAAGTCACTTCTCGAACAACCATAATTAGTATATTTATCCTTGAAGTTGTTTGTTCTTGTCTGAAAGCTACTCCCAGAGCTGGAAATTCTCTAGTACTTCTGTCTACCATGTAGGGTTCCAGGAAAGTCCTTCAGTGAAAGTTTTCAAGCACTAGAGAGAATATTTTTGGCATGTATAGAATGTAGGTATTGAAGAACTATAAATGGGACATGAACATCTGCTGCATCCATGTTTTTGTTACTAATTTGTTTAATAACTTTGTCACAAGCTATTTAACCTAATTTCCTGATAGATGACAACTTATTTCTATCACCTGTGTTTCCTAAGAACATTATCCCAACTGTCTGAACTTTGTCCTCTTGGCAGGTTCCAGTTAGGCCTGCATTGCTGTATCCTTTTCTCTAAATCAGCTTGCCTCTATCATTTAGCACTTGTGGGATCTCATCTATTTGGTTATCCATAATTATCTTTCTCAAGTACACAGTATTTTTCGTTGTGGGAATTGGGTACTGGGGTTTAAACTCAGAGACTTATGCTTGCTAGGCAAATGCTATGCTACTTAACCAAGCCCCTAGTTCTTTTTGCTTTAGCTATTTTTCAAATAGCAGCTTGTGCTTTATACCTGGGCCAGCTTTTCACTGTAGTCCTTCTACCTATACTTCCTACATAACTGGAATTACAGGCTTTACTACCAACCCTGGTTTGTTTTTGAGGTAGGGTCTTCCTAACTTTAGCTCATGCTGGCCTCCAAATAAAATCCTTCCATCTCTACCCTCATACATATTTTCTGTAAGGTTCTTTTATTTTGTACTCAAAATAACTTGAAGTTATGTATCTATTTACCTATAAAAATGATCATTTCTGGGTTGGGAATATGGTTTAGTGGTAGAGTGCTTGCCTAGCATTCATGAAGCCCTGGGTTCAATTCCACAATACCCCATAAACAGAAAAAGCCAGAAGTGGTGCTGTGGTTCACGTGGTAGAGTGCTAGCCTTGAGCAAAAGCAGCTCAGGGACAGCTCAGGCCCTGCCTGAGTTCAAGCCCCAAAACTGGCCCCCCCAAAAAACATTTCTCAGCTCCCTGATGGTGAGGTTTCTTTCCTTAACTAATGCTTTTGCAAAGCTCTGAATAGACTCCAGATTCCAGATTCCTTCCTCCCCCAAATCTTTGGAGGAGAAACACAAGGAGTTCTGAGTATAGTCAAGCATTTGACATAAGATAGGATTATTTATTGTACAAATCTAGAGGATACCAGTCACAACTTATTTATGGAGATAATAGTTTTGGTTTGGTTTTACCAATACAGTGTCTTGAGGAAATGGAAGCTTTCTCTATTGTTTCCACAAAGTTGCCTTGGGGTGAACTATAGAGCATTCTGTTTGACTCTTTTATGTCCAAGATGATAATGCCACTATTTTCTAATTTGGGATACTCATGGGTAGTTCTCCTACCATCAATGGATATTACAATAACTTATAAAAAATACCTTGTAGGATCAGAACACCAGCCTTTTGTACCATGTTAACTTAATGGCAGTTTTCAAACCTACATGTTTATAGAAAATACAATTATAATATGGTGAATGGTCAAGAAAGTCCTGGCTTATTCCTAAAGATCTCTAGAACATCCAGATTTTAGCTGTGGGTGACTTAGTGAACCAGGGAATGTTGAAGAGCTAGAAGGGAGAAAAAAAATATATAGTTTTGAACACAGATTCAGCATCCTTAGTGTTGGGATTACAGGCATTTATCATGACACCTGATTTCAATATGGTGATCTGAATTCTCACAGTTACTATGTGGAGATGTTCAAGACGCTGGTGATTACAAGACTTGAGTTTAGAGGAGAGATATGCGCTAGACAAATATCTCTTTCACTAGATGGATGAGATCATGCTAGACAAGCATGTAGAATAAGAAAAGTGAATAAGAATAAGAAAAGAAGAAAAGTGGGCCAAGAGCAGAACCTGGAGCAACTCCTACACCAAAGAGACTTGAAGAAGAAGGAACAGAGGCAGAAGGAGAACCAGGGCAAGAGGTAATTAGAGGAACCCAGGGAGTAAATGTTCTAGTAAATCAGGAGAAAGGTGTGGCATCAAATGCAGCAGAGAGACCTAGCAAGGTTACAAAAGAGAGAAATGATGCAATTCAATGTACATTTAGAAAATGTCCATACTAGTTTGGAGTTTCTCAGTGACCTCAATGTTCAGTTTTAGTGGAATGCTAATGTGTTTTTTGTGTTTGTTTTTTTCCCACTGTATGTTCTTAATAAACCTCCAGAAAGACACATAGGAAATCTGAGTACAATTCCTATAGTTTGGTAGAGCCTAGTGATGTCTATCAGCTTGTGTTCAGCAAATCTCTGAAGGATCCAGGAAGATTTGGAACACAAACTGGGCTTAGCAGACTCACTGATGAGAAGATGACACAGCTGGAAAGGACAAAACTAAGAAACCAATAAGACTAAGTAGAAATCATGGGAACTCCCATTTTTAAGTCTGCTTTCAAACAATAAGCTGCTCAAACTGAAGATGGGAGAATTTAGTTTGGCAACAAATGCTTAAAAATGATCCAGAGATTTGTAGTTGATTATAAAACTTCAAATAGCCAAGATATGATGCATTTCATATGCTTAGCTCAGACTTGGTTATGATAATACAGAAGAGGAAATGTAGACACAGGGAGAATAATGCTTTTTTTTCCTGAAAGGAAGACTATAACTAAAAATTAAAGGGAGAAAAGGTTTTGGTTGTTTTTTTTTTAAACTTAAGTTTGAAGAGATTTGAATAAGTTAACAGGCTAGGGAAAGGATCTATTAAGGAAAGGGTGAGGGAACAAATGTAGAAAAGAAGGAACAAATAAAGATACAAGAGTCTAAAACTAGGAGGAGCTGAACAGGAATGATCTGAGCTGCATCATACTTGGAAAGACTAGAAGGCTGAAAGAATGGGAGTGACTGTAGATATGTTGATGCTTAGGAAGGAATTTAGGCACTTGGGAAGAGCACGGCTGATGGTTTCAATTTGTATGATGAAGTAATATTCCAGTGGGACAGGCTCTGCTGTTTCTGAGACAGGGTGTGGAAAGACAGAGCAAAGGGGGAAGTTACAAAGGAAGTGGAAAGAGTGCCAGACAGAAGGGGACTCTTAGTCTCTAAGGCTAGATCCTGAAATTGGCAGGACTTCTTCTCAGCCTCTGTTAAGACCAACACTATCTGGACCCAGAACACTTGCTCAGCACTGAAGCCAATGATGACAGGACTGTTCAAGAAAATAAAATAAAATTTTATATACACATAATATACAGATATATGTAGATGTATATATGAGACTCATTCATATAGTTCTGTATCCAATAACATTTTAAAATAAAGCAAAAATATTTTACAATAAAACATCAATTTTTTTTTTTAATGTACTAGAGGACTTCCAGGCCTGGTGCTACACCACTTGAGCGAGGCATGCCTCTAGCCGCTTTTTCTGTTGGTTATTTTCCGGGTCTTGCTATTTTTAGGCCTGGGTAGGCTTAGGATGAGGTCTTCCTTCTTGTGAAATGACAGGTGCACGCCCCTAATCCCAACCATTGCTTCCTTCACAGTTAACAGCCACCACGGGTTAAAAAGGAGCCTCTCAGTCCAACTTTTATAGTTTGGCTGGTTCTTGATCCCTGGAGCTCCACCTTCCAAGTAGTTAAGATTACAGGTTTAGGCAAGCTAGCCAGAATCATACTTTTGATTGACGATTGACAAGAAGTAAAAAAAACCATTCCTCACCACAAAAATATGACCAGGGAGGGACAAGCATCAAACACAAGCTACAAATTTCTTTCTGCCCTCAAGACTTTAGGGAGAAAAGGAACTGAAAAAACTCAGCATCTGTAAGGATAAGAGGAACACCTTGAGCAGAGGCACTAAATGCAGTAAGGGACTGAAACAGCGCCTTTTCATGCTCCAGCAAGAACAGTACAAGACTTGGGTTGGGCATGCCTCAAGCCTGTAAATCCTAGCTACTCCAGAGGCTCAGAGATACGAGGATCGTGGTTCAAAGCCAGTCTGGGCATGGAATTCTGTGAAACTCGTATCTCCAATTAACCATCGAAAAGCCAGAATTGGAAGTGTGGCTCAAGTGGTAGAGCGCCACATTTCGAGTGGAAAAAGCTAAATGACAGCGAAAGCCCCGTCCCTGAGTTCAAGCGCCGGTCCTGGTACACACACGCACACACACACACACACACACACGCACACACACACACGCACACACACACGCGCACACACACGCACACACACACGCACACACACACACACGCACACACACACGCGCACACGCACACGCGCACACACACGCACACACACGCACACACACACACACGCACACACACACGCGCACACGCACACACACATGCACACACACACGTACACATGCATGCACACACGCACACGCACACACATGCACACACACACGCACACATGCACGCACACACGCACGCGCGCGGGTAAAAAAGAAAACTGGAAGAGTCGAAGACTCGGTCAAAAAACCTTGTGAAGCGTCCGTTCCGCGGGCTGTGACGGCGCGCGCGCTCACACACGGCAGAAAGCCACGAGCTCACGGTCTGGAAACCTTCACCACGAGGGGGCGTGCGTCAGAGCGTGCCTCCGGAAGTCCCGCCTCCCGTTTCCGGCGGCGGAAGGGCCGGAAAGGCCGGAGGTAACTTCCGGGTTTGGAAGGGAGGCTTATGCACGTGTGTTACTCGCCTTGGACCCTGGATTACCGCTGGCCCAGCTGAATTGGGCGTTCAGGCCTAAAGATGAAGGCGGTAAGTGTCCTCAGGACTCGGTTTCCCGCGGTGTGAAGGTTGTTCTGGCTGACACTTGGGGGCGGGATCTCCGCGGGCGCGGCCGCCAGGGTCCCGCATCCGTGCTGTCAGTCTTCGCAGATTCTTCGAGACCCTCTTGAGGACGCTATTGCTAGGGATGAGAAGCAGGCCAGCTCTCAGAGACTCGCGAGAACTGGGATGAGTCCATCCCATAAAGGACCAGGAGGTAGAAAGCTATATCTGCCCTCCGATTCTCAGGGAACATTAGGACCAGCCCTGTCTGGGATTTAGATTTCTGAATGTGGGGGCTCCAGCAAGCGAAGTGGGATCTGAAGAGCCAAGTCAGAACTCCCTACAGGTCTTTGACAAGTCATAATCTCCGTGAGTCTTTGCTTCTTCGTCAGTTACCTGAGAGTAACAGCAATCACTACACTGTTAGAGGTGATTTGTTGGAGATTAATTTTTCTGAGCACAAAAGTATGTAAATGGCATTTATTGTTAAAGACAGCCATTGTTTTGCTCTGAATATGTAAAGCTACAGGTATTAAACCGTCTTGAATATACCATTTACCACAAGAGAGATTCTTAACCTTTTGTTGATCTTAGATCCATTTGAACAGCTGTGGATTCTAATCATAGAAAAACCCTGAATCATTGATAGTCTGGTACCAGTCTTTAGGACTGAGACCATGGTTTGGTTTTATCTCTTGCAAGATCTGTGGCTGTGAAATATTAAAACCGTGGGATTGGTTGGATTTATAATCAATTCTATTTAACCTGATTTTTAAAATAAGTTCCATTTCTCAATATGTAGTATTTTTCTTGTTGTTTTCTAGAGGAGGAATAAAAAACAGGTCCCAAGCTTCCGCAAGTTGTTAAAAACTAGTAAAGTCAAACTTGAAAACAAGCTAAAAAATAAGCAATTTAAACAACAAAGCACTCTCAAGAAGTACCGGAAAGAGCAGAGGAAACTAAGGCAAGCTGTAAAAGATGCTGTTTCTAAGAAACCCATTCCATTGGAAGACCCAAAGGAAAAACGACCAGGTAATTATGAAAGCTTTCACATGCTCTGGTTTCCATAGATCATTCCAAATATTTTCCTAGAAATGTACTTTTTAGTAATAAAGTAAGGATGTAAGTCCTATATGTACTTTACTACAGTATGAAAAAAAGTCACAGTATGAGAAAGCTTTTTCTTAAGAGAATTCATCGTGAGAAAGAGCTAACCTTAGTTTGTCTAATGTGCAGTCCTGGAAATGCACTACTTAGTAAATCAGACCTGGAGTAGCCATGTAAATGTATGTTGTGCATTAGGCCAGTGATGCCTCTCCATTCACTGGCAGGTAGGTAGCTGAGGTAAGAAACGCACTTTTTTTCTGGTGCATTCTTTACATGGTTGCCAAAATGTACTTTCCTTTCTAAATTGTTGACTTTCTTTTTGTAAACTTGGAGTAAAATTGAACTGTCACTGTCTGAATTATTGTTGTAAAACTATCCAAGAATGCCAGCTACATAAAACAAGAAAAGACTATTACCATTTTGCGTCAGGCTAGTTCTGCAACTTTACTGGTACTTTTACATTTCATATTTAGTTGTCTATATCTAGTTATTAAATAACTATTCACTCTCTGCTTTCTATCTCATTTCTTAATCTTAATATTGGTTGACCCCTTGGCAGTGTTACTGTGCTAAGGTCATTTAACTGGAAATGAAAAATCCAAGAACACTTGGGTTTCTCTCTCTCTCTTTTTTTATTAATCATGTGGGCTTGGTTGGTAACTTAATTGTCAGCCACTTTAATCTGCTAAAAGAAATGAAGTAGGTAAATTAGATACTTTCATTTAAGTTTTAGAATTTTAACAGGTTGATATGCTAATAGTTTTATAATGAAAATAAAAGCAAAGGATGTCTTTAGCATCTAAGTGAAGTCTATCACACAGACGGGAGAGGGAAAAAAAAAGATGGATGCAAATGGTATTGAATCTAGTATAGAAAATTGGTGTTTAGCTTATGGCCTCTTGTCCCATTAAAGGAGAAAGATAGGTCTTTTGATCATTATTATGAGGTGGGTGATGGGATTTGGGTGTGATGGTAGTCTATGAAGGAGAAACCTGACCCTAGGAAATACATGGATCGCTGGTATGTCTGAAAAATAGAATGCTCACATAAAGTCAGTAGTTCCAGAACTGTTGGCATGGTGCAGCAGTAAAGCATCTACCTGGCAAGCATGCAGCTCTGAGTTCAAACTCTAGTAATGCCGCCCCCCAAAAAGCAGTTATGTGTATTTAATTATCAGTATTTACCTGTCTTATTGCTTCCAGGAAGACCTTTTAAGTCCTGATAGAGAAGACATTAAGATCACTTTGTTTGTAGTTGTATCATCAGCACTTAGAATAGTTTCTGATGCTTAGTTTGCATTCTTTTTTTTTTAATGTTTTTTATTGTGAAAATACTGTACAGAGGGGTTACAGTTACATGAGCAAGGTAATGAGTACATTTCTCTTTTTGTTTGTTTTGCTGGTCCTGGGGCTTGAACTCTGGGCTTGGGTACTGTTCCTGAGCTCCGTTTTACTCAAGGCTAGCACTTTACCAGTTTAGCCACAGCACCACTTCAGGCTGTTCCTGTGATTAATTGGAGATAATAGTTTCAGGGACTTTCCTGCCCCAGCTGGCTTCAAACTGCCGTCCTCAGATCTCATCCTCCTGAGTAGCAAGATTACAGGTGTGAGCCACTAGTACCTGGCCTTTTTTTTTTTTCCAGTAAATAATAAAAAGAGATGTAGAAAAAAAATCAAGGGATTGCAGAGAGAGAAGTTAGAATGATCTGTATTTGAGGTTTTGTTAGATGTGTCCTAAGTATACAAAGAAAAGCAGTTGAGAAATGGAATGAGAATGGTTGAAGTGTTACCATGCAGTCTAAGTGAAGGAGTTATGACAGAATACATTGGTAAAACATGAAATGGCGAAAGAATTGCAATCTGTTTATTAGCATTGAAGTAACTGAGTGATAGCTGTTCAGAGAGGTGAGCACAAACATCTGGAATATAGGCTCAGAAAGGCTAGCTAAAGTGGAATAGAAGTGAAAGTCATTGGAGATAAAGAGTTGGAAGATATGTTATTTGTTTTCAAATCAAATGCCGTGAGAGACATTTCTGAGTATGAAGAAACATTTATTTTTTGTTGATACTATGACATGGAAATGCTCTTGGTATTTATTTTTAAGAGTCAGAGTTACTAAGATTGTGGCATTTTAATCTAGATCAGTGCATCCCAATCCAGCAAAGAATTTTCATGCCCAACATGTCAGTCGTGTTCCCACTAGGCTAAGGTATCAGATAAACATAAGACTTTTCTATTATAGCCCATAAAATGCAGAGAGTTCTTATATCTAATCAATGTGTCTGATTTTGTTTTTGTGGAACAGTCAAAAGGATTGAGAGGGAAGAGGAAGAAGAAGAAGCCCTTCCCTTAGATATGATGGATGAAGATGACCTACAGTTAATGAAGGATTTAGGACAGAGAGCATCTTTCCTAACAAGAGATCTTTCTTCTAGGTATTATCTCATTTGAGTTATAATCATCCACATCTATGCACCGTCAAAAAGTAGGTTCTGAATTGCACTTCTTAGGTGATTAGTTCAGGATGCTCACCCAGATTCAGTGTTTACAAAAATTAACTCAGATTGATACCAAGTTACTTCCTAAATAAATATCTGAGCAAAATAAGTTGATTTCTGCATACTTATTTTTTTTGGTCATGGGGCTTGAACTCTGGGCCTGGGCGCTGTCCCTCTGCTCTGCTGCTCAAGGCACTCTACCACTTGAGCCACAGCACCACTTCCACTTTTCTGGTGGTTTCTTTCCAGTTTTCTGGAGATAAAAGTCTCATAGACTGAAGTGGCGCTGTAGCTCCAGTGGTAGAGCGCTCGCCTTGAGCTGAAGAGCTAAGGGACAACGCCCAGGCCCAGAGTTCAAGCCCCACGACCGACAAAAAAAAAAAAAAAAGTCTCATAGACTTTCCTGCCCAGGCTGTCTTTGAACTGTGATCCTCAAATCTCAGCCTCCTGAGTAGCTAGGATTACAGGCATTAGCCACCAGAGCCCAGCTTATTTTTATTTCTTTTGAGAATGAATAGTGAGTTGGCAGAGGATACTATTACATTTGAGCACTGGCAAAACAGTCCACAGTCTTACTTAATTTTTATACCTTGTTAGGTAGTATTTGAATTTCCAGAGGTGGAATTAGTGCTTTCCTGTGATGATAGGGAATGGATATAGAATTTATACTTCGATTTTTTTAGTTCCAAATTCCACAGTGTGCTCTAAAGGATTTTGGGGGAAAAAAAAGGCTAATGTCATCTTTACCTCTACATCTAAAGGAAAAACTAGATGTAGCTTTAGTTTCAGTCTCAGCTGTAGGCTTAACACAGTTCATTTGCTATTTGAATGCCTACAACAGATACCTGGATAATTAGCTTTATTTCTAGCCCACAAGACCAGTGCCTATTAGTCTTAAGTGTTAACACCTAGACATAAGTATAAAACATTTATTATTATTTGTGGAATATTTGTGATAGTTTGAAAAAACTTGCAGAAAAACCACAGAGCCTACAAATAGAGAAAGAACTAAAGGGTATCATGAATGTATAAAATATTTATAGTTAATCATACATTTTGTCATTTATACCATAAAATATATACAAATCTATTATGAAAAGTTGAAATTTGCCAGCCGTGGTGACTCACGCCTGTAATCCTAGCTACTTAGGAGGCTGAGATCTGAGGATTGTAGTTCAAAGTCAGCCCAGGCAGGAAAGACTGTGAGATTATTATCTCCAATAAACTACCAGAAAACCGGAAGTGGCACGGTGGCTCAAGTGGTAGAGCGCTAGCCTTGAGCTAAAGAGCTGAGGGACAGTGCCCAGACCCAGAGTGCAAGCCCTACGACCGACAAAAAAAAACAAAAAGTTGAAATGTATAAGTTTGTTCATACACTTGGCCATGTACTATTCAAAGTCAAGGGAAAAACATGAAGATGCAGTATTAAATCATAACTGCATAAACTAGCTATACTATAGCTAGTAATAGTAATTTTGTAGCAGTCTCCTATTGTCTAAGAATCTGCTGCTGGGAGCTGGTGGCTCATGCCTGTAATCTTAGCTACTCAGGAGGCTGAGATCTAAGGATCACAGTTCAAAGCCAGCCTGGGCAGGAAAGTCTGAGACTCTTTATCTCCAATAAACCACTAGAAAACCGGAAGTGGCACTGTGACTCCAGCAGTAGAGCACTCGCCTTGAGCTGAAGAGCACAAGGACAGTACCCAAGCCCAGAGTTCAAGCCCCACACCTGACAAAAAAAATCTGCTGAAAATTCTGTGTCATATGAATAATCTTGGCACGAACAGCTCATCTCTCTAGTGAATCACGTCTCAGCTAAAACTGATCTCTTACTGTCCGTATTTTTTCACTGTGTGTAATGAGTAACGTAAAATATGTATTGGTCACTGTTCTTTTGTCAGGACAGCTTCTGGTGAACGGGTTGTAGTGGGGTGGAGGGGTGGTAGTTACATCTATAGTACTCTTAACTTCTGCATTGTACATGGGTCAACAGTAGTTTTAAAATAGGTTTTTAGGTACTTTGGTGTACGCATGCACACACATGCAAATGCTAGTTCTGGGACTTGAATCTAGTGCCCACGCATTGTCCCTGAGCTTCTTTGCTCATGGTTAGTACTCTAACACTTGAGCTACAAGCTCCATTTCTGGCTCTTTTGGTAGTTAATTGGAGATAAGAATCTCTAGGCTTTCCTTCTCTAGGCTAGCTTTAACCATGATCCTCAGATCTCAGACTCCTGAGTAGCTAGGATTACAGCCACGAGCTGCCAGCACTTGCCTTTCAGATACCTTTTAAAACCAATTAAAACCAAAAACAGATTTTTTCTTGCAGTGATCCAGTTCATGCCAAGAAACGGAAGAAAGAGCATGTTATAGATAAATATGAAAAAATACCAAGAACTCTGCAAACAGAACCTGAGAAGGAACTGATACACTTGCTTCCTATCAAAGATAAAAGTGGTATCATCCCTCAGACCCGGGAGAAGCCAGGTTAGTCTGTTCATTTGATTTAGTCCACTTGTAGTTCCTCACTAATACTGTGACACGTTTTGTTTCATCATGACTTTTACTTTGACTTTGTACTCATAGCTACAAAATAGGGACAGGTGCAGTTAATCATATTGCAAGCTTGATGACATGGGCTAGAAATAAGGTTGATTATCCAGGTGTCTATTGTACAGTGAGTACAATGGAACCTACAAGGTTTGGGTGATTTTTCTTTTTTATTTTTTTACATCAGTTCTAGGACGAACTCAGGACCTTACACTTGTGAAGCAGGTGCTCTACCATTTGAGCCATTCCCCATCCATTTTTTGCTTTAGTTATTTTTTTGGTTAGGGTCTTGCCTGTATGGTGATCCTCCTGTCTATGGACTCTGTCTCCCTCATAGCTGGAATTACAAGCATGCCACCACTACACCTAGCTTATTGAGATGGAAGGTGGTCTCACTAACTTTTTCCCCCTAGGCTGGCCTCAAACTGCAATCCTTCTGGTTTCCGTCTCACAAGTGCCAAGGATTATGGGCATGCACGATCTAGACAGTCTTTAAGATAATTTTCTTTTCCAAGAGTATTTTGCCAAATTCTTTCTTTCTTTTTTTTTTTTTTTTTTTTGTCTTGTCGGTCATGGGGCTTGAGTTCAAGCCCTCTGGGCTTGGGTGCTGTCCCTGCGCTCTAACACTTGAGCCACAGCGCCACTTCCGATTTTCTAGTGGTTTATTGGAGATAAGAGTCTCACAGACTTTCCTGCCCAGGTTGGCTTTGAACCTTGATCCTCAGATCTCAGCCTCCTGAGTAGCTAGAATTACAGGCGTGAGCCACTGGCACCCAGCTTATTTTGCCAAATTCTATGGTTTCTGAAGATTGGGCACATTAACTATTTTCAGAAGCAATAGAAATCGATAATTAACCCCTTGGTTTTTGTTTTTGTTTTTTTTGTTGGGGGGGTGGGGTGGGATGGGTCGGTCATGGGGCCTGAACTCTGGGCCTGGGCGCTGTCCTCTCAGCTCTTCAGCTCAAGGCTAACGCTCTACCACTTGAGCCACAGCGCCATTTCAGCTTTTTCTGCTTTTGTGGTGCTGAGGAACCGAACCCAGGGCCTCATGCATGCAAGGCAAGGGCTCTACCACTGAGCCACCTTTCCAGTCCAGTTTTATTTTTTTTAATGTTTAAGTAGTTGTTCAAAGGAGCTGCCATTTAACAAATTTTATGAATACAATGCATCTTGATCAATGTTACCCCTTACCCATCCCTCCCAAACCACCCCCTCCGTTAATTTTCCTAATTTTGCAGCATATGCATTGAATTCTTGACTGCATTTCCTCCCCACCCCCTTCTTTTCATTCGTCTGCTTCTCTCACCTTCAGCCTACCCCCCACCCCTTTCAAATACCTATTTTTCTGGTTTTTCTTTTGTTGAACTTAGATTTGGCCTTTTTATGGTTATCATAGTTTTAATATGTATATTTTCCAAATAGCTGTTGACATTAACAAAGATGAAGAGGATCAAGAAGAAGAGATGGAAGATAACGAAGGTAATGAAATGTATCTTTACAATGACTACATTGCTAATTGAGAAGTAACTTTTTTTTTTTGCATAATAGTAAGTAAAATCTAGCATGTCCATTTTGGAGTACTGTTCATTTTCCCACATATGAAATTTTCACTATGTAGAATTTGATATTCTCTTTTATTTATGAAAATTTTTCCCATTTACATATTTGCAATATAATGGCACACATGAATTTTAAAAGTTATTGTTCTGAATTCCTCCATTCTTTTGAACTCAGAGTCTTATGCTTGCCAGGCGAGTGCTTTACATCTTGAGCTATACTCCTAGTTCTTTTGCTTTTTTTTTTTTTTTAATTTTATATTGTAAAGATACTATACAGAGGGTTACAGTTACATGAGTAAGGTAATGAGTACACTTCCTATTGGGCATTGTTACCCCCTCCATTGTTTTTCCCCTACCATCCCTTCCCTCCCTACCTTCCCCAAGGTTTTTTTTTTTAAATTGTGATTAAGTGATTACATAATTTCCCAAATTTCACAGTATTGTGGAATAATGATGCTTATTTAAAGTCACAAGTTCATTCTAACTTTCCTGGAGCAAATTGTCTATCACAGTCTATAACATATAACGGTGTACACATATACACCATACATGTGATCAGCAGCATGGGGATATTTAGTAGTGGTTCGACCATATGAGTGGAAGTTCTTTGTTTCTTAAGACCTGTTAGTTTTGTCATATCACCTAACATTTTGGATTTAACATCCACTTATCAGGGAGACCATGTACCGTTTGTCTCTTTGCTCTTGGCTTACCTCGCTCAACATGATTCCTTCTAGCTCCATCCATTTCCCTGCAAATGCCATTATTTTGTCATTTCTAATGGCTGCATAATATTCCATTGTGTATAGATACCACAATTTTTGGATCCATTCATCTGTGATGGGGCATGTGGGTTGTTTCCATATCCTAGCTATTGTGAACAGTGTTGCAATTTGTTTTGCTTTTTAAAAAATTTTTCAGATTGAATCTTAAGTTTTTTGCCCAGGCTAGCTTTGGACTGAAATCCTATTTCTGTTTCTTTAGTAGCTCAGATTATAGTTTGTACCACCATGCCTGGTCCTCTTGATTCCTTTTAATTATAAGAAAAGAATCTAACTATAAATAATGAACCTTTTAGGTGTAAATGACGAAAATGGTTGCATTGTCTGAAGTCCAGATATATGTATGTGTGTGTGTATATGTATGTGTATGTATATATATATAATATATATATACTGTGTATATATATATATATATACTGTATATATGTATATATATATACTATATATATATGTATGTATTGATTTAAGCTACAACTCCAGTCCTCTCGTTTTTATTTGTTAGTTTTTTTAAGGTAGAGTCTTAACTTCTTTTGCCTTTAACTCTCTGTCCTCCTGCCTCTAACTTTCAAGTACCTATGATTATAGGCTTTTGCTACCATGCCTGACTTTAGTTTAGAATGTGTCATAAAACATGCTTGTTAAATTTTACTTCGACCAGGTAGATGTAAGTGTACATGGGATGGTAGATCAACTATTTAATTATTTTCCGTTATCCATCATAGGCTCATTACAGATTATATTTATGCATTTATTACATCTATTCACTCTGAATCTCAAGATAGATATGTTCTCTCTATTACACAGAGTTGAAAAAAGCAGTATTCTATCCTTGAAGAAAATCCTAATTACCCTTTCCTTAGTTAATATAAATTACTGTGGGTTTATTAGCACAGTAGTTAAGAATATGAACTTTACAGGATTCAAATCCCATTTCTATTAGGTTTATGAAACAGCTTCCTTACTTATGAGTCTAATGATAGTGTCTGTTCTACATGATTGTTGAGAAGATGATATATATTGGCAATATAAGATTCTTAGCTAGAAGCATTATTTTCTACTAAGAAAAGTATTTTATTTACTTATATACCTACATATATATGTATAGATATGTATGTGTGTATAAATAAGTATATATGTTCACATATGAAATTTTCTTGGATGCTTGCAAATGAAGAATATTTAAGAGGGAAACCCTAATCTATTTCAGAGACAGCTGAAGAGCCTATTCGAGAGCTGACTGTAGAAGAACATCTGATTGAGAGAAGGAAGAAACTCCAGGAGAAGAAAATACATATTGCAACCTTGGCTTCTGCCATCCTGTCAGATCCAGAAAGTAATGTAGGTAGTGTGAGTTCTCTCTTAAAGGTGGGGTAAATGCATAATATATTCAAAGGTTCTTATTGTATGTGAGCATACACAGAAAGGAAAATAACCGACTGTAGTAGCTGGATGAGGTAAGGGAGTAGACACAATCTTAGCCTAATCCTGATCTGAACTGAGTTTCTTTGTGGATCTTATGAAAGTCACTTAAATTCTGAGTGTAAATTTTCCTCATTTCTGAATGAAGATAATGGATTTATTTTTGGTAACTCTAAAAGTTATCAAAAATTGACACTAAAAAATTCATTGTATTAGGGAAGAGGAATTTATTTGCAAATGTGTTCAACTGATTGTTTTGCTTTGTTTTGGCACAGGGTCCCTCTGTGTATCTTAGACTGGCCTCTAACTCCTAATGTTAATGTTCCTTCCTCATCTCCAGTGCTTGGATGTGCTGCCATGCCTGACTGTAGAATTTTTAATAAGGAACATTCTATATAGAAGTCAGTGGAATTAGTTTAGGGGTATTTTGGAATTAACATTGGATCTTGTATATAATGATCAAAATGCTTGTAGCATGTAAACTCAGGAAACTCAGAACTGAGTATGGAGTTGTGAAAGTTATTGTATCCAAAACTCATTTCATCCTAGAAGACTCACTGTCTGCAAATAGGTATATTAACTTTTTCAAGCTATCTTTTAGTGACTCTGGTTACCCTCTAACTTCAGTGTTGGTGAGGCGAGCTAGTCTAGAGTTTGGTGGTTGACTGTCCTGATTCATCAAGTGAGGACTACTTACTGTATCAAATGTGGGGCTGTTGTTTCAGCATTACTTGTGATTCTTTTAGTCTTATAAGTGATTTCTTTAACAGATTAAAAAACTGAAAGAACTACGTTCCATGCTCATGGAACAAGACCCAGATGTAGCTGTTACTGTGCGGAAGCTAGTGATAGTTTCGTTGATGGAGCTGTTTAAGGATATTACCCCTTCATACAAAATCCGGCCTCTCACAGAAGTTGAGAAATCTGCCAAGGTAATGCTAGGTACAATTACTGTAGAAAATATGCTGAAAGTTTTGGAGAGCTGGAGATGGGAGAATAGTATGGTTTTGCTGTTTTGTCTTGTTTGCTTGCTTTTGTTTTTCATTGTTTTTCTCAGTACTGGACACACACATGTATTTTATGCCAGTTTGGGGTTCTCATGTTCTGACTTCTTTAAAATAATCTTTTTGATCTTTTCAGATGCGCAAAGAAACCCATAAGTTACGAGAATTTGAAGAAGGCCTGGTTAGCCAGTATAAATTTTATTTGGAAAATCTGGAGCAAATGGTTAAAGGTATGAAAAACATATTAAAGGTATATTAACGACCCTACTCACAAAGGTAAATTGTGTATTTTGTGTATAGTGTGTGGTGAGGAGTTGAGTCTGAGCTCAGTCTTTGTCTACTATTTACTATTTATATATTAGGCAAGTCACTTAATCTTTGTGTTTATCAGTTTTCCTGAAAAATGGGGTGGTAACTAGCACTTACCTTATTGAATTACTATGAAAAGTAATTCAGTTTAGAAATATAAAGCACTTAGAACTGTGTCTAACATGTATGTTTCAGTTATTAATAGTAGTGTTAACTGTAGTAATTATTTATATATTTTTTCTTGATTTGTGGTGTGGGGATTGAATTTAGGACCTTGTGTGTGCTAGACAAGCAGTGTACCACTGAGCTACAATGGCAACCCTCAGAGCTTTGTGTAGATTGACACTGAACAAAAAATTGAAAATAGCATGCTATATACATCATTTAAAAAATTGTAGCCCCATCCCACACAAAGTATTGAAATTTAACAGCAAATTATATGTGTGTTTATCTGCAAATTGTCATTTCAACATATAATTTATTTTCAAGATTAATGAAATGTTCTACCTTCTTATTGTTTTGGTCCAAAGTTCAAACTCTCAGTTGCTAATGGTCTCTGTATGTAATCATGACAGGTATAGGCTTTTTCTAAACAGGCTGAGCTAACATGAAGTCTGTTTTTTTCTTGGTAGCTTTTGTTTAAGATATGCATTTTCGGGCTAGGAAGGTGGCTCAGTGGTAAAGCGCTTGCCTTGCATGCATGAGGCCCTGGGTTCGATTCCTCAGCACCACATAAGCAAAAAGCAAAAAAAAAAAAAAAAGCTGGAAGTGGCGCTGTGGCTCAAGTGGTAGAGCACTAGCCTTGAGCTGAAGAGCTTAGGGACAGCGCCCAGGCCCAGAGCTCAGGCCCCACGACCGGATTCCCCCCCCCCCCAAAAAAAAAAAAGATATGCATTTTCTTTAAAAAGAAAGCTAATTAGTTTTAAGAGTTAACCAGTGAATAAAGTGAAGAAAAACAGTCGTCTTTTGTTTAAGATAGACACTTACTTTAAAAAGAAAGATAATTAGTTTTAAGAGTTAACCAGTGAATAAAGTGAAAAATACAGTCGTCTTTTTCTTAGACTGGAAGCAAAAGAAGCTGAAGAAAAGTAACGTGGTATCCTTAAAGGCTTACAGAGGACTTGCAGAAGTGGCCGTGAAGAGCCTGTGTGAGCTGTTGGTGGCACTGCCTCACTTTAACTTCCACAACAACATCATCGTGTTGATTGTCCCTCTCATGAATGATACCTCAAAATCGGTGGGTTCTTCTTGTACACTGCATGAGCTCTCCCCACCTCCACCCCCCCCCCATTCTTTTGGTTCTGTTAGTAAAATAGTATCCATTTGTTAAACACTGTCTCTTTTAGAAAATTCTTGGCGTTTTCTTCCAGTTGGAAGAAGAGGAAGTTTGTGTCCTGGAGAACATGAGGCAGTGTCTGCACACAGTTCTGATTGTCCTGAGTTGGTGGGGGAGGTGTTATTCCTGGGGCAGTGGTGAAGGCCAGGAGTGCCTTCCACACCCCACAGAGCGAGGACTGCCCCTTATCTATCTGACCTTCAGTATGAGAAGGGGGAAGCTTAGGAACATTGATTTAGTGTAACATTTTATTTTTCAGATATCTGAAATGTGTTGTGAGGCTGTAAAGAAACTTTTTAAACAAGATAAATTAGGTCAAGCTTCTCTTGGTGTAATTAAAGTGATTTCTGGCTTTGTGAAGGGCAGAAATTATGACGTTAGGCCAGAGGTAAGCCTTTCTTTTCTTACTCTGCATCTGTCTTTAAATTACAAGGTTAATTTTCAGTGTTTAGTAATTTATTCCTAAAGAAAGTATAAAAAATGCAAAGTGAAAGTATTCAACCTCAGTAAATGTAAACCCTTAGTATTGGTGTGTTAACGGCCTTCCAAGCTGTGTGTCTGTGCAGATGTGTACTTATACTATGAAGACTGTTCTGTCCCATGAACTTATATGGGGATCGGTCTTCTTTGGGTCCGGTCGTGGGGCCTGAACTCTGGGCCTGGGCGCTGTCCCTCAGCTCTTCCACTCAAGGCTAGCGCTCTACCACTTAAGCCACAGCACCACTTCCGGCTTTTTTCTTTTTGCTTATGTGGTGCTGAGGAATCGAACCCAGGGCCTCATGCATGCAAGGCAAGCACTCTACCACTGAGCCACTTTCCCAGTCCCAGGATCTGTCTTCTTTGTAATGTCCATCAGACTATCTTACTGTGAATATATAGAACCCTCTAAAGGGCATCTGAGTTACTTCTAGATTTTTGCTGTTGGAGAGAACATTTTGGCCATATTATTTTTTCATATTCTGTGAGTTATACTTCTGAACTGTAATGCTGGATCTAACAGAAATCCCACTTAAGAACATGAAAGAGGGGGCTGGGAAGATGGCTCAGTGATAGAGTGCGTGTCTTGCATGCATGAGGCCCTGGGTTCGGTTCCTCGGCACCACGTAAGCAGAAAAAGCTGGGAAGTGGTGCTGTGGCTCAAGGGTAGAGCGTTAGCCTTGAGCTGAAGATCCTGAGGGACAGTGCACAGGCCCAGAGTTCAGGCCCCACGACCGGGGTGCGGGGGGTGGGACTCGAGAGAGGCCAGGCACTGGCTGCTCATTCCTGCAATCGGCTGAGATCTGAGGATTGCAGTTTGAAGCCAGCAGGGGCAGGAAGGTCTGTGAGACTTTTTATTTTCTTTGTCTTTCTCCTTTTTTGTACTGGGGATTGAACCCAGCATGTCGTACTTTCTAGGCAAGTGATTTGCCACTGAGCCACATCCCAGTCCAGTGAGACTCTTATCTCTAGTACATTACAAAAATGTAAGAAGTGGAGCTATGTCTCAAGTGGTAAAGCACTAGCAAAGGAAGCTCTCAGGGGCAGCATGCAGGCCCTGAGTTCAAGCCCCAAGATTGGCACAAAACAAAAACAAAACTTGAGAGAAAGTGCCAAATTGTTTTCTAAAACATTTTTATCACTTACATTCCTATTAGGGATATGAGTATCATTTCCCTTGTGTATCTTACTATTTATCATCTTTACACATACATTGCGTGTTTATTTTTAAATATTTATTAGTAAGGTTCTACTCCCTACAGTTCATGTACTACTTATTTGAACTTTACTTGTTTATATTATTTGCCAGATTTTCTCATCAAGTATTTATCTTTCTTAATGACCTCTTATAATTTTTAAAATATTTAATTTCAGTAAATTTGGTATGTGCCAGGTACTACTCTCGGTTCTGGGGATAAAATAGTATCAAAAGATCAAAACTGTCTGTAGACTATACTACAAAATAAGGATATTAAACCTTTGTGACACAATTTTTTTTCTTAGTTAAGCTGTTTTCTGATCTTACCTGCAAGTAGCGTTTGTTCTTCCTTATATACTCCTGAAGCAACAAAGTTTTTTGTAGTTAGCAAATGACTGATGTTCTTTTATAGACATAAATAACTGAATATGACTGGCAGAAGGATATAGGTACTTTGTATAAAAGATGTTTCAAAGTGGTTTCGTATGAATGAAGAAATAACATTGTAAAATGTTAATCTTTCTTAGAGTTTTTAAAGTCAGTATAAGTATTAAGTTGTGTATTTGTATTCTTTCAATATTAGATGTTAAAAACATTTTTGTGCCTAAGAATTAAAGAAGTGGAAGTAAAAAAAGACACAGAGGACATAAATAAACCAAAAAAGTTCATGACTTTCAAGGAAAAAAGAAAGACTCTATCAAGAATGCAAAGAAAGGTTGGATTTAGTTTCTTTTTCTTTTAAGTATTGTTTTATTTGATCTTAGATGAAAACCATAGTTTAGGCATAGGTAAATAATAGTTAAGGAGAAAGGAATTACTGTTTTTGGTGGGGGGGGAAGGCAGTGTCTTACTATGTATGTAGCTCTTGCTGGCCTCCCAACTCATAATCCTCCCACCTTAGCCTTCCTAGAGCTGTGATAACAGTATGTGCTACTACACCTGGCTTTAAATCATAGTAAAATCTGGTGGCACATGCCTATAGCCCTAGCTGCTACTCAGTTCCCCAGGAGTTTGAGGCCAGATTCTGAAACTGTCTCAGAAAAGAAACACATTTTGAAATCTAACATTTAGAAATTTTTATTTTTCCCGGGCTGGGAAGGTGGCTCAGTGGTAGAGTGCTTGCCTTGCATGCATGAGGCCCTGGGTTCGATTCCTCAGCACCACATAAGAAAAAAGAAAAAAGCCGGAAGTGGCGCTGTGGCTCAAGTGGTAGAGCGCTAGCCTTGAGCTGAAGAGCTGAGGGACAGCGCCCAGGCCCAGAGTTCAGGCCCCATGACCGGCCCAAAAAAAAAGAAAGAAATTTTTATTTTTCCCAGTTAATGTAATATATATGATAGTTCATAGGAAATAGAAGTAGGTGAAGAGATATTTTGGTCATGTAGGCTTTTGTCCTTTGGCTTCTTAGATCAATTTAGAATCATGGTACAGACTTTTTTCTTTTAACAGAAAGGATGCATTCATGTAAGTTTCTGTTAAATTGAATCATATTTTTGGTGTTTGTTTTTAACTGGTTGGAATTCTAGTCTGTTATTAATCCTGGGTTGAAATTCCAGACTGAGACTTTAGACACATTGTTTTTAGAAATGCGATGCAGAGTGCCTACCCCATACAGTCATTTTATAGTTTAAATGAAATGAAGTAGGACTGGAAACAGGGTTCAAGTGATTGAGCACTTGGCAAGTGCAAAGCCCTGTGTTCAAGAACCCCCATACCTCCAAAGAATAGGTGAGGATATGTATATGAAACACATAGAGTTCATAGCCCTTGGCAAGCTTCATAAACATTGTTACCATGGTAATAACATTAGTGTAATGATTATTTCCCAAAGCACTTATAAACCGTTTATTAGGATTACATAGTTGCCTATAATAACAAAACAGAAAACATCTTCCAGATACAGCCATCTCTGAATGAGTCTGATAATATATCTGGTTTCATATATATAGGACTGGGCACGATGGTACATTCCTGTAAATTCCAGCCACTTAGAAGGTGGAAATGACAACATAATTTGAGGCCAACCCAAGAAAAGATTAGCAAGACCCTATTTCAAAGAGTAAGTTCTATGTACTATGATAGTTCACACCTGTAATCCTAGCTAGGATTACATAGGAATTCCTAGGTAGGAAAGGAAGGAGTTCTAGGCTGTCATGGGCAAAAAGCACAAACTAGCTAAAGCAAAAGTGGGTGGGGCCATGGCTTAAATGGTAGAGGTGCTTTCCTGGTACTCAGCAGGAAAAACCTTGAGCACCAACAAACAAGAAAAAAATTGGTGCAAGAGTAGAAATCCTCTTTTTGGTCTTTCTACAGTCTGATTCTACCTTTTTCCCAAAAGGCAACCACTGCTTACATTTGAATTCACAGATACCTGTTTTCTGATTGTTTTATAAGTTGATCTTCCTCTGCTTTGTTCACTGAGTGGTATGTTCACTTTTCCCCTTCTACTTCAGTGGAAGAAAGCAGAAGAGAAACTAGAGCGAGAGCTTCGGGAGGCAGAAGCATCAGAAAGTACTGAGAAGAAACTTAAACTGGTAGGCAGTTCCCATTCTGGTTGTTTTCTAGGTGTTGTGTTAGATGATGATTTTAAATAGAGATTCATTGTGTGTATAATTTTGATTTAATATTATGTGGCTTAGGTACAAGACAGGATGATGTGGTTGGTGCTGGTTTTATGAAATCACAAGATACTTTTTACTATGTTTTCCTTAATGTTCCAAAGATTGAATTGGGAGGAATGGGAAAAAAAGATTTACTGTTGAAAATTGAAGTTATGCCACCTCAGTGAACTCAAACCTGAAGTGATGTTGTCTGTTTCCTCTGCCAGCACACAGAGACTTTGAATATTGTATTTGTAACCTACTTCAGAATACTGAAGAAGGCCCGACGGTCACCTCTCCTACCCGCAGTTCTGGAAGGTCTTGCCAAGTAAGGGCTTTGTAGGTCAATACTTTTCAGATTCTTCCTAAATTCAGAAGATCAAAGTAACCATGAATTTTAACAATGGTGCCTAGTGTGTCATCTTTCTTTATCCCTCTCTCCTCCTCATCCTCCTAATTAGTCCCATACTTAGAATCATGTTCTATGTATGTGCATTTATATGTATGTATTTATCTACAAGTACATTTTTGGGTCTAGTTTTCACAAATGAAACACAGTGTCTGGTTTTTGAGCTTGCCTTATCTTGGTCAAAATGATGACCTCCAGTTCCATCCATTTTCCTGCAAATGACATGATTTCATTTTTCTTTATGGCTATGTAATAGTCCATGGTGTGTGTTCCATATTTTCTTTATTCATTCATCTGTTCAGCCCCTTAGCTATGGTGAGCAGCTCTGAACAAACATGAGTATGCAGGTGTCTTCCTTGTATATTGATTTACACTCCTTTGAATATGTAAACAGTAGTAGTATGGAAGGGCCATAGGGAAGATCTAATTTTTTTTTTTTATTTTTATTTTTTTTGTCAGTTGTGGGGCTTGAACTCTGAGTCTGGGCGCTGTCCCAGCTCAAGGCTAGCGCTCTACCACTTGAGCCACAGTGCCACTTCTGGCCTTTTTCTTTTTGCTTATGTGGTGCTGAGGAATCGAACCCAGGGCCTCATGCATGCAAGGCAAGCGCTCTACCACTGAGCCACCTTCCCAGCCCAGAAGATCTAGTTTTAATCTTTTGAGGAACCTCCATACTGACTTTTCCATAATGGTTGCATTAGTTTATAGTCTTATCAGTATATGAGGATTCCCCTCTCCCCATCTTCATCAGCACATTTGTTTTCTTGATGGCTGCCATTCTGACTGGGTAAGATAGAACCTTATGTATTGTGCAAACAAACCACTGAGCTACATACACTCCCTGTTCTAGATCCAGCTTCTTGCAAATAGCATAAATCTCTTTCTCTCTTCTATGCTCCTTTTTCCTAGAAGCTGAGGCTGCTGGCCCCTTTATGACTTAAGATGACTATTAGAAACATAATGGGCTTTGCTCAGAGAAGTTGTTTATTCTTAGCAATTTCTTTATCAGGACAAAAATATTTTTAAAACATTTTAATTTATTGTTTAGTAGTCATATATCCCTATCAAGTAAAATGTCCAACAGTGTGTGAATTATTTAAAAAAGCAATCTGAAATTTATAAAAAGTATTAATAACCTCATTTAACTAAGTTATTTTGTTTGCTTCTAGGTTTGCTCATCTTATAAATGTGGAGTTTTTTGATGATTTGTTAGTAGTTCTTCACACACTCATTGAGTCTGGTGTAAGTTACTATTAACATATATAAATGATGATTATCAGTCTTTTTGTTTTGTTTTTGGCTGTACTGGGGTTGGAACTCAAGAGTTTCACACTTGGTAGGCAGGTGCTCTAAGTTTCTGCCACATCTCCAGCCATTTTTTCTGTGGTTGTTTTTGAGCTAGGATCTCATTCATTGCTTGGGCTGGCCAGAATTGAGATCCACCTATTCATACTTTTCACCAAAGCTAGCATGACACGCTTCTCACACCAACACACCCAGCTTTTTCTGTTAAGATGGGGTCTTGAAAACTTTTTGCCTACTTGTTCTTATCTCTGCTTTCTGATTAGCTAAGAACTGTAATCCTTCTGAATTACAGTCCTTCTGATCTCTGCTTCCTGATTAGCTAAGACTATCTATAAGCCACCAGCCCCTGGTTAATTATCATTCTTTTTTTTTTTTTTTAAAGGACTTAAGCTATCAAGAAAGTCTTCACTGTGTCCAGACTGCATTTCATATTCTTTCTGGACAAGGTAAAATAGGCTTTTTTTAATGCATTTTAAAAATTGTTATTGTAAGGGTGATGTACAGAGGGTTAGCAGTTACATAAATCAGATAAAGAGTACATTTCTTTTTAAACAATGTCACCTCTTCTCTCATGCTCTCCCAGTTTTTTCCTTCCTGTCACCACCCACAAGTTGCATAGTTCATTTTCAGCATAGTGTCTAGTTTAATCACTGCTGCATTTTTTCACCCTGTCCCATTCTTTGCTTCCCCTTCCCCTTCCAAAAATAGATAAATGAACAAACAAGACAAAAGGAAAAGAAAACAAGACAGCAACAAAGAAAAAAAAAACTCTTTGTTACCATTTCCTGGAGTTAATTTCAATAAATATCATTTTATATGACCAGATGCACATTACGCTTTTTGTATTCTTCTAAGAATATCCTCCTTTGGTCTCACTGTGTGAGAATGCCTAGAGACCTGTATGATTTATTGTGTCCCAGTGTCTCTTTTTTAAACCATCCATTGTGTTTACTTGTAGATTTATATGCACATTCTAGTTATCACAAATGAGAGAAACTATGCATTCTATTTTTCTTTGGGTCTGGCTTACTTTATTTAATATAATTTTTGAAGTCTTTGCATTTCCTTACTAATGATACAATATCATTCTTTCTGATGAATGGATAGAATTCTACTGTATACATATACAATGTTTTCTTGATCCATTTGTCCATTGAAGGGCATCTGGGCTGATTCCATATCTTGGCTATGGTAAATAATGCTGCAGTAAACATGTTTGTGCTGGTAGCTTTAGTATGGTCTTGCTTGTGATCTATTGATTAAATGCCCAAGAGTGGAATTGCTCTACGTTTAGTCTTTTGAGGAACTTCTATAGTGCTAAAATCTTTTCTTAATCAACTTTTTTTTTGCTTTGTCTTTGAAGCTATAACTTAGGTAATTATGTTTGTTTTCATTTCAAAGGTGATGTTTTAAATATCGATCCAATGAAATTCTACACACATCTGTACAAAACACTGTTCAAGTTACATGCAGGTATGTATACTTAATGTTTCCATAATGCATATATTTATCTTCCATGAATGTTATGCCTAGAAAAAATAGGCAATGAGAAATGGGAACTGGTACATAAAATGCTGGACATATTAAATGACAGGCATCTATCTGTATTTTACCTTACATAAGACTTGGAAAGTGAGTTCTTGGAGTTGACTGGGAATTTAGTAAATATAGCCCACCATATCTCTGAGCAGCACATCACTAGTATATTGGTTAGGAAAATGGGTTGGTTTTTTACTGGAGTTCAGGGAAGTTGCATATGAAGAAGCAGCAAGAAAAGCCCTGAAGGATGTGTGTGGTATTTTAGGTGCAACCAACGAAGGTGTTGAGATTGTTCTCCAGTGCCTGGATGTCATGCTTACCAAGCGCAGAAAGCAAGTGTCCCAGCAGCGAGCCCTGGCCTTCATCAAGCGCCTCTGCACACTTGCTCTTCAGGTTCTTCCAAACTCAAGCATTGGCATTTTAGCCACTGCCAGAACATTAATGCATGTAAGTAGTGATTCAGTGGAGAGTTGAGTTCTTAGGGTGTAGTGGCATTTTGTTGACATACACACATAAACACTTTTTTTTTTTAAAGCAGAAACTCTGTGTCTCTGCCTCCTTCTCTCCTTCCCTCAGTGTGGTATTGGTGATTGAACCTAGGGTCTCACACATTTGAGCCACACCTCAGGACTATTATTGTGTTTGAGACACTGGCTGGCCTGACACACGAGGTATTCCTTCCTCTGCAGCACAGTAGCTGGGATTATAGGCATACACAGCTATGCCTAGCCATACTTTGTATCTTAATGATTAAGATGTGACCTACTTTATCCCTTAATGATTAAAGTGAATTTAGTTGTTTGTTAAACTATCACTGATACAGTTCTTTCTTCATACCTGTGGCTGTTATAATAACTGTTTTACAAACCTTAATTCACCTAGTGTTTCTTTTTTTTGGGGGGGGGGGTCTGGTCGTGGGGCCTGAACTCTGGGCCTGGGCCTGGGTGCTGTCCCTCAGCTCTTCAGCTCAAGGCTAGCACTGTACCACTTGAGCCACAGCGCCACTTTCCCGCTTTTTTCTTTTTGCTTATGTGGTGCTGAAGAATCGATCCCAGGGCCTCATGCATGCAAGGCAAGTGCTCTACCACTGAGCCACCTTCCCAGCCCCTCACCTAATGTTTCTAACATAGCTACTCATATTGTTCCCATTTTACACATGGGGAAAGAGGTCTATAAGTAACAGCACGTGTAACAGAAAGTGGAACTTAGATTTGGGTAGTCTGGCTTTTCTGTTCTTTTGTTATTCTCTTGGGGGTATCAGTTATTTTCATTCACATAGTTGTCATTATTGCTATTACAAGTGATGTCATGAATATCTTTATACATGTATTGGCTGTATATTTTACAAGAAAGATTCCAAGAGTAAGAGAAAGATACCTAGAGTAGGCTTGGAGGGAAGAAAATAATATTCTGGTTTAAAGACAATTAATTCATTTCTAAACAAGGAATTTTTTCTTTTTGATAAAGTTAAATTATTTTTTATTAAAAGTAGATGTTATGTCCCTTATTATAACCATTTAAATGAGATGCAAGTATAGACCAATAACATTCTTCAAATTAATGTGATAATTTTGCAGACTTTCCCGAAAGCAGACCTGTTGCTGGATAGTGACTCTCAGGGAAGTGGAGTGTTCCTCCCAGAGCTAGATGAGCCGGAGTACTGTAATGCACAGAACACGGCCCTATGGGAGCTGCATGCGCTGCGGGTGAGGGCGACCCTTCGTTCTTGCAATCCGTGTGTTTGCGCTTTTGTCTCATAGTTATGTTGGCCAAGGTACTTCAGTGTTGGAGTATCTTTTTTGGAATACTGATTTAGTATTGGTACATTTTACTTGGACATTTGTGAACACTGGAAAGTGTGGTGATGCTTGTTGACTCTTCTTGACACTATTCAGAGTATAAAGGGGATTGCTGGGGGGCATTTGTTTTGTATGGAAGGAGACTGCCATAAGCCATTTCAAGGTGGCATTGGCTGAATACTGTAGTGTAAGACAGCATTCGAATGAGCCTAGAGGGAAGCAGGAGCATTGGGCAACCTGTTGTCAATGTTTTTCACTCAAATAGAAATTGGTTTTTGTTTGTGCTTTTTATACTATAAAGCAAGACTAAGCTGTATTACTGTTCACTTGGCCATCAAACACATTTGGGTTTTAATCCTGTAAGCAAAGTTAATATTCTGTGTGTAAGTGCATAGTTCAAATGAGTTCCATATATAGGCATCTCTAAAATCTGATATACTTTACTAAAGAAAGTGTTTACTGTAGTTGATGTTTTCTAAAGTACTGAATTGTGCACGACCTTGTACCGCTTCCTCCTCAGAGGCATTACCATCCCATAGTGCAAAGGTTTGCAGCCCACCTCATCGCTGGAGCCCCTTTGGAGGGCTCTGAAGCACTAAAACCAGAGTTGAGCCGAAGGTAATATTTAGCAAGTTCTATGTTGTTATTTTTATATTATTATCATTATTATTGACTTTACCCAGAACCTTGCCTCGTTCTAAGTCAGGTAGATATAGCACAGTTGTAGAATACTTATCTGTTGTTTATCAGCAAGTTCAAAGTCATCAGCTTGATTCTCAGCACCACAGGGATAAAACCCTAGAAAGTACTGGATTATGAATGTACTAGATTATAAACTATAGAGTACATGTGGGCATCTACATTTGGTTTGACTTCATATTCCTGAATTTTACTATGGAATAAATATGATGGCTGTAATTTTATTAAGTTTGGTTTAGGTAATCACTGAAAACTACTTTTTTTTTTTTTAATGCCAGTCCCGGGGCTTGGGTTCTGTTCCTCAGCTTTTTTGCTCAAATCTAGCACTATAACATTTGAACCACAGTTTCACTTCTGGCTTTCTAGTGGTTAATTGGAGATAAAAATCTCATGGACTTTTGTGCCTGGGCTGGCTTTAAGATATGATCCTCAAATTTCAGTCCTGGGTAGCTAGGATTACAAGTATGAGCCACTGGCACCCGACCTTTTTTTGTGTTGTTTTTTTTTTTTTTTCTTTTTGTAATAAGTTTTATATATTAGAGAGACATCAAAAGAATAGGAAAGTAAATTCCTGCATGCCTGTCCTTGTTCAGGCTCAACAGGTGATGAAAATACCACACAGCCCTGAGGCCACCCCTGGTGACCTTCCTTTCTTCCCTTTTTTTTTTTAATGGTCCTGTTAGTAGCAAAAGGGAAAAAATAGGATGATAGAAAAGAGGCGCAAAAAACTGGGAGAAAATGAGGGAGGAGGTGACACTGTTCAAAAAGAAATGTACTCATTACCTGACTTATATAATTGTAACCCCTCTGTACATCACCTTTCCAATAAGAAAGAGATAGAGAATGAGAGAGGAAGAGAAGGAGAGAGGGAGGATGCCATTGAACCTAGCCACACTGAAGGGCAGCAGCTTCTTTCCATGGCCAGGCAGGAGAACCCACCTTGGCTCTATAAGAAGCTCGCTGGGTAATTCCTATATCCCACGTTACATTCTTCCACTTTTCTTTTAGGACTTTTAAAGAAGTTGCTTTCTCCAACTTTTTTTTTTTTGGAAATTTTCAAAAGTTGCAAAAGTAGCTGTTCCCTGTCTCTACTCCTCAGCCCTCTCTTTCAGAAAGGGAGAAAACACTATCATTCTAATTTGCAATAGCCAGTTTTGGGCATGCTTTTATTACTACTCCTAAACATCCCTCCTGTCCCTTTCTTCTTACAATACTGACTTTGAACTAAGGAACTCATGTTTGAGATGCAAGTACTCAGCACTTGCGCTATACCTGCAGCGTGTGTTTGCCTCTTTTATAGCAGTTTTCCTTTTCTGGAAGATGAGGAAGAATGGGTTTATCCCAAAGATTTGCTCTTCTGGGGAATGGAGCTTAGAGCGTGAGTCTAGTCACAGCCCCTATCTGCCTGGGCAAATGTGAGCTAACTCCAGATCATGAAATATTCACTGGTATGCCACGAGGATAGGCATATTCTCTGTCTTGAATTACTTCTTGTTTTTCGAGACTCCTAGCTGCTCAGTTGAATGGTGTTTGAAGCCCATGGAAACTGACTCCGTGCTTCATTCCTCCAGCTCCAGTGACCTTAGACTTGGGTGTTTATCATTCACATAACTATAGTTGAGTTGGGATTTTTGTTTGGTGTTTCTCTGTAGCTTTCTCTTTGGGCTGTAGACCTTCATTTCTAAATGTAATTGGATTTTAATAGCATAGTTGAATTGCGGAGGAACATAAGATTTATTTCAAGTGAGTTAATTGGTTTCATTTTTTGGCTATAATCTATCTTAAATTTAACAGATAAGATTTTTCTAAAATTCTTACTTGTGATTGTAGATCTGCAGTTGAACTTTTTGAGGCTTTTAGTATGGCAACAATGACATTCAATCCTCCTGTTGAGTCTTCATACTCCAAAAAGAAGGTATGTGATACTTTTCATTTTTTTAAAAGAAGAAATAAAAACTACACTAGGATGTCTCAGTAACTTTACTGCTTGCTTGCTTTATCGTGCTTGATTGGTAGATGGTAGGATGGAAGTTTGAGGTTAGGGTTCTACAGAAGTGGTCTATACATTGTATAGAGTATGACCAAGACCTGACACACATTGCTCATGACTGCATGATATTAGTTGATATTAGCTCTTGCTCCAGTTTAGTTTTAACTTATGGTATTTTAACCTTTTTTCAGGATAAGGTTTTACAAGGGACTCCATTTTTGAATGAAGATTTAAATCAGCTAATCAAAAAATACTGCAATGAACTTCCTGCTCCCTCCTCTTTGGACTTCACCAAATATTTGAAAACACCACTCCAGTAGTACAAAAAAGCAGCAGCAGTGGATTTTTTTGTATATATGTACTTGTGTATAAGCAGCTCTTAAGTGGTTAACTTGGGGCTTTTTCATTTTATATGAGGAAAACTTCCTATGAAGGATGCCGTTTCCAGGGACAGGGCTGGGCCCCACGTGTGAAATATTTCACTGAGCGAATTGAAAACCTGTTTTTACTCCAGCTTTGGATATCTGTTTCTTAATGAAGTGTTTCTTTTGTGTGTGTCAGTATGGAGCTTGAACTCAGGACCTGTGTGCTCAATCCCTGAGCTCAAGACTAGCACTCTTAGCACTTGAGCCACAGTTTCACTTCTGGGTTTTTGCTGGTTATTGGAGGTAAGAGTCTTACAGAATTACCTGCCTGGGCTGTCATCCTCAGATCTCAAGATTCTGAATAGCTATGATTACAGGCGTGAGCCTCTAGCACCTGACCAATGATAGCTTTTAAAAAAAAATTTGGTTTTTTTTTGCCAGTCCTGGACCTTGAACCCTGGGCCTGGGTGCTGGTTCTAAGCTCCTTTTGCTCAAGGCTAGCACTCTACCTTTTGAGCAACAGCACCACTTCTGGCTTTTTCTGTGATTAATTGCAGATAAGAGTCTGCCAGGCCTGGCTTTGAACTGATAGCCTCAGATCTAAGCCTCCTAAGTAGCTAGGATTACAAACTACTGGTGCCTGGCTTTTTTATTGTTACTATAAAGGTGATGGATGATAGCTTTTTACAACTTAATGTACATGTTGTAATTTTGTTTTTTTCATCTTTGGGAAGGCTGGATGTGTTGGTGCGTGCCTATAAGCCCAGCAGAGGCATGAGGATCAGAAGTTTAATGCCAAATTGCGCTAGAGAGCCAGACCCTGTTTCCAAAAACCTCACAAATAAAAAAGAAAGAGAAAGAAAGAGAGAGGGAGGGAGGGAGGGAAGAAGGAAAGGAAGGAAGGAAGGAAGGAAGGAAGGAAGGAAGGAAGGAAGGAAGGAAGGAAGGAAGGAAGGAAGGAAAAAGAAAAGAAAAAATTTTTAGGAACTAGGGCTATAGTTTAGTTGAAATCCCTGGGTTTCATCCCAAGCACCACATACAAAAAGTCTGTGGGCTAAATCTTACTGAAATTATTATACTAAAATTAGAATATAGAGCACAAAACAAATCATGACTGACAATATGATTTTTTCCCTCTTTAGCTACTCTACAAATATATACTTTTAAAAAAACAATCTAAATTTGAGCAAATCTATTATTACACTATTTTTGAGAAAATAATAGCTTACAATTGGAGTCATGTGATTGGCTCTTGTTGAACTAACCTAATTTGGCCTTTTAGAAAAAGAAGTGTTTATTATGGCTCCTTTCAAGGAAAGTGTGAATGTGGTTCTAGCATTTAACAGTTGTGTGCTTTTTCTTAATAAGCTATGCAGTGATGGGAGTGGAATTGTTCTGGGAGAAACCAAATCCAAGACTCTACTATTCTATTTTAGGGACCTAGGGTACCCAGCAAAGGCCTTGTTTTCCTCCTTAAATTTCATTCATACAAGCTGGGCACTGGTGGCTCACACCTAAAATTCTAGCTGCTCTGAGAATCTCAGTTTAAAGTCAACTCAGGCAGGTAAAACCAAGAGACCCTCATCTCTAGTTCACTAGCAGAAAGCCAGAAGTGGAGCTATGGCTCAAGTGGGTAGAGTGTCAATAAAGCTGAGTTAAATGTATGAGTTCTGCGTTCAAGCCCCCCTGCCATGGCCAAAAAAATTTTCATACAGGTAAAATGCATATTATGAATATTAATTATAAAGCAATATTTTATGTAATAGCCATTTTAGTCTATGAAATTCATGTACAAATATTTTCTGTTAATAATTGAATAAAATAGCTTTCTTTGTTCCCTGTTTTTGTGAGAATTTAAAAAAAATTGGATAACAGGCCAATTAAATAGACACCTATTGATTCAAATCTGTAAAAGCAATTATTTTGGTGTGGAGCTTAGAGCTTTTCTTGTAAAATAAGTGAATATAAAAAATTTCTTGGGGCTGGGAAGGTGGCTCAGTGGTAGAGCGCTTGCCTTGCATGCATGAGGCCCTGGGTTCGATTCCTCAGCACCACATAAGCAAAAAGAAAAAAGCCGGAAGTGGTGCTGTAGCTCAAGTGGTAGAGTGCTAGCCTTGAGCTGAAGAGCTGAGGGACAGTTCCCAGGCCCAGAGTTCAAGCCCCACAACTGGACCCCCCCCAAAAAAATTCTTTTATCATTCCCAAGTAGTGGAGTGTGTGTATCAGCTTAGTATATATGAGTTTTTAAAGTATTTTTGAGGTCGCTTCTTTTCTTGGTTTGCATGCTGGTCCTGGGGCTTCAACTTAGGGGTGCTGTCCCTGAGCTTTTGTGCTCAAGGCTAGCACTCTACCATTTGATCCACCTGTCCAGGTGGATTCCGAACTGTGATGCTGAGATCTCAGCCTCCTTTGTAGCTAGGATTATAGATGTGAGTCACAGGTGCCCAGCAAAAAGGAAATTGATTCATACTATAGTAGACCCTCATTCATGCATAAGCCCCCATGTCTACAGAGCCATCGAGGGGAGAAACCTTTTTGAAAGTTTGATTAGAAGTAAGGCACTTTTTAAAGCTTTACTTTTTTTTTTTGGCACTTAAATTAGCTTTATTTAAAATACTACCAATCAATAACTAATAAATGCCTTTCTTTACTCCCTGCCAAGCCAACTTCATTTCATTACACTAAAAGCTCCAGTGTAATTTTACAAAGTCCTATCTTTGTTGGCTGCCATAACAATCATCTTAAATTCTCCTGGAACAAAATGAAATTTAGACCAATGAAACAGAATAGAGAGCCAAGAAATAGATTTCTAATCAACTGATCTTGGACAAAGTTGCCAAGAACACATAGTGGGAAAGGAGGACATGTTTAATCAATGATACTGGAACAAGTGAACATACATGAGCAAAATGAAATTGGACCATATCTCTCTCACCCCAATACACAACAACTGATTAGTGACTTAAACAATAGACCTACAATTCTAAAACTAGTAGAAGAGGAGCTGGGAAGGTGGCTCAGTGGTAGAGCACTTGCCTTGCATGCATGAGGCCCTGGGTTCGATTCCTCAGCACCACATAAGAAAAAAGCCAGAAGTGGCCCTGTGAGCTGAAGAGCTGAGGGACAGCGCCCAGGCCCAGAGTTCAGGCCCCACGACCGGACCCAAAAAAATAAATAAATAAAACTAGTAGAAGAAAATAATGGGGAATCACTTTGTAACAGTCATCTGGGGTAAAGAGTTTTTGGATATAAATTGTTTAAAAGCAGTGACAATAAAAGCAAAATTAAACACATGAGAGAAAATACAAAATGCACAGTAAGTCAATTAAAAACTGAGCAAAAGATGACCCATGGAATATCCAAAAAGATTTAAGGAACTCAACAAAACAAAATAGCAAGAAAATAACCTTCCTCCCCTCCCCCCTAAGGGTGAAGAGATATGTGTGATGGTCATCATCGTCATCACAGCACTCAAGGAGCTGAGGCAGGAGGATCACAAGTTTGATACTAGCTTGTGCACCATAAGGAAAGCCTGTCTCAAACAAAAGAGAAAGCCAGACATGGTGGATCACACTATAAAAAATCCTAGCTATTCAGGTAGTGGCAATGAGGAAGATGATGGCTTATGGCCAGGCAAAAAATTTGTAAGACTTCAAGTAAGAAATTGAGCATCAGCTGGGTGTCAGTGGCTCAGGCCTGTAATCCTAGCTACTCAAGAGGCTGAGATCTGAGGATCGCCATTCAAAGCCAGCTCGGGCAGAAAACAGAAAAGTCCGTGAGACACTTACCTCCAATAAACCACTGAGAAAATCAGAAGTGGCACTGTGGCTCAAGTGGTAGAGTGCTCACCTTGAGCTGAAGAGCTGAGGGACAGCATCCAGGCCCAGAGTTCAAGCCCCACAACTGACAAAAAATAAAAATCTGAATACTGCTGACTAGCAGCATGAATCCTCTGCTAGCCCTTCAGTATTTATTTTCAAACATCCAATCTCTGCCACTGATGGCAGTTCCTGCTCCCTAGGTGAGGCTCCTCCCCCCTCTGGCCCCTTGACTATAAAAGGTTCTTCAACGAGCAGGTCAGTGTCATTTTCTCCTCTCTTCGTGAGACCTTAGACTTGTTAGCTCTGCTGGAAATCAATCCTTCTCCTCTATATGACTTTCATCAGTGTGGTCTTTTGAGTCACATTTCCTTTCAAATGTTATTTTGAGCATCCATGGCCAACCAATCAACAATGTCTTTGGAGAACAGAATCATCTCTGATTTCACATATTATGTATGTAGGTGATCAAAAATAGTTCCAAAATTCAAGCCTAATGAATTTAGTACTCTTCTGACAATGTGGCACAAAACTTACTCTAGGTTAAAAACATGATCATTGATCACAATCTTATATGAAAATGCTGTGGATTGTAAGATTCTTCAACCTAGAAGAAATAAGAATGTCATATCTATGGCTAGTAAGGCAGAAGTTAAGAATAAAGTTCAATTTTTTTTTAAATTGGTAATTGCAATTTTGCTGCCAAAATAGGTCTGAGAAGCAGTCTGCCTTTTGTCACAAGGTGCTTATCGTGGATCTTGTTTTTTCTGGAGCTCTGGGTTATTGTGAAATGACTGCAGGAGGGAATGGCCGAGATCAAAGGACCCAGATGCATAGTCGAAGGGTTGGGTACTCAGCTTTATTTCACAGGTCCAGCAAAAGCAACTTTCACTGGATTTAGAAGCAAAGGTACATTGTCTCTTGTGCTGATTCCTCAGTGAAACCTGGGAATACAGTGCCTGGTAGGCAGGGAGTAGACCACCCCATGCGGATATGGACAAACTTTAATAAGGGAAGCTACCTACTAATATGTGGCATACACACAAAGATAGTAAATCTTAAGTCAGTGGGCATGTGACAGGTTCACAAGGCCAAAAGTTTATAGGAGATAAATGAGCCAAAAGGCTACAGGGGATAGGCGAGGCCAAAAGGTTGTAAGATATATATGAGGTCAAAGGGTGACAAAAGATAGACAAGGCACAAATGTTTTACCCATAGGAGAAGTGTGGAGGGGTTTTTTGTGGCACCATTAGGAAGGGGCACAGAGAATATCAGATTCACAAGGAGTTTACCCTGTCCCCGCTTGAGAGCGGTTGCCGGAACTTATGCAAGAGCTTTCTCTGTGGAAGGGCCATCTTGCCATTTTGTGGTGGATGCAGTGGTACCCTGTCATTGATATCTCCTTGGTCAAGTAGTGTGGAATCAGATAAACTATCACTTTCAGTGACATCTTCAGGTACCATCTCTCCTGCTTCATTCTCTTCCAGACCAATAGTGTTGTTACCAGAACTGGTGACCACATCCAGTATGGTACCTGTGTCACCCTCTCTTCCTACCCTCAGCTCCCCTGTAACCACTTGGCAGCTGGGCAATGTCTCCAGGGATGTGACCATCACAGGGTGTGTCACCCTAATAACAGAAAAGAAACCACTAGGAATTTGACCAGGGCCCCGGAGCTGGGCAGCGGGGAGGGGGGGGGCTGTGGCCCGGCCCCTGCGGGTGGAAGGATGGACCGTTGGCGCTGACCGTTTAACGGAGCCCAGCGGGCTCAAACGCAGCGCAGCTGCCTGTTGAATGGGGGGGAGAGGAGTCGGCAGAGGCGGCAACTGCAAGGCCGCGGACTGGCGGATCTGCTGCCGCTGCCCCCACGCTGCCCCGCCCCGGGCCGCATAAAGCTTCACTTTTGATAAGTTCAGGCTCCCGTAGATGCTCCCGTAGATGAGGCCTTACCTCCAGACAGCACTTAGTGCTCAGATAGAGTCCTTAGTGCCTACAGCCTTACCTCCAGCTCCCCGCATCTGTCCTGCTCTCTCATGGGTATGCTTATGCTGTCTTACAAAGCACTCAGTTCCAGATGCACAGGGAGCAAATAATCTCTGCCCTTTCCAGCATCACTTACTACACTGGATTCTTGATCTGACCAAAATTGTGTCTAAAAGTTGACACCACCCAACAAAACGACCAACTTGATGCTCCTTTTCATTTTAATAATAAAATTAGCTTTGTATTTAAATCATCTTCCTTACTGAGTTTAGTAGTAAGAGTTTAACCCATATTTCTTTTTTATGTTGTGGGTCATGGGAGCTGAACTCTGGGCCTCAGCTCTTCAACTCAAGGCTGGTGCCCTACCACTTGAGCCACAGCACCACTTCCGGCTTTTTTCTGCTTAGGTGGTGCTGAGAAATCAAACCCAGGGCCTCATGCATGTGAGGCAAGCACTCTAATGCTGAGCCACCTTCCCAGCCCCCTAACCCATATTTCTTGCAGCCTAAAATGTATAAAAGGATAGGTATAATTCTAATGGCTACTTTCGATTTCTTCTAAATAACAGGAACGTGTCTTTCACTTATTGTACTGGTGTGGTTGTATAATCCAGATTAGCTTTAAGTAGAATTTTCATATTCCTGGCAAACATCAGTGTGGGCCTGTGTCTCCATGCTGTCTTGGGGAGTGATGGGTGTCTGTGTGTGGATGGCATGGTGTGTGACAGTGGTCAAAGCGTTACAGTGGAGCTAAGTGCACTGTTGAAGTACACCGGTGTTTGCAAAGACGAAATTGCCTAACAAGGCGTTTCTCAGAATGACTCCCCATCAGGTGACACATTACTGTAGTGGGAGGTTTATGTTTCTAAGCAATGTGTCCTTCACCAAATCAAAGAACCATTACAGCTTGTACTTTAACCTCAAAATGTGATGTACAACAAAGTTGGGACACAAGTACTAGGCTGGATCCACTCACATGGGAAACAGCCCAGTCCCACATTCAAACTCAGGTCAGTTTCATCAGATTTGTAATGTAAACAAAACAACTCTGCTAAAGACATTGAGGCAGAATGGGGGCGGGGGGCAGAGGGAGAGATGGAGGGAAGAGCCTTAGGGAACATGAAAACTAAGTCATAAACCTAGAGAGACCAATCTTTGGTTTGATCTTGTTTGTCATTTTCATTTGAGCTGTAGCCATTTAATGACTCATTTTTTAATCCATGGTCAGCCATACCTCTTGGACTATTAGTTTAGAGGTGTGATAAAGTATTTCCAGAATATTTTAAAATATGGGCAGTACTGTTTGTTGGAGATGATTTGATTTGAAAGGAAGCTTGTAGCGCTGTATGAATGCGGAAGGAACGAGCCTGAATTCTGTGGACAGTAAAGTGGCTGAGGAAGTGTTTTCAGTGACATGAAAGTTGATGAGTGTATTTTTGACACTTCTGCTTTTAGAACATGGGGGGACAAAACACATGGAGATGGTTTGATTCACTTTTATAATTGTTAAAAAATGCCTCAAAGCAAAGGTTAGGTTTTAGAGAAGGGTCTTAAAATTGACTGGAAGAATAAAGTTGGAGTTCTCCTTTAAAGGAACATCGATTTCAATTTTAAACGTCATTATTTGCTTCATACAAAGAATGAAAAGAATCCATTACACTTGGCTCATGGTTTTGCGTAGCAAGATTTTATTTTATTTTTATTTTTTGCTGATCCTAACACTTGAACTCTAGGCTTGGGTGCTATCCTGAGCTTTTTGTGCTTAAAGCTGGCGTTCTCTTGAGCCACAGCTCCAATTCTGGCTTTTTGTGGTTAATTGGAAATAAAGAGACTTAGGGACTTTTCTGCCCAGGCTGGCTTTGAACCACGGTCCTCAGATCCCAACCTCCCGAGTAGCTGGGATTACAGGCGTGAGCCACCTGTTCCTAACTCTGTAGTAAGGCTTTAAAAAATAACTTACATTAAGAGGCAAGGATGACTTAGCTATTTAGTTAGCCAAAAATGCAGATAAATCCCCCTCACATGAACATTTAGCCCATTCCATATGTTCAGAGTATACATTTTATTTTTAGATTTGTCTCAAATAGTGAAGGAGTCACTAGTACTTCTAATCCATAGCAATATCAAGAAAGCTATGTCTAATAAATATGTAAGTACAATGTCAGTACAAACTTTGCAAAATAAATAACTCTACCTTAAACACCAACTCATTGTTTTTTCTTTTAAAAAACGATTAAGTTTCTTATTAAGATGCTACAACTTAGTAAATATTACATTATACACCAAACTTGATTTACTGAAAACTAAAAATGAAATCACCTATGCATATATGAGCAATAACCTTTTAAAAAATCCATTTTATATGTTAAAAAGAAATCCTGAAGAAGAGTACACTATGTATACAAATACAGAAACTAAGCTGAATGACTTTGAATCCTGTTTTAATAGGTCAGATTTACATTTGCAATGCTCAAAAACTTCTCCACTTAGTCATTTAACGTATTGCTAGTTTTCTTAGTCTCACAACTCAGTACCTCTTACTCTCAGTTCTGTAAGTCAGGGTTGGCAAACTGGCCCATAGGCCAGATTCAGCCTGCTACCTGTTGTGTATGGTCCTAACACTAAGAATAGCTTTTGCAGTTTTTTTTTTTCTTTTTTTGTGACAGTCCTGGGGCCAAACTTAGGGCCTGGGCACTTTCTCAGAGCTTTTTAACTCCAGGCTGATGCTCTACTACTTGAGCTACAGCTAGACTTCTAGCTTTTTTTGGTGGTTAATTGGAGATAAGAGTCTTATGGACTCTGTTGCCCAGGCTGGCTTTGAACCACAATCCTCAGATCTCAGCCTCCTATTAGCTAGGATTACAGATTTGAACCACCTGGAAGCTTCTTCACTTTTAACTGGTTGGGGGAAAAAAAAAATATTTGTGATGTGTGACAATTACATGACATTCCAATTTCAGTGTCCATAAATAGTTTTATTATTGGAATTATACACGTTCATTTGTGGACCTGTTGCCTGTGGCTGCTCTTACATGCCTCAGTAGATCTGAGTAGTTGCACACAGACCATGTGACCCCACCCATGAAACATTTACTGTCTGGCCATTTACAAAGTTTGCTGACCCTTGCTCAAAGTCAGTTATCACAAGCATAGAGGGCTAGCATCTCCCCTGGATTTCCCTCCTTGGTCACTGTGAGCCCTGGGCTGCTGTGCTTGTCATCTCCATGGATCTCATGTGTGACGGCTGCAGTTTAGAAATCCTCCACTTCCAGTTTAAATCTGATGAAAATGAGGAAGTTCTATTTCTTTCCACCATGTTAGTTCTGGACTAACTTCTTGCCAAAAGATCTTCACCTGTAACATTTTATAGACAGGCTTATTAGTATATTGAAGATGAACCAGAAATCCTCATCGCTTAGCAAGGTTTAGAGTTATCCAGCCAACAAACCCACAGCTCTGGTGACTCATTTTAGGGGCTCATGTATTTCATATAACTCACAATGAGTAAGACATTATGTTCTTACTAGGAAGAACGTTAGGCTACTTCTGCCCTGGAACGGTACATTCTTTAGCAAAAACAACTTTTTATTACATTCAAATAAGTTGTTTAAGAGAAGGTGGAGTGCCTCCAACTTTTCCTGATTAATACAATCTATTACTTGAGTTAAGGGCAAGATGAATATTCTTTAGCAATTCTTTTTTTTTTCTCTCTCTCTTTTCAGTAATGGGGTTTGAACTCAAGAGTCTCGCACTTTCTAAGCTGGCACTTTACCAGCCACATTTCCAGCCTGGCTAGTTGCTGGCTGTTTTTGAGATAGCATCTAGTAAACTTTTCTTTCTGGCTTGGCCTCAAACCATGGTCCTCCAGATCTCAGCCTCCTGAGTAGCTAGGATTACAAGTGTGAACCACCAGTACCTAGCCTGCAAAATTTTAAGGTATCAAAATTTTAAATGTGAGGGCTGGGAATGTGGCTGAGTGGTAGAATGCTTGCCTAGCATGCATGAAGCCCTGCATTTGATTCCTCAGTACCACATCAACAGAAAAAGCCAGAAGTGGTGCTGTGGCTCAAGTGGTAGAGTGCTAGCTTTGAGCAAAAAAAAGAAGCTCAGGGATAGTGCCCAGGCCCTGAGTTCAAGCTCCAGGACTAGCAAAATCAATCAATCAATCAATTTAAATGGGAATATTTTTTAGAATAAAGAAACCCATGAAATATGTCATTAGATTCTTTGGAGCACCTAACCCAAGAGCCCCTTTCTTTTTTAAACAACTGCTTTTCTTGGAAATGCCATCATCAAAAGGTTTTAACATGGGATATAAATTCCTGTACTAGCACCAATGCCTGTTTTAAAGAAAAGCTGCCACTTATAGCAAAGACTCTTAGCAACTTTTAGAAGACAAATGCTAAAATGTCTGCTTGCTACAGGAAAACTGAATCCAAAGGCAATTAACTATAAATCACTATCACTCTCACTTTCCTAAAACTCCTAAGAAATGACATAACAATGCTTTTGTTCCTCCTGTCTTTACCTCCTGAAGGAGTATGCCACCATGCCTAGCTGGTCTAAACTTTTAAAAGTTCAGGTTTATACAACTCAGGCTTTTTTTTGGGGTGGGGGGAGGTGCCAGTACTGTGGTTTGAACTCAAGGTTATGTGCTTTTGTTTGTTCCTCCCCCTACCCCACACTGCTGGCTCACTAGCACATGAGCCACACCTGCAATTCTTCAAGTCCCATTTTAAGGTTCTACTCCCACCTGCCTTCGGGGTACATCCTCTTGGAAAAGACTTTGTTATTTTGAAAGCACCTGGCAAGTGTCTTCTGGGGAGCTCGTTCTTGAACACTGAAGGCATTGTATGCCTCACAAAGCAGTTTCAGTTGAGCCCTATTTGGAAATGGTGCCATGACCTGGTGTACCTGGGTATACTGCGCTGTCCTTGGTCACTGTCGGCATTCCATCCTGTCACTGGAGGACAAGCTACTCGCAGGTTTCTCCTTGGTTTGGAGACTCTCTGAGGCTGAAAGCTGGGGAGGAGATATGAGTCCTCGGGGCTGTTTCGTTGACTTGGTGAGCTTCTTGAGTTCACTCGCAAAAGAGATGCCTTTTCTTTTATCTTCACGGGATGCCTGGGGAAAAAAGAACCTTCCCTTGAGGTTACGTGGAACCCAGGGGCCTGGGTCACATGCATGCTGGCAGAGAGGGCCCTTTCCACTTTTGTCTTTGGGAAGAAGAGCCAAAGGATTCTTCAGGACTTCCTTAGGACTCTTTGTTTACCCATGCCCTGAAAATACACCTAAACAAGTCTTTTCAAACAAAACTCCTCCCAGGATCTTTGTCCTAGAGTTCCCTAGTTCCCAAATTGGGTTGTGATATGAATCTGTGAATATCAAATGATTCACGAAGAGAACAAAGGAATTTGGAACTCTACCTGCACCTGCTCTTTGAGCTTAAGGATGAATTTTCCTGCACCTTTCCACTTGCTTTGGGCTTGAAACACGCACTCCTGATCCAGAAGGACCCGCTGTGAGGACTTTGGGGTGGCAGATTTCTTGTTGGGTGTGTCTTTTACCACCTCTTCCAAAAGCACGTAGTCACCTGGGTTGGGGTTGCTCAGGATGCTATAGGAATATTTGGCTTTGCATAAAGTCTGAAAGATAAGTTTCAACCAACTGAATATAGTATCTCCAACATATGGATGCGTTCTAAATAGAAAAGTGCCACTTTCCACCTTATGTGGATATGTACATATCCACAAGCTATGTAGATCTTGTCATCTGGCATCTCCTTTGACATGGCTTATAAGACACATCTGCAAGTTGCCTCTTGTGCTTCCCAATAGTCTGATTTAGATGAGGAAACAAATTTATAAAACTAAAGCAGATTCCAGAGGACAAAGCTTAAACTTGCATGGGTTAAGCAGATTCCAGAGTATGCACAACTCCATAACAGAATAAGGATTCAATCTAGATTTGAAGGAGAGCCAGTCTGGAATTCTAATCTGGGTTTCCTACAACAGTAAGGAACAAAATCCAGTCTCTGTGTCCCAGGATGCTCTGTCATACTATTGCATGCTAAAAGAAAACTTAGAGGTCCCTTTTCATTTAGCCCATGGATTATCTTTCACATATGCATTTATTCACTCATCAAAGATTTAGTCAGGGCCTACTACATGTCAGATACTGTGCTCTACTTTGCAAAGAAACAAGAATCTAGAATTTACAGTCAATTATGGGGCTTTCTAATAACCAAGTTATCACACAATAGGCATAGCAAAAGTCAGGTACTGGCGGCTCATGCCTATAATCCTAGCTACTCAGGAAGCTGATATCTGAGGATCGCAGTTCAAAGCCAGCTCCAGCAGAAAAGTCCCCATGAGACTATAATCACCAATAACCACTCAAAAACTGGATGTAGAGCTGTGGTAGAGTGCTGGCCTTGAGCAAAAGAGCTCAGGGGCAGTGCCCAGGACCTCAGTTTAAGTCCCAGACCAAACTAAAAAAAAAAAAAAGGAATAGCAAATCATGGATACACAGTGTTTACTATGTACTAGGCATTGTGAAAAACAAAGAGATTTACTGCCAGTCTTCTCAACAACCTTGTGAGGAAAGCACTATTATGCTATCTATATTCTCCATGTGGTAACTTAGAACAAAGGGTGGGCCAGAGCCAAATGGAATGGTCTCATGAAAGCAGACATAGTAGGAGTACTTCCACAACAGAAACAAACCAGGGATTCTTTTCCCAAAGACCAAGTGTATCAGTGCCCAGTATAATGAAGACATAGATTTGAGAGCACTTGGGATCTCAGTAGTGAATAAAAGTAGAGCTAATTAGGGGTCTGTGCTCCTAACCATTCTGCTAGTCACTCGTTAAGTAGGTGTTGAATGAACGCAAACTATGAGGAGGCTAGGAAGGAAGGAATCAGAAAGGATGCAGCGAGGAAGCTTGCCCTAGAGGAGTGGAGAGGGTCAGAGCTGGCCTGTCTTCTATAGGATCCTGCAGAAGTGGCCCTTAGCTAGTAGCTCAGGCATTTCTGAGACAATGAAACATCTTCTTTGCAGAGTCACCTCCAAAATTCAGCATTACCAGTGCTTTGTAGGGATCCAGATTCATTGCAGACACTAGGTAAGCCCCTGCTGAAAAAAGGAGCTAGTATTTCCTGTCCATTCCTAAAATGAGCTCTTAATGCACAGACCTGGGATTATTCTCAATAATGGATACCGTCAAAAGGACCAGTGTGAGGAAAGAAGAGTTTTCCTTTTCTTTCCTTGTGGTGCTAGAGATAAAACACAGGGCCCTGTGCATGCTGGGTCAGCATGGAGCTTTACCATGGAGCTGCACCACGGCCATAAGAAGGGGCGTTTACCTGCTGAATGACCTCCTGTGCAGTGCTGACACGGGGTGCTTTGATGACTGTTCGAGGCTGTTCTGGAGAAACGTCATGCACTTGTACGAAGAAACTTTCCTCCTCTAAGCTCAAGATCACCTCTTTGTCATCCTGAGCAACACTTTTTTCTTCTACAGACTATGTTAAAAAGGAAAACATGTAAATGGTAAGGTGATACAGAAGAAAGAAAAATTAACTGAAATTTTAGGTGTGTTTATTTTGGATGTCACCCCTTCTGTCTCCCTCTCCCAATTTTTCCCTCCATCTTCAGCAGTGTCAAGCGAGTACCACTGCTGCTTTCTCCATATTTTAATATCTTATGTCACCAGTGCCCCAGCATTTGTTTGTATTTTATACACGACTGGCTCATCACACCTGTAATTCTAGCTACTCAGGAGGCTGAGGTCTGAGAATCATGGTTCCAAGCCAGCCCAGGCAGGAAAGTCCATGAGACTTTTATCTCTAATCACTAAAAAGCCAGAAGTGGCACTGTGCTCTGCTCAAATGGCAGAGCACTAGCTTTGAGTGAAAAAGCTAAGGGACAGTACCCACATCCTGAGTTCAAGCCACATGACCAGAACAACAACACAAAAAGGAATAAGCTGACTCAAGTTATGGTCACATGAAATTCAGGATTGGAGGGTGTGGTGAGTGGTGAGATAGTTAATCAAGTACTGAGCTGTTCGAGGTGCGCGTGTGCCTAGGCCTCCTCCCAGGACACACGTACTTCCTGCTGTGCTTTTAAAACAATCCTGCCCACATATCCTTCTTCTGGAAACCAGCTGCTTAAAATCTGCATGATCTCTTCTTCTGGACCAATGACCCTCTGAAATGGTGGTTTCCTGCACTCATTCTTTTCTTTAGATATAAAATACTTTTCTTCCATCAAAAAATAGTCGGTGGCAATCAGTTTGGTGTCTTGATCAGATGTCAGAATCTAAAGAAAAAAAAAAACAAAGATAAAATTAAGCATACTTCTTAAGACACAGAGGCAACTCAAAATAAGTTTGCTTTCTTGGTGGTCACACAGGTATTGTTATGGGGAAAAGAGTCCACCTCCCAGAGACAGCCTCATGTAAAAAGATGACTTTATTGGGGAAGTGGGTAGCTGACCGGCCAGGGACGCAGCACAGACTCAGGAACTGAAACTGCGACCCCGAACAACCCACAAGCTAGGGTTTTTAAAGGCAAAATCCATGTGGTCAAGCCCGGCCCCACGCAGGTGGCCGATGGGATTGTAACACACATAAAGATTGCATATTTATGTCAGTGGCCAATGGGGTTACAGTCCATCTCCTAGTAACTGAACTAATCTATCATTTTGGTTTGAATTGTTGTGCAAATTTGGGGCCCCCAACACAAAGCAGGTGGATATTCTTACTCATGGCAGCTGTACATTCCAGAAACATAATGTCATTTGCCCCTGCATCCCTGAAGCTGGGGTTGTTACAAAGACAGCTACAGGAGATTTATTACAAAGATAGCTACAGGAGGATACACAATGTGGCATGGCAGGCACCATTCTAATTAGGCAGGGTATAAGACAGGGCCGAAGTCCGTGTGAATACGTTTTAAGGTTTCCCTTTATGGTCTCTCTTTGATTTAGTAATGGGTCAATTTCTCAGCTTAGTTTTTCTCACAGTCTGGGACCTTCCTCCCTACAGTATGATGTACAATTTACAAGTGAAAACTACTCTGAGTGTCATGTGATTGTTTTTGTCTAAGAATTCTTGTATGCCCACATTTATGTCTGCTCTAATCCCAGATAGCATCTGATTTTCCCCACTGCTGGAATGAGAGCTACAATGGAATCAAAAACTTTCTCACTCCATGAATTTAGCCCTTTGTAATCTTGCAACTCGGGATGAGGGCAAAGAATTTAGCCTAGCCTCTACTAACATAGTCTCATTTTCTCATGTTGGAAATCATCTTCTTATGCAAGAATCATAGGGTCAAACTCTCATCTGATTAAGTTGCTGGAATTCTCCTTTCAGTAAATGCCTCCCAGTATGTCTGCAGGCTTGGTATTCTGTGCTAGACATTGGCCCTGTGCAGTTCAACTGAACAGTGGACACAGAGCTCAGGAGCCAGCAAGACCTGGGGCTGAGGTTTCCTTTTGGGACTTCCTAGCTATGAAGTATTGGGTGAGTTACTTGACTCTTTAGAGATTTGATTTTCCCATCTACAAAATCGAATAGTCACAGTAACAGTCTCAATTGTTTTTTAATGAGTAGGGCAGGAGACATACCATGGGTATATAATGAGACTGTAATAAATAGCAGCCATCACTCTGGGCAAGTTAGCCCATGTATTCTTTTCACTCCTGTTGCAAAGGTTTGTTAACAAAAAGTAGCACTCTTTAGGGAGTAAAGGTCAGTCATGGTGAAGAAATGCCCTTTGTTCCCTTCCTGTAAGAAGTATCTGGGTGATGAGACAGCTGTCACCACCTGACCTGGATTAAGCAAGCACCCATCTCCCCAGTGATCAGAGTTGACACTTTCTCAAGTGGAGAAAGAGCAGAATGTAACATACTGAAGATACTGGACATAGAAGATTCTTGGAAGACCAGATTTTTCCACTCAGCTGTTGGTCTGGGCTGTGAGTCCAGACCCTGCTTACTAGCCCACTGGGTCAAGAAGCAAACGCACTGATTTAAACACATCCACTAAAGGAACAATCCAGGATGTGAAGCCTCCAAGAGGGCAGGTGGCACTGTCACCTCCATATGAAGGGCCAGGGGCACTGCTCCTCAGTCCTGGGAGCTTTTTTGCTTATTGGCTTGGGGTCTACTGTGAAGGGTGGCCCATGGAAAGTTTTCCTTACTAAACACACACACACACACACACACACACACACACACACACACACACACACACACACACACACACACACACACACACACACACACAAATAACAACTGTGTTTTGTGATAATAAACACGGAAGTTCATGGTCTAATAGGTAAACAAAGAACCAAACAAAAGAGCCAAACCAAATCCCCTCAACAGCAGCTTCTGTTTGGTAATCTGTGAAATGTGGTATCTATACAATTTCTAAAGATTCTCCTTAGGTCAGTTTATAAAATGTGAAATGCAAAATGTTGTTAATGTACAGAGCCATTTATTAATAATCATGTATGGAGTATGGTGGTTCCATGGGTTTTACATTCCTCCATGCATTCTATGATTCTAGCTACATTGCATCATACACTCTTAACTTCAGAAGGAGCTCTAAGGTCATTCCTCTGCTTCCTACCAAGAAGAAGGGGTTCTGAGTGGGCTATGCATAAGAGTCTGCAAGGAAGTTAGGCCACTGGAACTATTGGAGTGTCCAGTGTCTATGGCACAAGGTCTTTTCTTGCCCTTTGAGGAGCTTCCTACCAAGCTGCCCTCCTTTTGGAGGCCGCTCTCTCTCTGTCCCTAGTTTGCTACTGAACCCTACTACATGTCCTCCCACAGATAGATGATGGTCTTGCCTGAGGAGGGTCAGAAAGATTACTACAGGAACCCAGAGGAATGTGAGTCCACTATGAGAAGGCGTAGGTCAGTTCCACTTCAGGGTTTGGGGGTAACAGGCTCTCAGTGTCTTGTTTTAGGTACTCTATGCTTCTTTGCACTATCAGAAGGGTAAGACCTTGATGTTCAAGATGATAGGCCAAGGCAGGAGGGCAAAGAGGCTGCTCCTCTTGCACAGGAAGGCCTGAGGGGCTGGAGATGTGTTCTTGGTCCATGTAGTCCATGCTGATGCTGGAAGAATCTGATCAAATTCACAGGCCAGCAAGCAGATCTTATTCAGCTCATGTTTAAATTCTGATTGTTAGTCTTCACTGTGTTAACAAGGAAGATGATGCCCATGGCTAGGCTTGAGGGGAAAAGGATATTGTTGGAAGGCCATCCACTCTAGTTTGCATGCTTCTAGAGTGACTAAAGAACTGTTTAAAACTTTCTGGGTCAAATACCTCATCTAGTGGTTCCAAGATCTCTCAGATCATTCTTAGAGTAGATCTCAATGTTGAACAACATTGGCAAATAATCAAAAGGCATATGATCATCACAGATACACATGTATGCTTGCATCTACATGTTTACCTATGCACGTTAGACATCAGATTCCCCTAACCATAGGCTCAGTAGACTTACCTGCTGGAGCAGCTGCTTTGCTTTGGTGCCTCCACTTATAGTGAAAACGGCAAAGGGCTCTGGCCCTGGGACCCCATGTACCGTGACTCTGTGAGTCTGAGAACATCTTCTCTCTTCTGTATTAAACATCTGCCAAAAATAAAGTCCTATGTTATTAATTCTAAACTACATGATAGTCCTAGGCTCTGTTCAAAACAGAAGTGCTTGTATTTAGAAACCGGTGTATGGTAGTGTGATAGAATAGAGAGACAATGTATTTCTTGAGAAGCACATCATCAAAGGATTGATTTATTTTAAATCACAGTACAACTTTCCATCAAAATTAGGGAATGATATATGAAACATGTTAGTCCCTACTTCTATAAATTAACATTCTATAATATCTATTGAGTCTCAGCTCCCTTCAGGGGACTGGACTAGATATTTTTTTTTAGGAGAAGATAATAAATAAAATCCAGGTATGGTAGCACATGCCTATAGTCCTAGCATTCTGGAAGTGGAGATAGGATGGACAGTTCAAGGTCAGTCTGGGTTACATAGTGAAAAACTGTCTTGAAAAACAAAACTAGAACAAACAAAAGATGATAAATAAAATGCTTTATCCTCAAAGAGAATTTACCATCCCGACATTGAGGTATTATTTCCATGCCATAAAATATATATTTTTTAATTACATGGTTCAGTCTGCCTTATGTTTTCAAAGAAGTAAGGTACCAACATGTTAAAGAGAAGAAAACTAGGGGCTGGGAAGGTGGCTCTGTGGTAGAGTGCTTGCCTTGCATGCATAAAGCCCTGGATTCGATTCCTGAGTGCCACATAAGCAGCAAAAGCCAGAAGTGGTGCTATAGCTCATGTGGTAGAGTGCTAACCTTGAGCTGAAAAGCTGAGGGACAGCACCCAGGCCCAGAGTTCAGGCCCTATGACAGACAAAAAAGCAAGTAAGCAAGGAAGGAAGGAAGGAAGGAAGGAAGGAAGGAAGGAAGGAAGGAAGGAGGGAGGGAGGGAGGGAGGGAGGGAGGGAGGGAGGGAGGGAGGAGGGAGGGAGGGAGGGAGGGAGGGAGGGAGGGAGGGAGGGAGGGAGGGAGGGAGGGAAGGAAGGAAGGAAGGAAGGAAGGAAGGAAGGAAAGAAAGGAAGGAAGAAAGAAAGGAAGAAGGAAAGAAAGAGGGGGGATGGGGAGGATTGGGGGGGCGGGGGGGAGGATGGAAAGGGATGGGAAGGGGAAACAAAGGAGGAGGCTACAATGCTTGATAAGAATTGTACTCATTATCTTGCCCATGTAATTGTAACCCCTCTGTACAGTATTTTCACAATAAAAATTAAAAAAAATAAAAATAAAATTAAAGGGGCTGGGAAGGTGGCTCAGTGGTAGAGTGCTTGTCTTGCATGCATGAGGCCCTGGGTTCGATTCCTCAGCACCGAATAAGTAAAAAAAGAAAAAAGCTGGAAGTGGCGCTGTGGCTTAAGTGGTAGAGCACTAGCCTTGAGCTGAAGAGCTGAGGGACAGTGCTCAGGCCCAGAGTTCAGGCCCCACGACCGGACCCCCCCAAAAAATTAAATTAAATTAAAAAGAAAGAAAGAAGAGGAAAGGAAAGGAAAAGAAAAGAAAAGAAAAGAAAAAAGAAGCATGGTGGCTTATACCTGTAATCCTGGCTACTTGGACACTGTTGATGGAGTGGCTCCCAGCTCAAGGACAGTATAAGCAAAAACTTTGTGAGACACTTTCCCACCCCCACCCCCATCCCAGTTATGCAGGAAGTGTAAGTAGGAAGGTTGTGGTCCAGTTGTGCAGAAAAAAGAAACAGGACCTTATACCGTAATGGAAGAAAAAGTGCTGGGAATATAGCTCAAGTGGTAGAATGCTCAAGGTGCTGAGTTCAAATTCCAGTACTGCCAGAAAAACTCTGGATGTCCTAATTTTTCTTGAGAAATCAAAAGATCTGGTGATACTGTATGGCAACAGGAGCTGGAGTTGAGAGCTGGGTACAGCTGCCCCTCTGAAATACCATGAGTCCTCTGCTTTCCTGGGGGTCTTGTCCATGCCTCTTTTTTTTGTTTTTGCCAGTCTTGTGGCTTGAACTCAGGGCCTGGGCACTGTCCCTGAGCTGTTTTGGCTCAAGGCTAGCACTCTACCACTTGAGCCCCAGAGCCATTTCCAGCTTTTTCTGTTTAGGTGGTACTGAGGATTGGAACCCAGGGCTTCATGAATGCTAGGCATGCACTCTACCACTAAGCCACATTCCCAGCCCCAGCACTCCTCTTATTTATATATATTTACATTGTCCCTGTGTCATCCTCTGGCATTGAGAAATGGCATTGGAAATGATACTATGCGTATTTGGTTTCAGACATGCTGTGAGTAAAGATGGGCCATTCATGGCATCTGTGCATGCTTCACATTAAGATTTCTATTTTTTTTTTTTTTTTGGTCAGGTCATGGGGCCTGAACTCTGGGCCTGGGCGCTGTCCCTCAACTCTTCAGCTCAAGGCTAGTGCTCTACCACTTGAGCCACAGCACCACTTCTGGCTTTTTTCTGCTGTGGTGCTGAGGAATCAAACCCAGGGCCTCATGCATGCAAGGCAAGCACTCTACCACTGAGCCACCTTCCCAGCCCCACATTAAGATTTCTAATGAGGAATAACATATCGGATTTAGGTTTTAGATCTGCCTGGGAGGTCTTAAATGAAGACAGACAGAGGAGGCAAAACCCAGAAGTAAAGAGACCAGTTGGGAATTCACTGCCATGGCAAGGTGAGAATTAGTGAGGGCTAAAGCAGTAGGACTGGACAGTGAAGACTGGATCTGAAAGTCAAAGGGCACAGGGAGATGCCTAGTGTTGTTACTGGCTTTAGAATTCGAGGGTCAATGAATGCAGAGTTGCTAAGCTCATACACTGCAGTTAAGAACTCCAAGAATGCCATGATTGGATATAATACAAAATAAATATTAGGTGTTGGTCCCTGGCTCCTAGCACATAGCTCCTAAGACCCTTGAGATCTTGGATGTGATGAAACTTTCCTGTTGCTAATGAGATGACTGGTGGCTGAGATAGACTAAGGCATAATTAGGGGTGAGACTACTGTCAGACAGGAGATGGGAAAGGGAGGGAGAAGGGTGGAGATTGCATTAAGAACCAATGGCCAGTGATTTCATCAATCTTGCTACTTCAGGAAACCTTCCTGACAACCCTAAATGATGGGCTTCTAGAGCCTTGGGTTGGTGAGTATGTCCAGGTCCTCAGAGGTTGGTCTAGAGAGCATGCAAAAGCTCTGCGCACCCCTCCTCACATACTCTCTCCTCTGTATCCTTTCTTAATTGGATCTTTTGAGTGTGTGTGTGTGTGTGTGTGTGTGTGTGTGTGTGTGTGTGTGTGTGTGTGTTTGTGTGTGTGTGTGTGACTGTGAGTACAAGGGCTTGAATTCAGAGCTCCATGCTCTTGCTTAGATTTCTCAGTCAAGGCTGGTCCTCTACGACTGACCCACCACTCTCAAGTGGTACCTGAATGCGGTAACTCATGTATTTGAGTGGTAACTCACGCCACTTCCAGCTTTTTGGTGGTTAACTGGAGATAAAGAGTCTCAAGGACTTTCAAACCATGATCCTCAAATCTCTGTCTCCTAGTAGCTCAGGTTACCAGGTGTGACCCACTGGTATCTGGCAACAAGGACTTTGAAGCTCCCAGGTGATTAAAAAGTGTGCAAGGTTGTAGTATGACAAAAGGGAAAAGAAGAAAAGCAGAGAAAACACAGTCAGGGGTAAAGACAGAGAAGAAATTGACAGGGATGAGGGAAAGAAAAGACCAGAGAAGAAAGCAGGCTACCGAGATGTGGTAGTGAAGGTAGGGTAATGTAAACCAGTGCTACTGCCAGCCCAAGGAGCCTTCCCAAAGCTCTCTAGGATTATGCAGAAGTATACAATTGATACAAATGTGATCAAATGGATAAACATGTTGTTGTTTCCACAGCTACCTAATTAATGATTCATTGGCCACTTTACTGAACCACAGGAGAGTCCACCTCTGACATAAAAGTATGCTGAGTGAAAGAGAACAATTACCAAAGAGGCTGGCACAGTACTGCTAGAGGAAATTTCTTCCATTCTTCTGCTGCTTACAAATAAGCTAGAGATTTCTAAGACTTCATTGTGGAGATTTCGCAGCTGAAGATGTCGATATCCTGGAATAATGCAGAGGTAGGGAAGCCCATTAACCATGCACTACAGAGCTCTGCAAAGAAGATACTCTGCAAGTCAATAATTGGCAGGTAGGAATATGACCTTAAAATCGCAATCTGCATATCATTACCAAGAACAGCAGAGGATTCCTTAGCAGGTCAGAGTTCCTGGAACAATGCACAAGTCAGGTGCAAGATGCCAAAATCCCTGAGTGCCACATCAAAGCCAACTCTTGCCCAGGATCACCCAATCTTTCCCCTGCTCCACACCCAACACCCACCCTGATACAACACTGGACCTGTACCAGGCACCACTGCCAAGTACAATCAAACCCAGTTCTCCCCTTCTCACTGTCATTTCTACTTCATGCTTGTTTTGACAATGCCAAGGATGCTACTTGGGGATTGAAGTCTACCTCGTTTTAAAGCCTTGAGTGGAATAATTCTCTGAGCAGTTACTGCTGAACTGTTGTTTTCCACCACTGCAAAACGAAGAAATACAAGATCTTCAAAGTGAACTCGGAACAGGAACTGTTCGTTCCACATGGGATTCAGGGTATTTCGATGGATGGGCTTCGTGCGGAAATGGCAGCTGTCCAGGGGCATGCCCAGTACGTCAACTTCAATGCAGGGGCTTCCTGTGCTGTTACTAGGGCACACATTTTGGCCTGAGACAATCTGCAGGAAAAGAAAAAGGATCAAGGTCAAAGATGACAGAGAAGGAAACATAAACTCTGGATTTCCCAACTCCCTCCACAAAGAATGCAGGAATAGATAAGGTGAATGATGAATAAAACAGTAAAGCCAATACAAGTGACTGTCATCAGGAAATCACATGACTGGGATGATATGAACAGCCTATTTTGTCAACAGCATTCACTTTCCAATAGCATCAAATCCAAGCAGTGACATGAAATTACAGTTCTCACAAAGGAGTTTCAATTCAAAGTATCAGCTTATGAGTACAATGCATCTTAAGCAATGTCATCCTTTCCACCATTCTCTCCCATCTTTCCCAACCCTAAGTCAAATTGTCTTTAACAGTTTAGTTTTTGAGCAAGTGGCAATATTCTATTAAATATTCATCTGTAGCCTTCTGTAAACAAACTATACTCAACTCAGCAAAAATGGTCAAATAGAAAAGGAGATACAAATCCCTTGTCTTGGGCTAAGAGTTTTGATGGTAGGAAATGTGTGAATGGAGCTGTTGCAGGGATGTAGGGTGTCATGAACAGAGAGAGAAAGGGACACGAGCTAAAGATGCAGAAGAGAAATGGCCTCATCCCCTTGATTTATGCCCCCAGATCCCCCCCCCGAAAGTAGAACATCCATCTTTAGGCCATCAGCAAGGAGCTCCTCAGACCCACTACTTGACCACAGTTCATCTTACCACAGCTACTGCTTTCTGGGAAATAAGACATGATGTGGGCATGAAATCTGAATGACTTTGTCCTACTTTGTCCAGCTTTGTCCTACTTACAGTTAAGGAATAGATGGCAGGGTCCATGCTGTCTAGATCTCGTTCCAGTGGAGAAAATTTCTGATACATGGGGCAGTTCTTGTCCCACAGTACTGGGGGCTTCAAAACATAGCCACAGCCACCATTTGCCTCAAACATTGCAGCGTTTAAATGTAACGGGAGATCTGCAAAACAAAAGCCCAAACTGCTTATTACTTTGTAGCCTAAGTGTCATAAATTTAAAGCTCAAACGAACTTTGTGGTCATCTTTTGAAGGATCAAGTATGGAGAAAGGATCAGCCTCTCATTCCATAGATTGATGGATACCTGCTGTGTGCCATATAATGCTGCCTACCACAGATAGCAGGAAATGATTTAAAAAAATCTCTGTCTTCCAGAAGAGTCTATACCAATATCAAACTAGGTTCTACCATTTCTAAGCTCCTTTTTTATTCCCAGGTTCTGGGACTTGAACTCAGGACCTGGGTGCTGTTACCTTTTTCACTCAAAGCTAGTACTCTACCACTTGAGACTACATCTACAGCTCCACTCCTGGCTTTTTGGTGGTCAATTGGAGATAAGTTTCACAGACCATCCTGCCCAAGCTGGCTTCAAATTGCAATCCTCAGATCTCAGCCTTACTAGAAACTGCCTTGCTTAAGGTGCCTAACAGAAGGTGCCTTGCTTATAAAAACAAGCTGGACACTGGTGGCTCATGCCTGTAATCCTAGCTACTCAGGAGGCTGAGATCTGAGGATCACGGTTCAAAGCTAGCCTGGCAGGAAAGTCCATGAGACTTTTATTTCCAATTAACTACCAGAAAACCGGAAGTGGCACTATGGCTCAAGAAGTAGAGTGCTAGCCTTGAGCTGAAGAGTTGAGGGACAGCGCCCAGACCCAGAGTTCAAGCCCCATAACCGACAAAACAACAACAACAACCAAAAAACCCTCATCTTACAAGTTTACTTATCTATCTGAAACATCTTGCAAAAATGCCTCATTTTATACAGAATTATGGAAAGGAATCATTCCATTTTTTTGTCTCCAAACACTGAACCATGCAGACAATTTTATGGCCAATTCCCACTAGTTCAAAGGTAAGATAAAATCTTAACTATACAAGAATGAACAATAGCCAAAAAAAAAAAAAATCCAACTTTTTTTCTGAAATCTTTATTTCAACCCATAAAATTAGGTTTACCTCTTTTTTTCTGTTGTAGTTAAATATGAAAAAAATCATTGCATATGATTCACATCATGTCCCCAATCCCTTCAATCATAAACTCTGTGAACCCTAACAGAAAGGTCGAGTGTTTTGTGGCCAAACTTTATTTGGCACAGTTCTTTGAGGGATGACTGAATTCCTGTACAGCTTCAGAACTCTTCCACTTTCACATGTTCCTCTGATGGCTCAAGTCTGTATGGAAAATGTCCCAACGAGCAAAGCGTTTATGAGACACACCTGACGAATGTTCCCTCGGATAGATTCCTTCCATGTGCGGAATGAACTCTGCTCCATGGACCAACATCAAACAACAATGTGCTAGGCGCCTTGGAGCAACAAGAACTTGGCCCCTACCCTGTGTCTTGGGTGTCATTGATTGGCCAAGATTGTGTGCAGGAATTGCTGGGGTAAGAGATGTTAGGCATTCGAAGCTCTTTGGGCTTCAGTCTCTTCTGACAGGTTAGTGCATGGCCCCTCATCTGCCAGGCGTCTTCCAGTGCTAATGGAAGAAAAAAAATCACTTCTCTAACCATTCTGGGACAGAGAAACGAGAGAGAGAGGAGAGAGAGGAGAGAGGAGAGAGAGGAGAGAGAGAGAGAGAGAGAGAGAGGGAGAGAGGAGAGAGAGAGAGAGAGAGAGAGAGAGAGAGAGAGAGAGAGAGAGAGAGAGAGAGAGAAGCAAATGAGCTCTCATGGCCTGGGTAAATAAATGTGAAATAGACATTTACTCTCATCTGAAAATTTAGTATCTCTAATATGAAAATATGCAAAAGATGAAACTTTTGGAGTACCCTTTTGGGTTTTTATTTGTGGCATCATCCTTGCCCTTGTGACTGCCAACAGCCAAACACAAGGGCACTAAAAATGTAAAATTTCCTTCAAGGTATGTGAATTAAAGGTTCATGGGAAACAAAAATGAATTTTCATCTTTACACCTGAGTCCTCATTACACAGATACAAATACTCCAAAGTCTGAAAAATACTTCTCATCTCAAGCTTTTGGGCTCAGAGATACGAAGCCTGTATTACAACAAGAGCAATAGCAGCTCACAACCAATTTTCATGCCAACCCTATTCAGGTTTGAAGTCTGAGCTCATTAGCACAGTGTCTAGCCTCAAAGCTTTCCAAAACTTTTTTTTTGAATGAAGATCACATGTGGCAACCTGATATGGAAAAGCTGTACTCAGTTTGAAATAAGAGGAGACCTCAAATATAGCCTTCATTCTATTCAAATATAGGCCATCATTCTAACCAAATAAAAGAATATGCACAAAACAGTTAACTAACCTTCCGAATCAATGCATATTATGTTAGAACAAAAATATTGTTGCCTTCATGGTCTTATATTCACTTCAACTGCTGTATTAAGGAAATACGATTCTTCAGAAATATTTGCCTTTATATTTGGGATCCGGGAAAGGCATAAAAAGTGTGACTATCTTCAAACAAGTACAGTAAATGCTTTTTTTTAGAAAGGCTTTTCTGGGGCTGGGAACAGGGCTCAGTGGTAGAGTGCTTGCCTCGCATGCATAAGGCTCTGAGTGCGATTCCTCAGCACCATATACACAGAAAAGGCTGGAAGTGGCGCTGTGGCTCAAGTGGTAGAGTGCTAGCCTTGAGCAAAGAAAGCTCAAGGACAGTGCCCAGGCTCTGAGTTCAAGCCCCACGACCAACCAAAAAAAAAAAAATAGAAAAAAGAAGAAAAAAAGAGGCTTTTCTTCTCACTAGGGATGCATATTTAAACACTTGAAGGTTCTGTATGTGAAGCAAGAATCATTTTGTCCCAGATGGAAAGAACTCAGAGGGGCCATTGCCAGCAGTCACAAAGACTGCATACCAGCCTCGGGTGAATTTCCACACTCAGGAGTTGATTTTATGCAGTGTGAACCTCTGATTGTATGGATTCCACACTTCTGACATTTTTGGAGTTGAGATCAGAAGAAATCTTTGGCCCTATGGTCATAGACACCTCGTTGGAGCATCAGTGTCCCTTGACATCCAGGAAATGGCTGGGCAGATGATCTACCAGTGGCAGATTGGAAGGCTGGAGGACACTAAGAAGGATTATGGGAAATCAAGTACTTCCTGACTTAGGAATTCTTTCCATCAATGAAAAATTGGTTATTACAATGTTGACTCCTATAGGTCTATGTGGACTTGCAATTCACAGACTACCTGGGAGTACCTAGAAGAAATCAAACCAAAAAGCAATAAAGAACCACAGGCTCAGACTGCAGTGGGGGCCAATAGAAATAGTCTGACTCAGCTCAGGGCAGCACGCATATATTGAGTGTTGTGTGCAAGGTGTTGGTGAGGCTCTAATCCCAATTTGCAAAAAGGAAGGCCATCATTACAGATGAGAATGCTGACACTGTAAGGGGCTTGTACCCTGTGCAGCAAGGGAGATGGTTAATCCAGGTTGAGGGATTTAGAGGATAGCACTCACTCCCTGGGCAGAAAGCTGTCCAGAGAACACTGAACAGTCATTTGCCTCCTCTGAGTGGGGCAGCTCCAATAGGAGCTCCTAGCTCCAGGCTTTAGGGCTGGATGGCACACTGGCTGCAGCTTCTGTGTGTGGAGTGTAGTGAGGGTGGGTGTGGGGAGTAACAATTCTTCATGTTCCCTTCAGCCTGGCCTCTCTTTGCGACCAGTGGAGCCAGAGTGTCTGGTTCAGGCTTGGTATTTCAGGACAAAAGGCACATCCAAAACCAAATGCACTCTCATTTCCTTGAGGAAATGTTTTTTTTTTTGCTAGTTATTTTAGTGTACTTAAAAATATTTCAGTATCGTAATAACCAGGAGTGCCAGTGAACAGACAGAATCAGAGAGGTGAACCTACTCAGGAAAGATGGAAAAGACATGGGAATGAAAACATTTGCAACTTTGAAAGTATTTCAACCTTCTTTCCATTTGTGAGTCCCAACCATAGTGTTTTTGTTTTTTGTTTTAATAATGTACTATGCACACTCAAGCATAGCTAACACGGAAGTGCTTCCTTTCTGCCAGGTGTTATGCTGACTGTGGTACTTCATCAGCATCATCTCATTCATTCCAATTGAAAAAAAAAACAAATATAAACAAGGGCAAAAGAAAACATGGCCGGTATCTCTAGCCAGGTGTCTCTGGGGTCAGCCACCAGTGGGTACCAGCGCCCCCAGTGCAAAGTAGCTAGTTGATGCCAGAAATAATGCTGTGGTTTGACTTCAGCTAGAGAGGGCTTTGCTGTGACTTATGGCTGGCATGGTTAGTGAGGGTCAGATTCAGTTCATCATTCATAAAATGAATGATGGCTACTCACTGCTCCTCTGAAGGAGGTTTTGTAGGAACTTCTAGGGAAGAGTCCCTTTATCTGCTCTTCCCTCACTTCTGTAGCTCCCTGCTCCTTTCATAACTAGGGGGAAACAAACTGCTTTATTGCTCATGTTCCCAGAGAACTTGAATTTATTATAAGGCATCTTGCAAACTTGAACAAAGTAATTGTGTGTGTGTGTGTGTGTGTGTGTGTGTGTGTGTGTGTGTGTGTGTGTGTGTGTGTGTATGCGCACACACACTCACACATACTGGGGTTTAAACTCAGGGCCTCTTGCTCTTGCTTAGCATTTTCCATTCAAAGCTAGCACTCTACTACTTGAGATGTATTTCCACTTCTGGCTTTTTACTGATTAAATGGAGATAAGAGTCTTTTGGATTTGTCCACCCGGGCTGGTTTCAAACTAATCCTCAGATCTCAGCCTCCTGAGTAGCTAGGACTACAGGTATGAGGCACTGGGGCACAGCCAAAGTAACCACTGCCTTGCTTTGCTCAACTAGGGAATGAGGATTCTAACAGTACCACTACTTAGCATTTTGTAAAGATTATATGAGGTCATTAAAGTCAAGAATTCCTCATGGTCCACCTGTATAGTGCTGGACATTTGTAATCCTAGTGTTGGGAGGCTGAGGCAGAAGGGTAGAGAGTTGAAGAGCTTTTGGGACATCGTATAGTTGAATACAGCTCTGTCAAGAGCAATCTGTATTTACAAAGTGGTTTGAAAAAGGCTCATCACCCTCTTTGAATGTTTTTATGTCCTTGGAACCATCAGGGGCACCACTGACTTCTCTTTTACACCCTCTGTGCCTTTAACCGGGCACATACATGAGCTCCTATGGCTCCTTTGTGGCCCTCAAATGGACGTTCTTGAAAGCACATTTACTGAACAGTGTGATGCAGAGGTGAGATTACCATCAGTTTGATAGTTGAGCGCCACAAGCTGGATCCCGTGGAGCCAGAACATGAGTGGGTTGGGGTTGGAGGAGTCGATGCGGGTGGCGGCTGGGTAAGTCCTCAGCAGCTGACAGGCAGTATGCTGGATCAGTTTCTGAGAATACCTGCGACACAGACGTTTGGCGGCATTTTCATTCAGTGATGAGATATGATAGCATTTGGGCGTCCTAATGATAGCGCTGAGGGATGTTGTTGGATTGAGAGGGGAAGAAGATTCCTCCCAGGTCTGTCGAACTCCTTCAAGGGAACCTAAACCCCCCAAAAGATTAGCCTCAGATTAGTATCTCTCTTTCTCTCTCTCTCTCTCCTCTCTCTCTCTTTCTCTCCTCTCTCTCTCTGTGTATATTTATATATATTATATATACACATATACATACACATATTATATATTACATATATATTTAAAGAAAGACAAGCCAGAATGACAACCCCATAAACAGCAAGAAGACATGAATATGTCAGAATATGTCTTTGAATTTTACTTGTGACAAGTTCTTAGGTCACCTATTTGAAACAAAATGGTGGCTATTAAGATTTGTGTGTGTGTGTGTGTGTGTGTGTGTGTGTGTGTGTGTGTGTGTGTGTGTGTGTGTGCGTGCACACACACACTCGCATGCATGCAGGTCCTGGGGCTTGAACTCAGCCTATAAGCTGTCCCTGAGTTTTGTCTAGCCCTCTACCACTTGAGGCACAGCTCTACTTCCAGCTTTTTGGTGGTTTATTGGAGATAAGAGTCTTACTAACTTCCCTGCCCAGGCTGGTTTCAAACCTCAATCCTCAGATCTCAGGCTCCTGAGTAGTAAAGATTACAGGCATGAGCCACAGGTGCCTGGCTAGCTACTGAGTTTTAAAATGATAGTGGCAGGCTGGGATGGCATAGCTCAGTGGGAAAGCCCATGTTTAGCCCTAGGTTCTATTTCCAGCACCAAAAATAAAATAAGAATAGGATCTCCAATGTAAAGTTATTTGTCATGTGTGTGTATTTGCCCAAATATACAACAATACATGGACAAGGATATAAGACCCAAGGAAAACAAAACTAGAGAACAGTCTCTATGTATCAATGATTTTAAGGTTAAATAAATGATAGCAAAGCAACACAATGGAATATAACACAGGTCACAGAAAAAGACAGACATATGTTATGGGAAATTTTACAGCCAAGTATAAAAGTTTTATAAGTATGTTCAGTTATATCCCAGTTGGATTATCTTAAAAATGATTTTATTTTTCTTGAGAACACAATAAACTTCCTAGTAGTTACCTCTGGAGAGGAGCACCAGGATACTGTGAGTAGAAAGGCATTTTAATAATCTTCTGTATTGCTAGAGCTTTTAACTAGGAGAATTTATTACTTTCACAATCAAAAGTAATTAGAAATAATATATCTTCTGGATAAAGTACATAGTTCCAAGAACCACTAGAATGTTCCAAGGTGCCTCCAACTTCTACTTCTGAGTTAAAGGACAGTAGAATGTCCTCAGCGAAATGCTGTCCTTAGTGAGTTAAAAGAATAGATTAGCAATGTAAAACTTCGGTGCAACCCTTAGACGATGTGAACATTCATACAAGCACACGAAAATGAATTTTCAAATGAAAGGGAAGTGCATAGACAGAGAAATATGTGAACCATCCAGCATGCAGGATCAGGCAAAGCTGTTGGAAGAAGGTGACTTTACTTTTTCCAGATGTTTTGTTAAATGATGTCGCCTCCCCTGGGCTCATTCTGCCAGGATTGTTGCCAAAAATGGACTTCCTGCTTTTCCTTTCTTTTCCTCTGCTAGAGCCAGATGAATTTAAAGTTGACAAGCCTGTTCCCATAAAATGAAAATAAATAAGCCAAAAACTACAGGCAAGGGAACTCAACATTTTCCATCCTTGTTTAATGTTTATTTGAAGTCCTACGACTCCATTGGAACTCAGCACAGAAGACCTACAAGCATTTGTAGCACCATGAATAATAGTATTATAGACAATTATTTTATCAGGTTTTTTTAATCCCTGCAGACAAATGCAATAAGAATTATATGCTTATTATGGAAGAATCACAAACTATCACACGCATGACACACACATCGGAGTTGAACCTAAAGGCCTTTTGTCTGGGGAGGTTAATTAAGATGCAGCCTGGACTGGCCTTGAACTTTTCTTTTTCTTTTTCATTTTTTGTGCCAGTTGTGGGGTTTGAACTCAGGATCTCAGCACTGTCCCTTAGCTTTTTGTTCAAGGCTAGTGCTCTAACACTTAGGCCACAGCTCCACTCCTAGCTTTTGCTGGTTAACTGGAGATAATGCCTCACAGGCTTTCTTGCCCCAGCTGGTTTGAAACTACAATCCTCAGATCTCAGTCTTCTTGAGTAGGATTCCAGGTTTGAGCTAGGAGTGACTGGCTGTCCTTGAACTAATACTCTCCTGCCTCCATTCAGTGCTGGCATTACAAGCATTAGTCACCATGCCCAACTCTGAAAGATTTTTTTTTTAATGGCATAAAAAGAAAGTGCTAAAATCAATATTAAATTACTAGAGGCTAATTACTCTCTCTTGAAGAGAGAAAGAATGATTACAAGCCCAAGCTCAATTCTCCGATATAAGCCTTGGCTGAGCCCCCATCTTCTCTACTCATCAGATCCCTTATTTACAAAATGGCTGTGAATGTAAGAACTCATTCTTAAGATTCATCTGAGGATTCAATGGGAAATATATTATAACAATGAAATTTGATGGCTTTTCTTTCTCATTCCTGTTCCAACCACTCCCTGGATCCTTCCTGCCTGGCCCAGTGCCTGGTGCACAGCAGGAACTCAGTATGTCTTTGCTGGATGAGGAAATGAATGCATACCACATGGACCTGGCTGCACTGTAAGAAGAGTGAGTTCAGGGCTGGGAAGGTGGCTCAGTGGTAGAGCACTTGCCTTGCAAGCCTGAGGCCCTGGGTTCGATTCCTCAGCACCATATAAGCAAAAAGAAAAAAGCCGGAAGTGGCGCTGTGGCTCAAGTGGTAGAGCGCTAGCCTTGAGCTGAAGAGCTGAGGGACAGGGCCCAGGCCCAGAGTTCAGGCCCCACAACCGGACCCGAAAAAAAAAAAGAAAAAAAAAGAAGAGTGAGTTCAAAGCTGCAGGGAGGCCAGAGTTGTCTCCAAATCACTCCCATCCTCTGTAATTTTGTACCACTAAGGTGCAGCAGTCTTAGGTCTTTTTGAAATGAAAATATACCTTCCAAGAACCTCACAGAAGAAACAGGACAGAACAGTGTTTTAAAGTATACAATGAAAAAGTATAGAGTGAAAAAACTGTCTCACGAGGCAAATTTGCTTTGGTCAAAGTCAGAGACAGACAATAGCTCTGGATTCTGACCAATGATCTTGTCACTAATATATTTCTCTTGGTTATATGCTTTAATTTATTTTTTCTGTAGTGCTGGGGATACTGGTTGCAATTAACACCCTCTCCCCTCTCCCCTGCTAGCAATGGGGTTTGAACTCAAGGCTTTGCACACTCTGCTTACTCACTCAGATAGTGCTCTACCACTTGAGCCATGCCTCCATCCCAGCCTTTTGCTGGTTATTTGGGAGGTGGAGTCTTATGGATTTTTCTGCCTGGGCTAGCTTTGAACTGCAACCCTCTGGATCTCAACCACCTGAGCAGCTAGGATTACAGGTGTGAACCACCAATACTCAGGATGGCTGTACTCCTAACTGGGAAATAAAGACATAGGAGGTACCTAAGTGCAGGTCTAATTACCTAAGTATGGATGCAAAGAGCTCACTGAAAGGAGACACCATGAGGGGGTTGAAGGATCTTAGATACTTCACAAAGGCCCTTGGCTTTGGAATCTAGACAGTGGCAAATGGGAGAAGGAAGGATGGGTCAGGTTGAATGTGCTCCATCTGAGCAAAGGTCTGCAACAGAAAAGGCCATGGTGTATGTAGAGCATCCAGAAACTAAGTAGGTAAAATTGTATGATTAAAATACTATGCTCTAGCCAGGCAGCAGTGGCTCATGCCTGTAATCCTAGCCACTCAGGAGGTTGAGATCTGAGGATCACAGTTCAAAGCCAGTCCAAAAAGGAAAGTCCACAAGTCTCTTATCTCCAATTAGTAAGCAAAATGCCAGAAGTGGAACTGTGATTCAAGTGGTAGAACAGGCCTTGAGCAAAAGAAGCTCAAGGACAGTGCACAGGCCCTGAGATTAAGCCCCAGGAGCAGCACGTGTGCATGCCCATGAGCACGCACACACACACACACACACACACACACACACACACACACACACACACACACACACACACACACACACACACACACACACACACACACACACACACACACACACACACACACACACACACACACACACACACACACACACACCTCCCCCCCAAAACAACAACATGTCTTCCTTCTTTTTTCAGTTAGAAGGAGGAAAAAAAGTGGGTAGATAGAACTGCTAAATGTAACCAAGAATCAAACACTATGAGATAATAGATATAAACATAAGAAAAAGCCTTTAGCCACTTACTTGACTTAAGAAAGACAAGATAGAGTGGTAAAAATGTCATATTGAAACCCTTCCCATAATTAATATATGCTAATAAAACATTTTAAAAGGAACATAGCCTGGGAATTGAGACACCCGCGTGTGGCTTTGCCAGGAAACAGTCTATGACTGTGGGAAAGGCATTTGGCTTCTATGGGCCTGGGACCACATGGTCTTTGGAGCCTCTCTCTTTTGAAGACGGCTTTGCACATGGCTCCCAGGAAGGACTCAGGATGGTGAAAGGCAAGAAACACCAAAATTGAGCATGTAATTTACTAAGCCTAAAATCAACAGGCAAAACAAATCATAATCCTCGTGAGGTGGAACAGCCTGTAGTACTAGCTACAAAAGAAGTAGAGCTAGGAGGATCACTAGTTCAAGTTAGTGGGTCTCGATCTCAAACACAAAATAAAAGGGCTGGGTATGTCTTAAGTGGTCAAGCACTTGCTCAGCAAGCACACAGTCTTCGGTTCAAACCCTGACTACTACAAAAACAAGGCAACAATAAAAAAAACGCAAATTATAAGAACAACGCCATTTAAAAGATCTTATAGCTACATGGTTTTGTTATTCTGTTAAAGCAAATAAAACTGGAGAAAGAAAAAAAAAAAACTTCGGGGCTGGGAAGGTGGCTCAGTGGTAGAGCGCTTGCCTTGCATGCCTGAGGCCCTGGGTTCGATTCCTCAGCACCACATAAGCAAAAAGAAAAAAAAAGCCGGAAGTGGTGCTGGGCTCAAGTGGTAGAGCGCTAGCCTTGAGCTGAAGAGCTGAGGGACAGCGCCCAGGCCCAGAGTTCAGGCCCCACGGCCGGACCCCAAAAAAAAGAAAAAAGAAAAAAAACTTCAATTACTTAAAAATACAAAATTGTATAGAACTATGGCTATAACTCAGTGGTACTGCACTTGGCTATCATATGTATGCTGTGTTTGGTTCCCCAGCACTACTATAAAAAAAAAGAAGGAAATACTATACACCTATAAAAATATGTGCTAATAAACACTTTTTTAAATAAACAGTTTTCTTTTAATGAGCTAAACAATCATGCTTAGCTTATGTCTCAAGTCAGAAGCTCAGCCAAATGATCTCCTGACCCAGCCACAGTTCTCTGCTGGTACAGAAACTTTTATCTTGCACACTGACGTCAAGTATCCATGGGAATTTGTGCTCCTCATGAACTCTGTGCCTGAGGCTTTCCTGGGGCACCATGAAGCTGGTTGGATGTGAGTAGTGTCACTGTATAAAATAAAAGATGTAGCAATTGAGACTTTGGAACAGTGTGACTCTCACTGCTGATTTCATGCCAGCTATGATGCTAGTGCACTCTTACAGGTGGATCCTCCTCTATTGTAAAAAGGAAGTTCCATCGGGGCGCTGGTGGCTCACACCTATTAATCCTAGCTACTCAGGAGGCTGAGGTCTGAGGATCATGGTTCAACAGCCCAGGAAGGAAAGTCCATGAGACTCTTATTTCCAAATAACCACCAGAAAACCAATAGTGGAGCTGTGGCTCAAAGTGGTAGAGCACTAGTCTTGAATGAAAAATCTTGAGGACAGTGCCCAGGCCCTAAGTTTAAGCCCGATGACCTACTTAAAAAAAAAGTTCCAGCCAGTGTAAGTATGATCATTATGTACTTATGCCACATAAAGTCATCTTCACTTGCTACTTACTTATATCCTCTTCAAGAGGACTTGATGATCTCCTCTTGAAGACTAGTGGTAGCAGCTAAAAGCTTAACTGCTAAAACTTTAAAAACAGTTAAAAGCCAGGAGAAAAGTGGCTCATACCTGTTGTTCTAGTTATGCAGGAGGCTGAGATCTGAGGAACTCAATTTGAGGCCAGCTGGGACAGAGAAATTTGCTAGACTCATCTCCCAAATAACCAAAAAACTGTGGCTGGGAGATGTGGCTCACGTGGTAGAACACTAGCCTAGAGAGCTAGAGGCCCTGAGTTTAAACCCTAGTACTCCTCACCTTCTTAAAAAGAAAAACTATTACCAAGCTCATAGAATTCTTATGAATAGTTGAAGATATGATCAATGTAAAATACACAGCACAATACAAATAATCCTGATACTTAAGTGCTTAATATATTTAAATTGTTAGAAATATTATCTTTGTAATTATTTATTATGAAAAGACAATATATGGTCTGAAAGAAAACATTTTATGGCATTGTTTTTCTCATATGCTTCAAAGCAAACTGTTACAAGTATTTAAAAGGTATAATAAGCATGATTTCAGCCACACATTTTAATTACTTTGGAGTGTTCATAGATCTAATTAGATAATTAGTATTCTTTCATTCCCCTTGCCTCTTTAAGTGGTATTAGATAATACTGATATTCTTACCTGGAAATTTCACAGCTTGGCAATAGATGACAAGGTCAGAAAGCTCTGGTGCAATCTGTCTGCTTTCCTTTTTATTTTGAGGAAGATAAAATTCTTCTCCGAGTTCCATGTCATAAACCTATCAAGGGGAAACCATACTTTTTATAGGAAAGTATATGTCACCCACTTTCTGAATCACCAAATCTCCCTACTTTTACTTCCCTGTGTGTATACTTGCTCAGTATTTATCCACATTCATATCTTAGCATGTGGAGGTAAAGCTTTCTGAGGGCAAAGAATGAGTCTAATTCATCCATACCATCCCTCCAGGCAAACACACTATATTTATATTCTATGCAAATAAATCCATGCACATTTGTTGAATTACTAGAGGACTGACTATATATCTGTGATGGCTCAAGTTTTTGACCCATTCCATCCACTATCCTTCACCATTGTTACTTCAAACGTGTCTGTAGACTTTCTCAGTTTCTATATGCTGTGAGGCATTTGAGGGCAGGTCTGGCAGCTAATTTATCTGTGTTTTCTCAGTGGTATTCTGTTAACACACAATCTGAACCCACTTAACCTTCTAGGTCATCCCAAAGGCCTTTAAGATGTCTTATAATTCCCCAAACAACCAAGCTGTTTTCTTGGCATCCAGGCCAAGAGAACAGCTTAGCCAAATCTTCCTTCTCAAACATCACCGTCCCTAATTGTATGTCCTTGATTATCTGGTAGTATACTGTGTGTGATCATTGTTCTGCCTTTGTGTATAAATAAATCTCCATCACCCAACCACCTCTTGTGCCATTCAGTGGCAGCCATATACACATCTTTAGAAGGCACTGGTTGGATGAGGCAATACTATCACAAGTGGCAGGTGGTAGTCTCCCTGATGTTTAGGGAACAGTAAGGGAGAAGGTAAAGGGCAGGGCTGGAGAGGAAATGGAATCCCACCTGAATGGGACAAGAGTACCATGGTTCAGGGGTGGTAAGCATGGTCCAAGGGTGGAATGAGTTGTTCACTCACCTTCCCTTTGTTGTAAGCAGAGTTATCTGCTTTCTTTATCCTCTTGGGGATTTCTTCATTGTACTCAAACTGAAGCTTGTCAGTACATGATTTATTTTCAGGTCTGTCTTCCAGAATGTTGTCTGAAAAATGAGTTAGCAGGCTTTGGTGAAAAAGAACCAGATGCTTTCTTTAAGGAATATATATATATATATATATATATATATATATATATATATATATAATTGTGACAACATCCAGATACTCATACTAATCTGTAAAAGTGAGGCTCCAGCTACATGGTTCCAAAATGATGGCTAGCAGCATCATTTTAAATTTAGGGCTGATGTATTTAACTTCATTTTCATAGACTCATTTACCAATAGTTTTACTGCTATATAGACGTACTCTAAATACGAAGGCTCATTTTCATACAAAGTATTGAAACTTTGCAAACATTATGGGTGCCACCCTGTGTCAAGAAGTTGATGACACACACAACTGGGAAGGATTTAAAAGTCAAGGCCCTTGTAGATGGTATTCACATGATTTAATTGGCCCCATTTTGCAATGAGACTGTTTGCTTCCTTAGTATCGAGAAATGTCAAAACTAGTTTGAGTGTGTGTGGGAATTGTAATTATTATTTACAAATTATTTCACAATTATGACTAATTGGAAAATTTTCATGATTGTTACTAATATTAAGTAATAATGTTAAGAATAAGACTCTAAAAGTATTAAATACGCCTAAGTATGACAGATAATCTTAGACTTGGCTTTTTTCTTTTTTAGCACTTTAGTTTCAAATGATTGTGAAAGTGTAAAAGACATAAGATGCTTATACTTTTTTAAAATGGAAAATAAGACAACTAATTTCTCACTCAAGATTTATTATTTCTTGAGACCCCAAATGCTAAGACCAAAATATTCTGGTAGTAAGTGAGGGCCATGCAAGGTGGGCAAGAGGTAAACAGACTCAATCATTTTACTCCATTTATAGTCACGGAAGTGTTGCAACTTCATGCTAATCAGACCGAGAAACTGGAAACAGAATACGGACATCCATGCAGCTAAAAATGCTCAGTTCAAATGGTGTTTACCTTCCTGACCGTTAGAAGCAGGGGAAGCAGTAGGGATATCTGCTACAGAAAAACAGAATCAGTAGGGTGGACAAGTAAGGGGAATTAAGACAAAAGTGAGATCAATTAAAACTGAGTCATGAAGTAAAGTATATATAACAGTGGTTCCAATTACAAGATAAACAGAGTAAGAAGCAGTCTGTAGATTAAGCTGGGCACTGGTGGCTCACGCCTATAATCATAGCTACTCAGGAGACTAAGATCTGAGGATCTCAGTTCAAAGCCAGCTCAGGCAGGAAAGTGAGTTTCTCATTTCCAATTAACCACCTTCTGATGGCGTTGTGGCTGAAAGTGGTAGAGCGCTAGCCTTGAGCAAAAATACCTCAGGGACAGCGCCCAGGCTCCAAGTTCAAGCTCCACGGCAGACAAAACTAACTAACTAAATAAAGCATTCTGTAGTTTTAATATTTTGAGTATTACAGGACTCAAGGACTAGCAATAAGGGAAATGCAAACATTGTTCGTGCTATTCATGTTTGCCACATTCATGTTATTCAGGATTTCCAGTCACAGAAAGTTGAAATACTTTAATAACTTAAATTCAGGTTAACAGAAACGAACCAATTTGTTAGAATCATGCAATCATGGACATAAGATATATGCACATTAAGTTGTAAAGTCAAACTTGGGTCTCAGTGTAAACTAGCCAAAGAAAATAACAAAGGTAGTTTTATTTCATTAAGCTCAGTGAAACATTCCATAAAAATATATTAACCAAAAGGCAGAGTACCAATTCTTAAAAAGTATCATCCTTGTTTAAAGTTCTCTTGAAATAATTCTGGAGCTAGGCATCATCTCACTGTTATAGCCCCGGGGCTTTTTAGATTAACTCCTTCATTCACTGCTGGGGTAATAGTGAATGAAGACTAAAACTGGCTCATAGCTAATCTGAGCACCCTGGTGTTAGAGATGGATTCTTAACCTGGGATTCTCCTGGGCACTTCAAGAGGCTAGTGGAACGTCTGTCATTCTATGTAGAATTTTAAGACTACATTTATTCCTGGGAGGCAATTGGGAGCTTCTATCTGATTCTCAAAGGGACCCCTCATTACAAGAGGCTTAGAAACCTTTATGTACTCCCCACAGCAGGCAGGATTCTATTTTCTTTTCACCTCAGCTGGAGAAAGAGGAGATGGTAGGGGAAAGCAGAGAGGTGAGACAGGCACCAAAACTACCACTGAAAGTGGTATGCTTGATATGGCATTTATAGTCACCTACGGAAGCCTTCATAGGACAAGCTTCCCACCAGGTGTGTGGAAATCAGTCAGTCAGAGGGATCTTTCAATAACAATAGGAAATAGTGGAATTTAGCTGTCATAGATCAGAGATGCAGGAAGTGGAAATAGAATATCACCAAACACTTGATATATATAATCTTTTTATGACATATCAGAGGGAGTTCAGGCTAACAGTCATGAAAAGACATTGCCTTACATCTCACAGACCATTGGAACAGAGCCTAGTGGGATCTCATTTTCCACTGATACTCCAACCCAATACACATGGACTTAAAAAATAAACCTGCAATCATCTTAGAAATCTAGTGTGGGGGGGGGAGATTAAATTTTATTCTCCCAATTGAAAGGTATTTTCTTCACCTGTTTATTTTTGTCAGCAGCAAATCAAAAATATCTGTAAATTTAAAAAGCTTCTTTTCCCGTTCTCAAAAGTACTTTAAAAAGCACAAGAGTAATTTATGACTGGCAGTAAGTCTATTTTCCAGTGGATTAACTCCTTACAGGGACAGATAACATCCCGGAGGGGTCAGTGTCTGAAGTGTGGTTTTCATTGCATATCTGAATTAATTTTGTTCTCTGGGACATCCACACAACTGTAGCAGAAGCCCAGGGGCAAAGAATAAGTCAGTATAAAAATGTCCACATTCTCATGACTGTTCAGGAATGGCTGTAAATAAATGGTTTTAACTCCTTCCAAATCTTATGATCTCGTAAGAGTTACAGAAAAATAATTGGGCTTTTAATTAATGGTATAAAATAGTCAACTACTAGGAAAGACAAATAGTGGACATTGCCCAGTATTATATTTGGAGGCAGAAAGAGACCGAACTGTCACCAGTGATGGAGAATCACTAAATTGAAACATGATTGGAAACAGCCTAAGTGTGAGAGACAGATATTTAGAACTAGGTAGTTCAGGTGTGTGTGTGTGTGTGTGTGTGCTGGCAGTGCTAAGGTTTGAAGTCAGGGCCTTGGTGTGTGAGGCTGGTGCCCTACAACTTGAACTATGTCCTCAGTCCATTTTGCTTTAATAATTTTTCAGATAGGGTCTTATAATGCTTTTGCTAGACTAGCTTCAGACCGAGTCCTCCTATCTATGTCTCTGGCATAGATAGAATTACAGGCACACACCACCATGCATAGCTGACACTCTACCACTTGAGCCAGGCCTCCAGTCCATGGTTTGTTTGTTCTTTGGAGTAGCCTTGCTAAGTATTCCTCCCCCTCCCCCACCAATCTAGCTTCAAACTAGCATCTTCTTAAGTAGCTGGTATTATAAGTGTGAGCCACCATGCTCAAACTGTCTTAATGCCAGTGGTAAATGGTTGATATTCTTGGGATATCTGAATATTTAGCACAATGATTAGTCTCCATAAAAACAACATAATGTGCATGTAAAAAGTAGACACAGAAGGATCCAGATTGTGAGTTCAAGGGTAGCCTGGGCTTTTAAAGAGACTTTGTGTCCCAAACAATCTCTAGCACATGACGCTAATTTAGTCTAAATAATTCTCGTATAAGAATTAGTCATTTGAGGTTAACATCATTCATTTGTTTTTGTTTTTTAAACTGTATCTAGCCACCACTCATGTATTTTCTGTTTGTGGTGTGGCCAGGAGAAAATGTCTTGCTGGTTAGTAATCTGAAAACTTCAGAGGAAAGAGCAAGGGAGGGCCTAACAGTGAGCAACAGAGCACAGAGCGGTGATGCTGCCCCCTGCAGGCGGTGCAGGAGAAAGGATTTAGCCATAGTTTATTCCTGCCAAGAACCTCAGCCACATCAGAAACAGAAAAAGTGTAAACAGGGTTTCCCTGCTATCATTTCATCTCTTCCTCTAGAAGCCCATCTGAGGAATGTCCTCTTCTCCTGGGGTTGTGGCTGCGATGGTTAACAGAATGCCCTTCCTTCCTTAGTCCTCCAGAACTGACCGGATCCAGAAACTCTCAGACAACATTGTCATAATCTGGATTGCTGTACTATGGTTCATGAAATTTATTTCAGTGGGGAGAGGGCAGGAAAAGGGGAGAGGGAAAGGAGGATAAAGAAATTCACCCAAGAATTCCCCAGTACATAGCACTTGGCCATGTCTCTCTTACCGTCAGAAAGGGATTCATAGTCATAATCATATTCGTCCTCTTCATCTTCCTCCTCCTCATTATTGGCAGGTGGGGGGTTAACATTCCCACCATTAGAAGCTTGTGCCTGCATGGATGCTAACTGATGAGCCTGTAAGACAGCGACAATGAAAACTGCACACGCAGGACCCACTGAGCTTTCACCTACAACCTTCAAACCTGCAACCTAAAGCTTAATTTAGCTATTCAACGCATATTACCCTTTGGATTCACTTAAGAGAGGAAGAGATCATCTGAGTGTCAACATTTGGGAGAATGTCAACATTCCTACAGAAAGAATCTGGGAGCTTTTAGGAATAATCACAAGGAGCCCACGTACAGGGCCCAGAGAATCCTCTAGTGGTTTGAAAAACCGGCATCAGTCCCAAATGACTGATGACATGAAACAGCCCATCAATTCTAAAACATGAAGTCTCTGCTAAGAAACTAAATATTTTTCTCTTCTTAAAATAATATCATAAGTCCTCTGACCTTGAGAACAATGTTAGAATCCCTACGGACAAAGAGACCAAAAGCATACTTGCTGGTTTAAAGAAGGGTTTTACAGTAGATTTTATCTGAACCATAAATCAGATTAATAAAACAGACTTGAAATTTTTGGGAAACTTGTAGGGGTGGGGAAGTCATTTATTGAATAACAGACACAGGATTTGTGTGTTATAATTTAATGTATACATACATATAATTTATTTATTTATTTTTGGGTCCAGTTGTGGGGCCTGGGTGCTGTCCCTCAGCTTTTCAGCTCAAGGCTAGCACTCTACCACTTGAGCCACAGCGCCACTTCCGGCTTTTTTTCTTTTTGCTTATGTGGTGCTGAGGAATCGAACCCAGGACCTCATGCATGCAAGGCAAGCGCTCTACCACTGAGCCACCTTCCCAGCCCCACATACATATAATTTAATACATACATACATAATTATATATAACTGTATCTCCTGGTTTATAGATGTATAAAATGCAATTACATAAAATGACATTAAATAAAAGGCTAGATATTAAATGCTAATGAACTTTTTTTGTATTATGGATTCCTCTGACATTTTGATGAAATATAGTCCCTTCTCTTTCAGTTATACGTTTTTGACTCAGAGCTTTGATTTGCTAGACTGTCATTTTACCACTTGAGGCATGTCACCAGCCCTCTCAAATTGATGTTTTAGATTCATAAATAAAATGATTACAAACCAAGTAGTGTTGAATATAGCTATAGGTTAAAAAACAAATGTGTGTTACAAGAATATATGTTTCTTTGTTTCTAGTTAAACTATTTTTATCTTTTTTATTATTTATTTTTTGTCGGTCATGGGGCTTGAACTCTGGGCCTGGGCACTGTCCCTCAGCTCTTCAGCTCAAGGTGAGCCTTCTACCACTTAAGCCACAGTGCCACTTCCGGTTTTCTAGTGGTTTATTGGAGGTAAGAGTCTCACAGACTTTCCTTTCCGGGCTGGCATTGAACCACGATCCTCAGATCTCAGCCTCCTAAGTAGCTAGGATTACAGGTGTGAGTCACCGGCCCAGCTTTTTATCTTTTTTGGTGTGTGGTATTTGAGATTGAACCTTAAGCTTCATTCATACTAGGGTAAGGAGTCCACCAATGAACTCTAGCTATCTCCATCTCTGTCCCTTTCTCCGGTGATACAGGGTCTTGCTATGATATCCTGGCTGATCTTGAACTCCTTCTACTCTACGTCCTAAATAGCTAAAAACACAGGTATGTGCCAGTGTGTCCAGTAGTTTCTTTAACACATTAAAAAACCCATAAAATGGCAGGTCACGCAATGTTTTTGAAAATACGAGTATAGTAATTCTTGGAGATATTGGCAATAACTCTGAAGTAACATGAAAAAGTCTGTCATTTCTACCAGTGACAAAGACATAGGTACTGCCAACACTACACTATGAATTGTCCTCTACATTTATAATCAAAGGAAATGCTAAATTGCAGCTATGGTGACTAAAAATAAAGATTTACTTTATTTCTATTTCTATTCATGGATCCCTTTAGTCCTAGCTGTGGACATTATTGAGGTTAAGAACTCCTGTAGTATAGGTTGTATTTGGCTTTAGAATCATGTGTTTTTTTTCAA